>NC_074706.1:19330721-19672387 GCF_029448725.1 Salvelinus fontinalis
TCTACATGCATAGTGTGGCAATCCTTTGAATGCCTCAATGTTATTTTCTCAAACTCTTTAGGTAATATTGTGATGAGCCCACAGACCAAATTTGGAGTGAATCTGACTTAGTCCATGAGAAGATTTGTTACATTTAAGTTAAGCGTTACATAGACAAAAGTAAATTGTTAGTTTCCTTATTTTTTTAAAGGTATCAATGCCAAACATAGTTACATTTACATTACATTTAAGTCATTTTGCAGACGCTCTTATCCAGAGCGACTTACAAATTCATCATAGTAATGTCTTTCATGACCCTAAAAAGTTTCAGATTGATAGGCCATTGTGGAGTGGATTTACAAAGGATTTAATTAAATGGACACGTAAAATCTGATTTCCTGATTTATCAATAACTCAGCCATCTCTTAACCAATCCCTTATATTTTCTCAAACTAAGTTAAGAGATGTACCATGGGTCTACATCGTGGTGTTATTTGGACATATGGTTCATGAAAATAAGTTTATCCAACATTTTCAAAATGGATATAAATCTATCCTGACGGAACTTATGGAGTCTTGAGGCACATTTGTCCAGCATAAGGAAAGACACCTACATACAAAATTAAGTCTCTAGGTCAAACTGGACGATGGATTCGAAGGTTTAAGTAAAACTGTTTATAACAGTGCCACCTATAGGCCAATCGGTGCCATTCTTTTTGACCAAGTTACTCATTGCCTCTAGTTTCTGTGTGCCAAATTAGAAAACAAGTTACCAATCTATGCTTGAGTTATTTGACCATGTCAAGAAAAATGTATATAAATAATTCAGAGAATAACAATAGATTTCACAGATTAGCTATGAACCACTAATAATAGCCAGGTGCATCACTATTCCCAGTGAAGAACCATTACTGTATGTAGGCTATATGTATTTCTCCCTTACCTTGCTCCCTCATCTTTAATCCACTCAGCAGATCAATGCTCTCTGGTCCATCTTCTATAGTCTCCTCTTTGACCAGCAGCAGATCAGGCTTCCCATCCTCCATGTCTACTGACTGTAAGAGATACAGAGTGAGAGGATGTTGGATCAAGAAATCCGATAAGAGCACCCTGCTATGGAGCATCTTGTGATTGGGCAAAGAGGGATTGCTATGAGTATTGTGTAAATGTGTTAGTTGACTTGATTACTTGACACTCTTTAATGGTTTGATCATTCAAAAGGCAATGATCATCCCACACTTAAGACAAAATTAATCAAGACCAGGGTCAGTATCCACAAAGAGTCTCAGAGTAGGAGTGCTGATGTAGGATCAGTTTAGCCTTTTAGATCATAATGAATAAGTTGATATCCTAGATCAGCACTCCAACTCTGAGAGGCTTTGTGGATACGGGCCGTGACCTAATACCATTCAGACAGTAGTTTCCATTGGCTCACCTCAGTGAGACTGTGTGTGGTCCTGTGCTGCTTAGCCGTTTCCTCTGTGGGTTCAAGAGGAGGTGTAGTCCGGCTGTCCTCCATGACCATGGTCCTCTCAGGGTTCCCCAGACCCTTCTCACAACCCTCCTCCTTCACCAGCAGCACCTCTGGACCCTCCTCCTCCTGAAAGAGACAGGTGATACAGATTACACAGACACACTCCCTCGGGTACATACACACGCACACACAGATAATAAACACATCATACCATTTAGCATACAGGCAAACGGCCTCATTCCTCTGTGTGGACCTTCATGTGCATTTTCAGGTTGCCAGCCTAGGTGAAGCGCATGTGACACTGGGGGCAGCTGATGGATTTCTCCCCTGTGTGGACCCTCTGGAAGATCCCCACCTGCTGGGGGCAGCTGAGCCTTTGTTACAGAACATGCAGAGGAACCACATCTCTTAACTATTGACTGATGTTTAACCCCCTCGCCGAGCCTGGGGTCTAGTCTTGTCGTTTGAGTTCAATACCTGATCGAAAAGTATGTGGCCCTGTGAATTGGAAGGTCCCATCGATGTGGACACTGAGTGTGTGTTAAAGGGAGTAGGTGACGACATTTGGATTTGTCTCAAAGCTTTCCCTGTAATCTAAGAAATCTCTGTTTTGCGAGTGTCCTTCTCTACATTCCATGTCGCCCTCAACTTTCACAGTCACCTCATCTACGACTATAACCTCCCTTTTATTATCTAGGCAGCCTTCGGGGTATACACTTCTACTGTACCGGTTTCCAATCTCCTCGTCACAGATCAGTCTGTGTCTCTAAACCCAAGGGCATGTTTCCAGGGTCCATCTCTGTAGTGTAAGAGCAATACGGATCATTGCCAGTCCCTAATGTGTCACCCGAGTCCCGATGGGAAGGAACTGTCCTCGGGCTCGGGTTACCGTAAAGTAAATACTCTGAGCCAGGTCCTCTGTGGCTACAGGGGGCACTCCAGTCTGGAGGTCTCTGTGTCGTAGGTTTTTCTCCCTCAGTCCTCTCCTGCTTGTTCAGTGACGATCCTCCAGGACCTGCAGCCTCTGCATCTGCAGACTGACACAAGGAGAGGAAGTTATTATCAATGTCGTAGGGAAGTCTGGGGGCGGCAGGTAGCTTACTGGTTAAGAGCGTTGGGCCAGTAAGCGAAAGATCGCTGGTTCAAATCCCCGTGCCGACTAGGTGAAAAATATGTTGATGTGCCCTTGAGCAAGGCACTTAACCCTAATTGCTCATGTAAGTCGTTCTGGATAAGAGCGTCTGCTAAATGACAAGCTCCCCTATGGCAGATAAATAAGGATGTACATGTAAGCAAATTAAAAGCTGAGGGGAGTGTTTCTGAAATAAAACAGGACACATGTCATGTATTGTAATTTTTATGTTACACTATGACACTAACCTTTATCACAATAACATTCTGGGTTGAGGTTCCACTCCCCTCATTAACAGTGATTGGTTGGTCATCTCTCCACGCCTTGTATCCTGCTGGCTTCACAAAGCTCCTGTGGCCTCCAGTGAGATGTCCTTCACCTGAGGGAGCGATTGGGGAAAAGGAGTGGTTGAGTTACGTACTGTCAATGCTCAATACTATATTGTACACTATTGACACTGTCTACAATTGGCAAGGATGTAAGGTAGCACTTGTCATAATTTATTTATATGCTATTTATTGATTGATTCCATGCATCACATGCTTTTAATTGAGTATGATAATAGGAAATTCAGCAAATCAAGAATCTTGTTAGAATATGATAGTGTCTTTGTGCAGGAATAATTTATTCTTAATTGACCTGCCTGGTAAAATAAAGTAACATTTAAAAAAGTGTGCAAGATAGCTAAGTAATCAGGGGAAGTATTGCACACTAGCCAAACACTGACGAAGACACAATTCTGGATAACACATTTAAACAAATGCGCAAAGCGGGAACCGGGTGCCAAGCCCCTCAGCATTCTGCAAAATGCCATGCCGCTTGCCATTCCTCTGTATCGGTCAAGTTTCTTGACACTACTGGGACGACGCGCTCTCGTATTGTCCTCTCCGCGCACTCCCTTCAGTTCCAGTAGCTGTAGTTTCCTACGCAATCCCCTGTTTTCTTTCTGGCTTTGAGAAATTTCCAAACGAAACACTGCATAGTCGTCATCTACTAGTTTACAGATCTCTGCCACGGCTGCATTCCCTAGCACATAATGGAGGCTATTTGAGTGTGAAAAACCATACAGTTAGCCATTGTCAGCAGCTAGCTAGCGTTACCTAGATAACATGGGTATATCAACCAAGTCCTGTCTCCAACGCAAATTATAGACTAGCCGAGGTAAGTATGTGATGCTGTGCAGTAAAATTAGGCATATTTTGAATTGCAGTGTGTTAAAACGTCTAAATACAGTAAAAACGCCAAAGTGTAAATTATTGGTCACTGTTCGCGTCCCTTTACTTCTTCAGTGGTATTTTTGAGCGGTTGGCATCCAACGTTGTTAGTGTATTACCGCTACTGTGCTGGAGTGGAGTGTGAGCCAGAGACCCTGGAGGAACGAAATATTGCCTTCCTGCCCCGTTTATCTTAGAAAATACAACAGTTCACATTCTACTCAATGGACTCATTACACTTCATTCCTGTATCCCATTCTCTCTCATACAGACTCATATCTCTCGCCCTCTTATACTGCCCACACTATATCAACACACGTTCTACTGTTTCTATTTCCTGGCAATAATCGCACCTTCCTGGTGGATATTTTCCTATGATATATAATTACTTATTCAGCCGGCTGTGTCCCAACCTATGTCTAGTTAAGGTGGACTCCTATCATCTTTCTCGTGCTCCCGTCCCCAAAGTTGAGAGAGCATCTTGAGCATCACTGGGGCCAAGCTTCATACCATCCAGGAGCTCTATACCAGGCAGTGTCAGAGGAAGGCCCAAAAAATGGTCAGACTCCAGCCACCCAAGACAGACTGTTCTCTCTGCTACCACATCACAAGCGGTACCAGTGCACCAAGTCTGGGACCAACAAGACCCTGAACAACTTATAACCCCAAGCCATAAGACTGCTAATCAAATGGCTGCCCTTACTACCCACATTGACCCTTTTTTGTACTAATTCTCTTGCACTGACTCGGTACTGGTACTCCCCGTATGTAGCCATGTTGTCCCACCTCCTACATATGCGATGACATCACTTGGTTTAAACATCTCTAGAGACTATATCTCTCTCATCATTACTCAATGCCTAGGTTTACCTCCAATGTACTCACATCCTACCATACCTTTGTCTGTACACTATGCCTTGAATCTATGCTATCGTGCCCAGAAACCTGCTCCTTTTACTCTCTGTTCCGAACGTGCTAGACGGACAGTTCGTATAGCATTTAGCCGTACCCTTTCCTACTTCTCCTCTGTTCCTCTGGTGATGTAGAGGTTAATCCAGGTCCTGCAGTGCCTAGCTCCACAATTAATGCAAATTAATTACTTAAAAATCATACAATGTGATTTTCTGGATTTTTGTTTTAGATTCTGTTTCTCACAGTTGAAGTGTACCTATGATAAAAAATTAGAGACCTCGACATGCTTTGTAAGTATGGAAAACCTGCAAAATCGACAGTGTATCAAATACTTGTTCTCCCCACTGTATATCTATCCTACCTTGTCTTTCTAAGGTCTTCGAAAGCCAAGTTGACAAACAGATTACCGACCATTTTGAATCGCACCATACCGTCTCTGCTATGCAATCTGGTTTCAGAGCTGGTCATGGGTGCACCTCAGCCACGCTCAAGGTCCTAAACGACATCATAACCGCCATCGAAAAGAGATATTACTGTGCAGCCGTATTCATCGACCTGGCCAGGGCTTTCGACTCTGTCAATCACCACATTCTTATTGGCAGACTCGACAGCCTTGGTTTCTCAAATGACTGCCTCGCCTGGTTTACCAACTACTTCTCAGATAGAGTTCAGTGTGTTAAATCGGAGGGCCTGTTGTCCGGACCTCTGGCAGTCTCTATGGGGGTGCCACAGGGTTCAAATCCTCGGGCCGACTCTCTTCTCTGTATATATCAACGATGTCACTCTTGCTGCGGGTGATTCTCTGATACACCTCTACGCAGACGACACCATTCTGTATACTTCTGGCCCCTCTTTGGACACTGTGTTAACTAACCTCCAGACGAGCGTCAATGCCATACAACTCTCCTTCCGTTGCCTCCAACTGCTCTTAATTGCAAGTAAAACTAAATGCATGCTATTCAACCGATCACTGCCCGCCCGTCCAGAATCACTACTCTGGACGGGTCTGACTTAGAATACGTGGACAACTACAAATACCTAGGTGTCTGGTTAGACTGTAAACTCTCCTTTCAGACTCACATTAGGCATCTCCAATCCAAAATTCAATCTAGAATTGGCTTCCTATATCACAACAAAGCATCCTTCACTCATGCTGCCAAACATACCCTCGTAAAACTGACCATCCTACCGATCTTCGACTTTGGTGATGTCATTTACAAAATAGCCTCCAACACTCTACTCAACAAACTGGATGCAGTCTATCACAGTGCCATCCGTTTTTGTCACCAAAGCCCCATACACTACCCACCATTGCGACCTGTACGCTCTCGTTGGTTGGCCCTCGCTTCATACTCGTCGCCAAACCCACTGGCTACAGGTTATCTACAAGTCTCTGCTAGGTAAAGCCCCGCCTTATCTCAGCTCACTGGTCACCATAGAAGCACCCACTCGTAGCACGCGCTCCAGCAGGTATATCTCACTGGTCTACCTACCTCATCCCCATACTGTATTTATTTATCTTGCTCCTTTGCACCCCAGTATCTACTTGCACATTCATCTTCTGCACATCTACCATTCCAGTGTTTAATTGCTATATTGTAATTACTTCGCCACCATGGCCTATTTATTGCCTTAACTCCCTTATCTTACCTCATTTGCACTCACTGCATATAGACTTTTTGTTTTATTTTGTTCTACTGTATTATTGACTATGTTTTGTTTATTCCATGTGTAACTCTGTGTTGTTGTATGTGTCGAATTGCAATGCTTTATCTTGGCCAGGTCGCAGTTGCAAATGAGAACTTGTTCTCAACTAGCCTACCTGGTTAAATAAAGGTGAAATAAAAAATAAAAAAATAAAATTGTAGTTAGTCCACAATACTAACCTAATTGCAGAGTGAAAAGAAGGAAGCATGTACAGAATAAAATATTCCAAAACATGCATCTTGTTTGCTACAAGGCACTGAAGTAATACTGTAAAAAGTATGGCAAAGCAATTCACTTTTTGTCCTGAATAGAATGTGTTATGTTTGGGGCAAATCCAATACATTACTGATTACCACTCTCCCGATATTCAAGCATAGTGGTGGCTGCATCATGTTATGGGTATGCTTGTAATCATTAAGGACAGAAGATTTTCAGGATAAAAAATAAACAGAATGGAGCTAAGCGCAGGCAAAATCCTAGAGGAAAACACAGTTTAGTCTGCTTTCCACCAGACACTGGGAGATTAATTCACCTTCCAGCAGGAAGGACCTTCCAGCAGCAAGGACAATCTACACTGGAGTTGCTTACCAAGAAGACAGTGAATGTTCCTGAGTGGCCGAGTTACAGTTTTGACTGTCGCCTCTGGTCCTGGCCTGCTTCAATGGTGTCGTCCCCTGGGCCCTTGGAATCCAAGATGGCCAGTCTCCTCTGTTACCCTCTAGCCAATCACCTGCAGGAAGAGGTTAGAAAATAGAATTTATCAACATGGCAGAGAACTCTACATATGGATTTTCTTTTGTCAATTACTTGGTCAAGTTCATACATTGTGTTTTTTTATGTAACATACATTGTATTGATTTCATTTTATATAGATGCATCACTATTCCCATTGAAGTATATCTATTATGTTCTGTATATGCATGTCTCTCTTACCTTGCTCCCCCATCTTTAGTCCACTCAGGAGATCAATGCTCTCTGGTCCGTCTTCTATTGTCATCTCTTTGACGCGCAGCAGATCAGGCTTCCCATCCTCCATGTCGACTGACTAAGAGATACAGAGTGAGAGGATGTTGGATCAAGAAATCTGATATGAGCACCCTGCTCTGGAGCATCTTCTCATTGGACAATGAGGGACTGCTATGAGTACCATGCAAACATGTTAGTTGATTTGATTCTGTTTTTTTCATTCAAAAGGTATGGTCCCACACTTAAAACAAAATGTATCAAGACCTGACCTAATACCATTCAGACATTTTACAGTGGGCTCACCTCAGTGAGACTGTGTGTGGTCCTGTGCTGCTCAGCTGGTTCCTCTGTGGGTTCAGGACGAGGAATAGTCCGGTTGTCCTCCATGACCATGGTCCCCAGACCCTCCTCACACACCTCCTTCACCCACATCACCTCTGGACCCCCCTCCTTGAATAGAGAGGTGATACAGACATACACTCCCTCAGGTACGTACACACAGAAAATAAACACACTTTCAACATGAAGTGTTTACCCATCCCCACTACGCTTGAGTCCTATACTGTAGTTACAGAATGACTTAATTGTTGTTAAACCCATCATGGTGGACATAAATATGTTGTTGTGGGTAAATATGAGTTAGCTATGATAAGTCAAAAGTAATCATCAGACAAACCTGACTAAACTATTTCGACGTGTACAGTAGGTGTTTGCTAGTGTGCCGGTATGTGTAGGTATATTTGTCATAACGTGCAGTCGTGCTTATGCAGAATAGGGTGAGATCATTATCATAGTCTCAATGATAATTTAAAAGAAGTATTAGAATGAAAAGCCCCATTTTGTTTTTATTAAACATAAACTAATTTGAAATACACCATATGAAAACCACCACATGCACATGTCTCCACTACAAATCTGCTTGACAAACTGCATTAATTTTCTCAATACAAGTGTCTTGGGGGAAAACATTAAGTAGTTGAATGGAAGTAATGAAATTAGGCATTTGTGAACATCATTTAGCCTATTCTCCCTCAGGAAAATAAAAAGATTTGGCATGGGTCCTGAGATCCTCAAAAGGTTCTACAGCTGCAACATCGAGAGCATCCTGACTGGTTGCATCACTGCCTGGTACGGCAATTGCTCGGCCTCTGACCGCAAGGCACTATAGAGGATAGTGCGTAAGGCCCAGTACATCACTGGGGCTAAGCTGCCTGCCATCCAGGACCTCTACACCAGGCGGTGTCAGAGGAAGGCCCTAAAAATTGTCAAAGACCCCAGCCACCCCAGTCACAGACTGTTCTCTCTACTGCTACCTGGCAAGCGGTACCGGAGTGCCAAGTCTTGGACAAAAAGGCTTCTCAACAGTTTTTACCCCCAAGCCATAAGACTCCTGAACAGGTAATCACTTACCCGGAATATTTGCATTGTGTGCCCCCCCAAATCCTCTTTTTACGCTGCTGCTACTCTGTATATCATATATGCATAGTCACTTTAACTATACATTCATGTACATACTACATCAATTAGGCCGACCAACCAGTGCTCCCGCACATTGGCTAACCGGGCTATCTGCATTGTGTCCTGCCAACCCCTCTTTTACGCTACTGCTACTCTCTGTTCATCATATATGCATAGTCACTTTAACCATATCTACATGTACATACTACCTCAATCAGCCTGACTAACCGGTGTCTGTATGTCACCTTGTATGTGGTTTTATTTCTTTACTTACCTAATACCTTTTTTGCACCATTGGTTAGAGCCTGTAAGTAAGCATTTCACTGTAAGGTCTACACCTGTTGTATTTGATGCCCGTGACAAATAAACTTTCATTTGATTTGAAAGTTCAAGCACAATAAAGCACCTTCTAGAAATGAAGTAGT
Organism: Salvelinus fontinalis; assembly: GCF_029448725.1. Classification (NCBI taxonomy): domain Eukaryota; kingdom Metazoa; phylum Chordata; class Actinopteri; order Salmoniformes; family Salmonidae; genus Salvelinus; species Salvelinus fontinalis. The sequence continues at coordinate 19,339,989 of NC_074706.1, forward strand.
GCCTTCAGAAAGTATTCACACCCCTGGAATTTTTCCACAGTTGTTGTGTTACAAAGTGGGATTAAATTGATTTAATTGTATTTTTTTGTGTCAATGATCACCACAAAATACTCTGTCAAAGTGGAAGAAAAATTCTAACATTTGACTTTTTTTAAGAAAAAAAAAAAAAAATGAATTTATCTTAATTAGATAAGTATTCAAAACCTGAGTCAATACATATTAAAATCAAATACACTACTTAAGACTTTTTAGGCTTATATATGCCTCATACACTGAGTGTACAAAACAGACACCTTCCTAATATTGAGTTGTGTGTGCACAGTGTCCTCAGAACAGCCTCAATTTGGGTATGGACTCTACAAGGTATCAAAAGCATTCCACAGGGATGCTGGCCCAAGTTGACTCCAATGCTTCTTATAGTTCTGTAAAGGTGGCTGGATGTCCTTTGGGTGGTGGACCATTCTTCATACACATTGAAAAGTGTTGAGCGTTGAAAATCCAACAGCGTTGCAGTTCTTGACACAAGCCAATGCGTCTGGCACCTACTACTATACCCCTTTCAAAAGCACTTAAATCTTTTGTCTTTCATAATTCACCCTAAATGGCACACATACACAATCCATTTCTCAATTGTCTTAACGCTTAAAAATCCTTCCACCGGTCTCCCCCCTTCAACTACACTGATTGAAGTGGATTTAAAAAGTGATATCAATAAGGGATCATAGCTTTCATCTGGTCAGTCTATGTCATGGAAAGAGCAGGTGTTAAGGTTTTGTGCACTCAGTGTATATCACACAATGTCTGGATGCAATATTCTACCCAGCAATATTCAACATTGAAATCTGTCACACTCGTTATGTCAAATTATATTTTCTGATGACAATAATAAAAATGAATCGGTGTCTTTAATGCAGTGTTTGAACGTAACATCAGAAGCTACTGAGAGGATTGGTTGCTTTCTATGTTATAGAGTGGAATGTTTTTTCTGCTGGTGGTAGCTCCCGTCTCTTCCAGGAGAATCTCTTCTCACAATGGGGTCAGCTGTAGGATTTCTCCCCTGTGTGGACCCTCTGGTGTCTCTTCAGGTGACCAGCCTGGGCAAAACGCATGTGACACTGGGTACAGCCAAATGGTTTCTCCCCTGTGTGGACCCTCTGGTGCCTCTTCAGGTTGCCAGCCTCAGCGAAGCGCATATGACACTGCGTACAGCTGTAGGGTTTCTCCCCTGTGTGGACCCTCTGGTGGATCTCCACCTTCTGGAGGCAGCTGAAGCCTTTGTTACAGAACATGCAGAGGAACCGTTTCTCTTTACTATTGCCTGATGTTGCTCCCCTTTCCCTCCCCTTGGCCCTTTGGCCCTTTGAGTTCAATACTTGATCGAAAAGGACGTGGTCGTGTGAATCGGAAGGTCCCATCGACGTGGACACTGACTCGCGATCCCTGACCGTGTGTAAAGGAGAGTGGGTCGTGACATTTGGATTTGTCTCCAAACTTTCCCTGTAATCTAAGAAATCTCTGCCTTGTGAGTATCCTTCTCCTAAGTGAGTCTTGTCTACATTCCATGTCAGAGGAGCGTCGCCCTCCACTTTGACAGTCACCTCATCTACGACAAGACCCTCCCCTTTCTTATCTAGAGGCCCTTCAGAGTATACACCACTATTGTACTGGTTCCAGTCTTCTCTAGGCAGATCAGTCTGTGTCTCTAAACCCAAGGATATGTTGCCAGGGTCCATTTCTGTAGCGTACGAACAAGACGGATCATCACCACCAGTGTCTAACGTTTCACCATCTCCACGGGAATGAACCATCCTCTGGCTCTGGTGAAATACCGGTAAGTACTCTGTGCCGGGAGCAGGAGGATAGCGCAGTGGCCCCTTCCCCAGTCTCTCTGGGTCTGATCTGTGGTCAGATCCTGTGTGTAAGAGTCTGTGTGTTACAGTTAAAGTATCCGTGTCTGTCTCTGACTTGAGGACGGCGTTCTGCGTTCCACTGACCTCCGTGATTCTGTGTCGGGTCCTGGGCGGTGCTGGGGCGATGGTGGGGGGGCCCTTTGTGGCTACATGGGGCTCTACCACCACTCGAGTCTGGGTGTCTCTGCTGTGCCATGCGTCCTCCTCTCTTTCAGACCTCTCCAGCTTGACCCCAGGACATGCAGCCTCTGCATCTGCAGACTGGCATAAGAAGAGAGGAGGTTATCACGTGTACATGAGTTGAATTGGATAACAATGTCGTAGAGAAGTCTCACAAGCTCCCCTATGGCAGATACATGAGGATGTACATGTAAGACAGTGTAAGACTTCCGGTAGTAAACGGCCACATTTGATTTACAAATTAACTAATATTTCATGCAACACTATTACACTAACCTCTATGATGATAACGTGCTGGGTTGAGGTTCCACTCCCCTCATCAACAGTGATTGTTTGGTCATCTTTCCATGTATTGTGTCCTGCTGGCTTCACAAAGCTCTTGTGGCCTCCAGTGAGATGTCCTTCACCTGAGAGATTGATGGGGGAAAAGAGGTGTTTAGGTTAGCTACTGGCAATGCTTAATATACACTATTGACACAATTCAGAATTGGCAAGGATGTAAGGTATAACATTTAATAACTTCTTGACATAAAATTGATTGATTATGTTCCATCACATTGTTTTCATTGAGTAAATAATGGTTAGTGCAGTAAATCAAGAATTTAGTTTTAATAAAATATTAGGTCTTTCCATTTAATTTCAATCATAATTTGACTGCACACCTTTTCATTTGGACTAAACTTATATATATCTTTGCCCATGATAGAAGTAGTCAGATATTAGCTGTTATAAGAAAGTGACAGATTTTACGCATTTTTAGATAGACGTTAATGGTAAAAAAAGAAATCCATTCTTAATTTAAAAATTATTTATATTAAGAAATTATAAAATAGTTTAACAACCCTGTTTGAAAGCTTTTAAATTATATACAACTCAATTGTTTATTTTCCAGTGATGAAGACATGGATGTCTTACGGTAAGGTGGGGTATGCAAAACAGGTCAACTTTGAGCACATCGATCTCCTAAATGTTTTGGTGTTCAGGTCCAAAAAGTTACTTTCTGACCACTTCTACCATGAGCAAATATGTAGAGAAAGTTTTGTTCAACTCAAAACGGGTGTGGTCAAAAAGTGACTAAAATCAAATGGAACAACCCAATATCATATTCTAAACAGATTCTTGATTTACTACATTAGCTATTATTTACTCACTTAAAACAATGTGATGCATGGAACATAATCAACAATGTGATGCATGGAACATAATCAATCGAGCTATAAATAGAATGGTTTCAGTTATTAAGCTAATTTGGGGGATAGCTTTTGTATAATATTGCATAGTATCCAAAAACGGACCAAGATCCAATTCTGGTTAACCACATCGAAAGACACACACATGCACAGAGGGCAACAGTCCCCGCAGCCTCTGCCTTGCAAAACGTACCTCTTGCCATTCCTCTGTATCGGTCGGGTATCTTGACACTACTGGAATGACTGGCGAGGACGCGCTCTCGCGTTGTCCTCTCTGCGCGCTCCCGTGCCACCTTCAGTTCCAATATCTGTAGTTTCCTCCGCAATCCCCTGTTTTCTTTCTGGCTTTGAGTTATTTCCAAACGAAACACTGCATAGTCGTCGTCTACGAGTTTACAGATATTTGCCACGGCTGCATTCGCTAGCACCTCCATAATGGAGGCTATTTGAGTGTGAAAAACCACACAGTCAGCCATTGTTAGCTAACGTTTGCAGCTAGCTTACCTAGACAATATCAACCAAGTCCTGTCTCCAACGCAAATTTAAGACTACCTGGGGCAAGTATGTGATGCTGTGCAGTTAAATTTGTGATATTTTTAGTTCCATGACGTTAATAAATGTCAAAATAACAACAACAAAACCGCTAACGTGAAAATTGTAAATGGTCAATGCTTACTTCCGTTTGCTACTACTTCGGTGAGGTTTTGTGGCGAATTTTAAGCAAAATATGTATTGCCGCCACCCACTGGACGGGGTGCAAAAATTCACAAAATAAAATTTTATTCCGTTATGTGGAAGGGAAAATAACATTATTCCACACAAACTACAAAAAATGTACACATACAAAAAAATTCTACTCCTTCAGTCATTCAAAACCCCAAATACCCTGCTAAGGCTCTGGGGCCTGAGATCGCATGAGACAGTACTCCAATCCCAACGGGCACATGATGTCTTATAATGGTCATATTCTGGACACGATGTCATATGACCAAAATATTACTACTTTAAGATTTTTATTTTTTGAATGGATTTCAGCTGATTGGCCACTTTTTAAAGAGATTCACCGGTACTTTTGTATCATTTTTTTTGCCAGTAGTTCTGAAACTAGCATGCACGAGCCAAAAGTGTTCCCTGAAAAATGCCTACTGCGTCACATGTCCAGATATGTGCACCATGTCATTTCTCTCTCTCGTGTCCATTGGGCCCACCCTTCAACCTCATTGGAAAATGGTGCGAGGGGCTGAAGTACATTTGCTAGAACTTGAATTGCTAGGGGGCTGGCCCAGGTGGGGGGGAAATGGAACAACTTCAAGAAAACAGTCGCTTCCGTGGCAAATTGAAGGCAGTAATTCTGCACATAAATTATGCATGTATGAACTACTCATTGACACATCCAACCCAAAGCTGGAGGTTTAAACAATACACTACATGGCCAAGAGTATGTCCCTTCAAATTAGTGGATTCAGCTATTTCAGCCACAACCGTTGCTGACAGGTGTATAAAATCAAGCACACATCCATGCAATCTCCATAGACAAACATTGGCAGTAGAATGGCCCGTACTGAAGAGCTCAGTGACTTTTAATGTGGCACCGTCATAGGATGCCACCTTTCTAACAAGTCAGTTCGTCAAATTGCTATGGAACATCTTCTGATTAGGCAATGAGGGATTGCTATGAGTACTATGCAAGCATGTTAGTTGATTTGATTACTAAACACTTTTTTTTATTCAAAGGTATGATCCCACACTTAAGACAAAATGAATCAAGACCTGACCTAATACCATTAAGACAGTAGTTCACAGTGGGCTCACCTCAGTGAGACTGAGTGGTCCTGTGCTGCTCAGCTGGTTCCTCTATGGGTTCAAGAGAAGGTGTAGTCTGGTTGTCCTCCATGACCATGGTCTCCTCAGTGTTACCCAGATCCTCCTCACACACCTCCTCCTTCACCAGCAGCACCTCTGGACCCTCCTCCTCCTGGAAGAGAGAGGTAATACAGATTACACAGACATACACTCCATCAGGTACATACACACAGATAATAAACACACTTTCAACATGGAGTGTTTACCCATCCCTACTACATTTGAGTCCTATACTGTAGTTACAAAAATACTTAATTGTTGTTAAACCCATCATGGTGGACATAAATATGATGTTGTGGGTAAATATGAGTCAGCTATGATAGGTCAAAAGTCAGACAGACCTGACTAAACTATTTTGATGTGTACAGTAGGTGTTTGTTAGTGTCTGGGTTTGTGTCGGTATTTTTAGTAAGTGTATATTGGTTATAACGTGCTGTCAGGTGTATGCAGAATAGGGTGAAATCAGATGTGATGTATACTAAAGAGAGTCTCAATGAAAGTCTTAGAAAAGTCCCATTGTTTTTATTATTTTTATTAATAATTTTAAATACACCATATGAAAACCACACATGCACATGTCTCCACTACAAATCTGCTTGACACACTGCATTCATTTTCTCATTAAAAGGTTATTCGGGGGAAAAATTAAGTAGTTGAATTGAAGTAATGAAATAGGCATTTGTGAACATCATTTAGCCTACACAGTACTAACAATATCACCTTTACTTATTCCACATTTTGTTGTTACAAAGTGGGATTAAAATTTATTTGTCTTTTTTTCCCCCAATCTACACAAAATATTCTAAATGGCAAATTGGAAGAAAAATGTAACATTTGTAAAAAAATAAAAATAAAGTGAAAAATAAAACTAATATATCTTGATTCAACCCCTGAATACATAACATGTTAGAATCAAACACATTACGTAACACGTTTTAGGCTGTACAAAGTGTGTACAAAACATTGACACCTTCCTAATATTGAGTCCCCCCCCCGCTTTTGCCCTCAGAACAGCCTCAATTTGTTGGGGTATGGACTCTACAAGGTGTCGAAAGCATTCCACAGGGATTCTGGCCTTTGTTGACTCCAAATCTTCCTACAAGTTGGCTGACTGTCCTTTGGGTGGTGGACCATTCTTGATTGACACAGAAAACTGTTGAGTGTGGAAAAATCGAGCAGCGTTGCAGTATTGACACAAACCGGTGCTCCTGTCATCTACTACCATACCCCTTTCAAAGGCACTTAAATATTTTGTCTTGCCCATTCACAGACTGAATGGCAGACATACACAATCCATGTCTCAATTGTCACAAGGCTTAACAATCCTTCTTTAACCTGTCTCCTCCCCTTCCTCTACACTGATTGAAGTGGATTTAAAAAGTGACATCAATAAGGGATCAAAGCTTTCACCTGGTCAGTCTATGTCATGGAAAGTGCAGGTGTCCTTAATGTTTTGTACACTCAGTGTATATCACACATGTCTGGATGCAATATTCTACCCCAAAATATTCAACACTGAAATCTGTTACTTTGGTTATTCCAAATGATATTTTCTGCTGAAAATAATGAAAATTAATCTTTGTCTTTAATGCAGTGTTTGATCTAAACATCAGAAGCTATGGAGTGGAATGTTTTTTCTGCTAGTGTATTCTGAGGTAGCTCCTCTCTGACAACCTCTTCCCACAGTGCGTACAGGCGAACCGCCTTTCGCCCGTTTGGCCCTTCAGGTGCATCTTCAGCTGGTGCTGGCAGGAGATTCTGTTCTCACACTGGGGTCAGCTGTATTATTTCTCCCCTGTGTGGACCCTCTGGTGTCTCTTCAGGTGACCAGCCTGGGCGAAGCGCATGTGACACTGGGTACAGCCAAAGGGTTTCTCCCCTGTGTGGACCCTCTGGTGCTTCTTCAGGTTGCCAGCCTCAGCGAAGCGCATATGGCACTGGGTACAGCCAAAGGGTTTCTCCCCTGTGTGGACCCTCTGGTGGATCTCCACCTTCTGGGGGCAGCTGAAGCCTTTGTTACAGAACATGCATAGGAACCGTTTCTCTTTACTTTTGCCTGATGTTGCTCCTCTACCCCGTGCCTTGGCCTTTTGGCCCTTTGAGTTCAATAACTGATCGAAAAGAACGCTGTCCTGTGAATTGGAAGGTCCCATCGACGTGGACACTGACTCGCGATCCCTGACTGTGTGTAAAGGAGAGTGGGTCGTGACATTTGGATTTGTCTCTAAGCTTTCCCTGTAATCTAAGAAATCTCTGCCCTGTGAGTGTCTGTCTCCTAGGTGATTATCTGCATTCCATGTGGGAGGAACATCACCCTCCACTTTCACAGTCACTTCATCTACGACCAGACCTTCCTCTTTCTTATCTAGGCACCCTTCAGAGTATACACTACTACTGTACCGGTTCCAGTCCCCTCTGGACGGATCAGTGAGTGTCTCTAAGCCCAAGGGCATGATGCCAGGGTCCATCTCTGTAGTGTAAGAACAAGACAGATCATTGCCAGTCTCTAATGCGTCACCTGAGTCCCGAAGGGAATGAACAGTCCTCGGGCTTGGGTTATCGTGAAGTAAATACTCTGAGCCAGAAGCAGGAGGACAGCCTAGTCTCCCCAGCCCCAGTCTTTCTGGGTCTGATCTGTGGTCAGATCCTGTGCGTAAGAGCCTGTGTGTTACAGTTAAAGTATCCGTGTCTGTCTCTGACTTGAGGACGGCGTTCTGCGTTCCACTGACCTCCGTGATTCTGTGTCGGATCCTAGGCGGCGCTGGGGCGATGGTGGGTGGGTCCTTTGTGGCTACATGGGACTCTACAGCCGCCCGAGTCTGGGTGTCTCTGCTGTACCATGCGTCCTCCTCTCTTTCAGACCTCTCCAGCTTGACACCAGAACCTGCAGCCTCTGCATCTGCAGACTGGCACAAGAAGAGAGGAGGTTATCACGGGCACATGAGTTGAATTGGATAACAATGTTGTAGGGAAGTCTCACAAGCTCCCCTATGGCAGATACATGAGGATGTGCATGTAAGACAGTGAATACCTGAGGGGAGCCTTTCTGAAATAAACAGCCACATTTGATTTACAATGTTACCGTAATATTTCATGCAACACTATTACATTAACCTCTATTATGATAACTTGCTGGGTTGAGGTTCCACTCCCCTCATCAACAGTGATTGGTTGGTCATCTCTCCATGTATTGTGTCCTGCTGGCTTCACAAAGCTCCTGTGGCTTCCAGTGAGATGTCCTTCACCTGAGAGAGTGATTGGGGGAAAAGAGGTGTTGAGGTTAGCTACTGTCAATGCTTAATGGTATATTATACACTATTGACATGTTCTAGAATTGGCAAGGATATAACTTCTTGATATACAATTGATTGATTATGTTCCATGCATCACAGTTTTCGATGAGTAATTAATGGAAAATGCAGTAAATCAAGTTAGATAATGATAGTGTCGTACCATTTCATTTCAATCATATTTTTACCGCAGAACTTTTCATATGGACTACACTTGTATACATATTTGCCCATGATAGAAGTAGTCAGATATTAACTGTTCTGAGAAAGTAGCTGATTTTACCAAGTTTTAGATAATTGACATTAATGGTAAAAAAAAAAAAGTTTTTTTTTTTTTTTTTTTTTTTAATTATAAATTATAAAATAGTTTAACAACCCTGTTTGTAAGCTTTTAAATTATATACAACTCAATCGTTTATTTTCCAGTGATGAAGACATGGATGTCTCATGGTAGGGTGGGGTATGCAAAACAGGTCAACTTTGAGCACATCGATCTCCTAAATGTTTTGGTATTCAGGTCCAAAAGGTTACTTTCTGACTTCTTCTACCATGAGCAAATATGTAGAGAAAGTTTTGTTCAACTCAAAACGGGTGTGGTCAATAAGTGATTGAAATCAAATGGAACGACCCAATATCATATTCTAAACAGATTCTTGATTTACTACGTTATCTATTATTAGCGCACTTAAAACAATGTGATGTATGGAACATAATCAATCGAGCTATAAACAGAATGGTTTTGGTTAAGCTCATTTGGGGGGAGATGTGGAACGACCCTATTGTGTCTTTGGGCAAAATAACTAAGTAATCAGGTGAATTATTGCATACTAACTATCCAAAAACTTACCAAGATCCAATTCTGATTATCACATCTAAAGACACACATGCACAAAAGGGAACGGGGCTACATGCACTGAGCTATATGAACCAAGACAGCCTCCACAGCCTGGGCCTTGCAAAATGTACCTCTTGCCATTCCTCTGTATTGGTCGAGGATCTTGACACTACTGGGACGACTGGCGAGAACGCGCTCTTGCGTTGTCCTCTCTGCGCGCTCCCGTGCCACCTTCAGTTCTAGTAGTTTCCTCCGCAATGCCCTGTTTTCTTTCCGGCTTTGAGTTATTTCCAAACGAAACACTGCATAGTCGTCGTCTACGAGTTTACAGATCTCTGCCACGGCTGCATTCGCCAGCACCTCCATGATGGAGGCTATTTGAGTGTGAAAAACCAAACAGTCAGCCATTGTTAGCAGCTAACTTTACCTAAACAACATCAGCCAAGTCCTGTCTCCAACGCGAATCAAATACTACCTGGGGCAAGTATGTAATGCCGTGTAGTTAAATTAGTAATCTTTTCAGTTCTATAGGTTTAATAAATGTCTAAATAACAACAATATAACCGCTAACGTGAAAATTGTAACTGGTCAACGCTTACTTCCGTTTACTACTTCTTAGATGAGGTTTTGTTGCGAATTTCACGCAAATGTGTATTGCCGCCACCAACTGGATAGGAGTGAAAAAATGCACTAAACTATATTATGTGGAAGGGAAAATAACATTATTCCACACAAACTACCAACATTTTACAAAAACTACAAAAATCCCACTCCAGTCATTCAAAAACTCAAATACCTTGCTAAGGCTCTGGGACCTGAGAGGGTGAGACATCATCTACTACATCCCAACTGGCACATTATGTCATTATGATGATATATAATGGTCATATTCTGGTCAGGATGTCATATGACCAGTTTAAGATGTCCTTTTTTGAGAGAAAATGTGTACTACATCACATATGTCCAGATATGTGCACCAGGTCATTGCTCTCTCTCTCTCTCTCTCTCTGTCTCTCTCTGTCTCTCTGTCTCTGTCTCTGTCTCTCTGCTGTGTCTCTGTCTCTGTCTCTCTGCTGTGTCCACTGAGCCGTTAGGCTGCACTGCAACCTCATTGGACAATGCTGCGAGGGGCTGAAGTACATTGGCTAGAACTTGAATTGCCTAGGGGCTGGCCCAGATGGGGGGAAATGTAGAGAAAATGGCTTGGCACAACTTCAAAAATACAAACCAAATCAAATGTTATTTGTCACGTGTCGAATACAATGGAATGCTTACTTACAAGCCCTTAAACAACAATGCAGTTTTAAGAAAATACAAAAAAAAAGTAAGAGATAAGAATAACAAATTAAAGAGCAGCAGTAAATAACAATAGCGGGGCTATATACAGGGGGTACCGGTATCGAGGTAATTATGTACATGTAGGTAGAGTGGCTATGCATAGATAATAATAGAGAGTAGCAGCAGTGGGGTGGGGGGGGGGGGGGGGGGAATGCAATAGTCTGGGTAGCCATTTGATTAGCTGTTCAGGAGTCTTATGGCTTGTGGATAGAAGCTGTTTAGAAGCCTGACGGACCTAGACTTGGCGCTCCGGTACCGCTTGCCATTCGGTAGCAGAGAAATCAGTCTATGACTAGGGTGGCTGGAGTCTTTGACAATTTTTAGGGCTTTCCTCTGACACCGCCTGGTATAGAGGTCCTGGATGGCAGGAAGCTTGGCCCATGTGATGTACTGGGCTGTACGGACTACCCTCTGTAGTGCCTTGCGGTCAGAGGCCGAGCAGTTGTCATACCAGGCAGTGATGCAACCCGTCAGGATGCTCTCGATGGTGCAGCTGTAAAACCTTTTGAGTATCCAAGGACCCATGCCAAATCATTTTAGACTCCTGCGGGGAATAAGTTTTGTCGTGCCCTCTTCACGACTGTCTTGGTGTGCTTGGACCATGCTCCACTACAGCCCCGTCGATGAGAATAGGGGATGTGCTCGGTCTTCCTTTTCCTGTAGTCCGCAATCATATCCTTTTGTCTTGATCACGTTGAGGGAGAGGTTGTTGCTCCCTGTAGGCTGTCTCATAGTTGTTGGTGATCAGGCCTACCACTGTTTTGTCATCAGTAAACTTAATGATGGTGTTGGGGTCGTGCCTTGCCGTGCAGTCATGAGTGAACAGTTAGTACAGGAGGGGACTGAGCACGCACCCCTGAGGGGCCCACATGTTGAGGATCAGCGTGGCAGATGTGTTGTTACTTACCCTTACCACTTGGGGGTGGCCCGTCAGGAAGTCCAGGATCCAGTTGCAGAGGGCGGTGTTTAGTCCCAGGGTCCTTAGCTTAGTGATAAGCTTTGAGGGCACTATGGTGTTGAACGCTGAGCTGTAGTCAATGAATAGCATTCTCACTTAGTGTTCATTTTGTCCAGGTGGGAAAGGGCAGTGTGGAGTGCAATAGACTGCATCATCTGTGGATCTGTTGGTGCGTTATGCAAATTGGAGTAGGTCTAGGGTTTCTGGGATAATAGTGTTGATGTGAGCAATGACCAGCCTTTCAAAGCATTTCATGGCTACAGACGTGAGTGCTACGGGTCGGTAGTCATTTAGGCAGGTTACCTTAGTGTTCTTGGGCACAGGGACTATGGTGGTCTGCTTTTAACTTATTGGTATTACAGACTCAGACAGGGAGAGGTTGAAAATGTTAGTGAAGACACTTGCCAGTTGGTCAGCGCATGCTCGGAGTGCACGTCCTGGTAATCCGTCTGGCCCAGCGGCCTTGTGAATGTTGACCTGTTTAAAGGTCTTACTCTCATCGGCTGCGGAGAGCGTGATCACAGACTCGTTCGGAGCAGCTGATGCTCTCGCATGTTTCAGTGTTACTTGCCTCAAAGCGAGCATAGAAGATATTTAGCTCGTCTGGTAGGCTTGTGTCACTGGGCAGTTCTCAGCTGTGCTTCCCTTTGTAGTTTGTAATAGTTTGCAAGCCCTGTCACATCCGACGAGCGTCGAAGCCGGTGTAGTACGATTCGATCTTAGTCCTGTGTTGACGCTTTGCCTGTTTGATGGTTTGTCGGAGGGCATAGCGGGATTTCTTATAAGCTTCCGGGTTAGTCCCGCTCCTTGAAAGCGGCAGCTCTACCCTTTAGCTCAGTGCGAATGTTGCCTGTAATCCATGTCTTCTGGTTGGGGTATGTACGTACAGTCACTGTGGGGACAATGTCCTCGATGCACTTATTGATGAAGCCAGTGACTGATGGGGTTGACTCCTCAATGCCATCGGAAGAATCCCGGAACATATTCCAGTCTGTGCTAGCAAAACAGTCCTGTAGTTTAGTATCTGCTTCATCTGACCACTTTTTTTATAGACCCAGTCACTGGTGCTTCCTGCTTTAATATTTGCTTGTAAGTAGGAATCAGGAGGATAGAGTTATGGTCAGATTTGCAAAATGGAGCAATCAACAGTTGCTTCAAAACTGGGGATTTCGTGGCTAATTGAGGTAAGACAGTAATTCTGCTCATAGATTATGCATGAATGAACTACACATTGACACATCCAGCCCAAAACAGGAGATTTAAAAAATACACTACATGGCCAAAAGTATGTCCCTTCAAATGAGTGGATTCAGCTATTTCAGCCACAACCATTGCTGACAGGTGTATAAAATCGAGCACAGAGCCATGCAATCGCCATAGACAAACATTGACAGTGGAATGACCTGTACTGAAGATCTCAGTGACTTTCAACGTGGCACCGTCATTGCGGTACCGGAGCGCCAAGTCTAGGTCCAAAAGACTTCTTAACAGCTTCTACCCCCAAGCCATAAGACTCCTGAACAGCTAATCAAATGGCTACCCAGACTATTTGCATTGTCCCCACCTCTTTTACGCTGCTGCTACTCTCTGTTTATTATCTATGCATAGTCACGTTAACTCTACCTACATGTACATATTACCTCAAATACCTCTACTAACTGGTGCCCCCGCACATTGACTCTGTACCGGCAGCCCCTGTATATTGCCTCGCTATTGTTATTTTTTACTTATCTATTTTTACTTAACACTTCTTTTTCTTAAAACTGCATTTTTGGTTAAGGGCTTGTAAGTAAGCATTTCACTGTAAGGTCTACACCTGTTGTATTCGGTGCATGTGACAAATAAGATTTGATTTGACGCCACCATTCTAACAATTCAGTTGCCCTGGTCAACTGTAAGTGCTGTTATTGTGAAATGGAAACGTCTAGGAGCAACAACGGCTCAACCACGAAGTGGTAGGTCACACAAGTACACAGTATGGGAACGCCGAGTGCTGTAGCGCAGCACTGCCTCTGGAAGCAACGTCAGCACAAGAATCTTGGTTGGAAGCTACATGAAAATGGTTAATGGCCGAGCAGCCACACACAAGCTTAAGATCACCATGCTCAATGCAAAGCATCGGCTGGAGTGGTGTAATGCTCGCTGCCATTGGACTCTGGAGCAGTGAAAACGCATTCTCGAGTGATGAATCACGCTTCACCATCTGGCAGTCCAACGAATCTGGGTTTGGACGCCAGGAGAACGCTATCTGCCCGACTGCATAGTGCCAACTGTAAAGTTTGGTGGAGGATAAATAATGGTCTGGGGCTGTTTTTCATGGTTCCAGTGAAGGGAAATCTTAACGCTACAGCATACATTGATTACATTCTCAATGATTCTGTGCTTCCAACTTTGTGGCAACAGTTTGGGGAAGGCCCTTTCCTGTTTTAGCATGACAATTCCCCTGTGCACAAAGCAAGGTCCGTACAGAAATGGTTTGTCAAGATCGGTGTGGAAGAACTTGACTGGCCTGCACAGAGCCCTGACCTTAATCTAACACCTTTGGGATGAATAGGAATGCCGACTGCGAGCCAGGCCTAATTGCCCAACATCATTGCCCGACTTCACTAATGCTCTCGTGGCTGAATGGAAGCAAGTCCCCGCAGCAATGTTCCAACATCTAGTGGAAAGCCTTCCCAGAAGAGTGGAGGCTGTTATAGCAGATAAAGGGGGACCAACTCCACATTAATACCCATTATTCTGGAATGAGATGTTTGACGAGCAGGTGTCCACATACTTTTGGTCATACAAATGTACCAAAATACTAGGTTAATCTATAATGAGAATGCGTCCTCTAGTGCATAATTACGTTATTTCCTGACATTCGGGCACACCAGGGTGCCCGCATGGCGCTCTCTATAACGCCTTCTACGAGGGTCAGGGATTAGTGCCTGGTCAGGGATAATCAATACGTCTTTCGCCTCCGACTCATTGAAGTAGAAGTCCTCGTCCAAATCAAGGTTACTGATAGCCGTTCTGTTGTCCAGAAGCTCTTTTTAGTCATAGGAAACGATGGCGGAAACATATAAAAAAAGTTAAGACCAACGCAAAAAAACAACACAAAATAGCACACTTGGTCAGGACCCCGTAAAATGGCTGCCGTTTCCTCTGGCACCATACAATAATTTGTTACATCTTGGACGAATTGTAATTCATAACATATCATACGAAACAGATGATGGACTTCCACAAATGAATACCTACCATATGAAATGTAACATAACGTTTGCTCTGGTCCAACATTGAATCAACTTGGAAGTTCAAAGACACAGAGTACCTCCATAGGAGCCGCTGCTCCGTAGGTATAATTCTGTGGAATAAGAAGATGCCCAGCACTTCAAGGCAAGCTTCCTCCATCCTCTCTCTCCTCACCTGCAAAATGTAAACTGCATCTTGCAACCTACACTGTGACTGGCAGAATAGTGTGTGTGTTTGTCTTTCATTATGATTAAACCATGCTGTTACAGCAAAATACAATTTGCTTTTAACGATTTTCCAATATAGATTAAATTGCTTACCTGCTCCATAGCAAGCTGCTCAATCCGCACTGATTGGGGAAGTAATTTAATGTCGAGCTGTTTGGTTTTAATTCTCAGAGTAAAAAACTCTACGGACACTATGAAAGCTTAACCAAGTTTATTCTCCCAGAGGGTCAATACAGCTGCATTCAGACAAAAACATTTTCGCACAAGTGTATATATACTCTAATTTATATGCATTCCTCCTTCTCTCCAACCCTTACATCTTTTATGGTTCGACAGGAAGACGAAGTTTACCTTTACTATGTTACGTCTAGTCTATGAGACCAGGTTGGAACGCTTGACATCTCTAGCTTATTTATGAAACACATTCCAGACACGGGCTCTTGCTATTTTGCCATAACTAATTTGACAGAGAAATATCAGCTCGATAGGATAGCCAAATGCAGGTATCGATAATCTAGGCCCCGTTTACACTGAAGAGAAAGGATCTTATTGGTTGACGTTATATAGCTTAAATGGTGTGGTTAAATTAAAAAGGTATGCGAGCTGTTCTTTCAAATATGGTACTGCTTATTGCATTACACATCTAATCTCTTATGATCAGAATCTTTCAAGCAGAGAGCAGACTCGTTTAGAAAGAACAGTGTGTTAGCAAGAATAGAGTAGAAAATAATAATGAATTTATTCCATTTACATCACCTCAGTAAGGTAAATATGAAATTGCCCTTGTTCTAGCCTAGGTTTACGTCTCTCAAAAACCGGTCTTTACACAAACCTGTTTCAAATGACAATTTAACAAAGGGTTAATGAGTGTTATGTGGTTACCCTCTTACCCCAAGACACTTCACATGTTAACTGTAATACAGTAGGTATCATAAATATTCACCCACCTTGGACTTGTTCACATTTTGTAAAGTGGAATTGAAATTAGGTATATATTAGGTTTTATTTTTAATTAATATTAACAATTAAAAAAAAAAAAATCCACTTTGAGAGTATTTTCTGTAGGTTATTGACAAAAAATAACAAATTACTTTTAATTCCACTTTGTAACCAAATAAAATGTGAAGTAACCCAAGGGTGGTGAATACTTATGATACCCACTATGTCAGCTTAATAATGGTTCCCAGATATTCCCTGTGTATGTCTCAAGCCACACTGCTAAGATTTCTCCCCATTGTGGACACTCCTATGTCTGGAAGGAGACGCTCTTGTAACATAGTTTGCACTTGAAGGGCCTCTCCTTGGTGTGAACGGTCTTGTGCATCTTCACATAGTTCGCCTCAGTGAAGCGCTTGCCACTCGTGGGGCAGGCGTACAGTTTGTCAGTGTCCGTCCTAACACTCAGCCTCCCACGTTGTGACCCAATGACACCAGAGGGGATAGAATCAGGAGCCACCACCCTCAGGTGGTTAGTCTCTGAGCTCCATCCTTGACTTCTAGCCATTGTTTGGAAGTTGTTGGGATTGTGTGCTGTGTTAAAGGCTAGGTACCTCTCATGGTGAACACCCATCCTGACCCTGTCTGTATTGGTGGGGTAACCATGAGGTAACTGAGGAAGGCTAGACCTAGAGTTTCTATGAACGCAGTCACAAGGCATTAAATAATATCCTGAAGGAGAAGACAGACTTGCTGATAAACTACCACCAGGGGGGTCTCCCACCACTCTCTGTGAAGGCTGAAGCCCAGGGTGACCTGCTCTGTTCATCATGTGGTGTTTATCATAGGAACAGGAGGGTCTATCTCTATCAGCCCCAGGCCCAGCTTCAGACTGGATCCTGACTGGAGCTTCTGTCTATCTGATGACCACCAGGACTGAGGTTGTTCAGTCCACCTGTCCACTGGTTGTGTTCTCTGTGGTGGTGGAGTCTCTGTCCCTTGCGGTTGGGTTCTGGTTCTGACTCGGGAAGGAAAAGCAATGGCTCCTGATCCAGCGTCCTGATCTGGGGTCAGGGTTTGTGACCAGCCACTTCATAGGTCCAGTCTCTCCCACCAGCAACACCGGACTGCAGACTGTATACACAAATGGGCATTTCAATGTAAAAAGACCCATGAGCACTGATGTGACATTCATAAGAGCATGTCAAATTGAGTGTCAAATGAATGCTAAGAGTATATATTTCTTAAATTAAGGCATATATACATTTTTCAAACATTTTCCATTGTAAAAAATGTCAATGGGCAGAGGCTTTGATTTCTCGCCAAACAGATGGAAGAGACAACATCTCCCAGAAAAAAAGTCTTCAGGTTTTGGAAATACATCAAACCACAATCATGTTGAAAGTAAAGACCCCTGCTAACTAACATCAACACTTATATTTTGTTTTTGATAACTTTTTCTGTACGTTTAAGAAACATTGACTTGTAATTCCGTTAGCAAAACCCCACATATCTTTTGGATATTTTCTAATTTCTCTCCCTCATGAGGAGGAAGGATAATGAAAGTTCACAGAAGTTACAAGTAAAGGTAGACCTACCATTAGTTAGTGTTTTTACTGATATCAAGTTTATGAATTAAGGGATTTAGACTTGTAATTCTGTTTCCAAATTGGTAATGGATTAACTGCAATTAAATTGGCTACAATTGGAAATCACAGTAGTCACACACCACAGTTAGGTCTCTTGCTACTGTTCTTCTATCCACTGGCATACTGTTTTATCTTTCTGTCATCTGGTGGTCAAAGCAAGACTGTGAAAACAGTCTGGACCAACCCACCCTCTCACACACTCTCATCTCCAGTTATTGTCTCCTCTCCTGTCTCCTACCAACTACCCTCTTTCCATTTACTGTTACAAGCATCCTCACCCAGTGAGCACCAAGCGAAACCGGACGTCTGTGGATGTGGAAAACTAGTTGAAATTTGGTCAGCCCGCCCTTCTGAAATTCTGTTACCAAACAGTTGTGTTTTTGTAAAATATTCTGTGGAAATTGTTCAAATTATTCCTTATGCATAGAGTTGTTTGTTCAACTTTGAAATCAATGTTTTTTGTTTTGTAACATTTTGATGTGGAATTGCCCAAATTGAACAGAAATGCATAAAGGTTTATATAAGACACATGCCATTATAAAATGTTAACCACAGTCAAGCCCTATTCTAACACTGTGATTCAAGTACCCAACAATATGGATCCATTGGAGTTTATCAAGAAAATGTCCATATGTGTTGATTCAAGAACTAAGTATAATGTTTTGGTTCGACTGAGATAACGGAAACTCAGTCCCTGCAATGATACAAAAATAACCAAGTCAGACAGCACAGAGTCAATTTTGTATTTAATTTCAACAACACTCACAACTTTGAAGTACATTACTTTTATTGCACAAAACGATACGTGACAAGTAGAATAACTGTTCTCACTATGGTAACACTTTCCATTTTCTGTAAATCTGGTACCCTCGCTTTGATCAAATTCATTTTAGAATACTTTGGATAAGATTCAACATAACACACATCTTTACTACTTTATATCAAGTACACATGAATTAAGGCACTATCCTCATGTCACTATAAACACCAGCATCAATTTAAAAAAGGGACATACTTGTCACTCTTAATCAGTGAAGCGTTTTATCACACCAACCATCACCATATCTACTCTCCCTCATACTAATTCTTTCCCCAGTTCACTTCATCCAGTTGAAGTTCTCTGTACATCCAAAACCAACAAAATTGACGACAAACTAACTAGTTTTACATTACATTTCACTATACATGGGCCGTGTGCATTTTCTGCTGGTGTATCCTGAGGTAGCTCCTCTCTGAGAACCTCTTCCCGCAGTGCGTACAGGCGAACGGCCTCTCTCCTGTGTGGATCTTCAGGTGCATCTTCAGCTGGTGCTGGTGGGAGAACCTCTTCTCACACTGGGGACAGTTGTAGGGTTTCTCCCCTGTATGGACCCTCTGGTGCCTCTTCAGGCTGGACGAGTGTGAGAAATTGGCCCGGCATAGGTGGCAGCCGAATGGTTTCTCCCCCGTGTGCATCCTCTGGTGGATCTCCACCTGTTTAGGGAAACTGAAGGCTTTCCCACAGAATGAACACGGGAAGCGCTTCTCCTTGGCGCTGCCACCTTTACTGATTCCATCTCTACTACTCTCATTTGTCAATGGGCTTGTGTAGCCATTTAGTGTTGAGGCACTGGCATTGTCTGAGGTCTGGTTTAACATAAGGAGAGTGTGAGGAGGATGAAGGCCAGGGAGTGTCTGTGTTGTCGCAGGGTCCAAGTTCCAGTTGATAGATCCTATAGAAGGCAGGCTGAAGGCAGCACCTGTTAGGGGGTTAACCTGAGGCCCCATCAGTCTCTCTGAATCACGACTATAGGAGCAGGACGGAGCATCGCTAGCCGAGTCTGTGTCTGTTCTGTCCTGCCGCATACGGACACCTCCCTGTCCCCGCAGACCAAGTCTACGCCTCACCCTTGTCTCAACCAGTCTGTTGTCATGGAGACTAGGTTCAGTTGTTTTGTGTTCGACTCTCTGTTTCTGGTTAACAGTGTTGTTCCCCAGCCCAGAGCTGAGGATGCTGTCCCATCCACTGACCTCCACTATGTCATCTCTGGTCCTGGCCTGCTCAGTGATGTCATCCCCCTGGCCCTTGGCTGCACCCGTCTGGGTATCCAAGATGGCTGCCCAGTCTCCTCTGTTATCCTCCAGCCAATCAGCTGCAGAAAGGGGTTACAAAATAGACTTTTAAACATGGCAGAGAAAACTACATATGGAGAGAAAAAAAAGTTAATTACCTGGTCAAGTTCATACATTGTAATGTGTGTTTTTTTAGACATCAAAACTATGAAATAAAACATATGGAATCATGTAGTAAACAAAAAAGTGTTTAACAAATCAAAATATATTTTATATTTGAGATTCTTCAAATAGCCACCCTTTGCCTTAATGACAGCTTTATACACTCTTGGCATTCCCTCAACCAGCTTCACCTGGAATGCTTTTCCAACAGTCTTGAAGGAGTTCCCACATATGCTGAGCACTTGTTGGCTGCTTTTCCTTCACTCTGCGGTACAACTCATCCCAAACCATCTCCCACTTGAAGAAACATTAAAAGTTCTTGAAATGTTTCGCATCGACTTACCTTCGTCTTAAAGTAATGATGGACTGTTGTTTCTTTTCGCTTATTTGAGCTGTTCTTGCCATAATATGGAATTGGCCTTTTCCCAAATAGGGCTATCTTCTGTATACCCCTTCTACCTTGTCACAACACAAATGATTGGCTCAAACCCATTAATTTCTCTAGGATAGGGGGCAGCATTTTCACGTTTGGATGAAAAGCATACCCAAATTCAACTGCCAGCTACTCATCCCCAGAAGATAAGATATGCATATTGTTAGTAGATTTGGATAGAAAACACTCTGAAGTTTCTAAACTGTTTGAATCATGTCTGACAGAACAGAACTTAACAGAACTTATTTAGCAGACGAAATCCCGAGGACAAACCATTCAGATTGTTTTTTTGAGGTCACTCTCTTTTCAATGGATTTTCATTGGGAATACATATTTCTAATTGACCTTCTTGCAGTTCCTACCGCTTCCACTGGATGTCAATAGTCTTTAGAAATTGTTTGAGGGTTTTTCCTTTGTGTAATGAAGAAGTACGGCCATTTTGAATCAGGGTCACTTGTTGTGTCCTGTTTTTAGAGGCGCATGACCAGAAGGCTAGCTACAGTTTGTTTTAATCCTGTATTGAACACAGATCATCCCGTCTTCAATTTTATCGATTATTTATGTTAAAAAATACCTAAAGTTGTATTACAAAAGTAGTTTGAAATGTTTTGGCAAAGTTTACAGGTAACTTTTGAGATATTTTGTAGTCAAGTTTCACAAGTTGGAACCGGTGTTTTTCTGGATGAAACGCGCCCAATAAATTGACATTTTGGATATATATCGACGGAATTAATCGAACAAAAGGACCATTTGTGACGTTTATGGGACATATTGGAGTGCCAACAACAGAAGCTCGTCAAAGGTAAAGCATGAATTATATTTTTATTTCTGCGTTTTGTGTCGCGCCTGCAGGGTTGAAATATGTTTCTCTCTCTTTGTTACTATGGTGCTAACTCAGATAATAGCACCGTTTGCTTTCGCCGAAAAGCCTATTTGAATTCTGACATGTTGGTTGGATTCACAACAAGTGTAGCTGTAACTTGGTATCTTTCATGTGTGATTTATTGAAAGTTAGATTTTTATAGTCATTTATTTGAATATGGCACTCTGCATTTTCTCTGGCTTTTGGCCAAGTGAGACAGTAGCGTCCCGGCTAAACTCAGATTTTTGGATATAAATATGAACTTTACCGAACAAAACATACATGTATTGTGTAACATGAAGTCCTATGAGTGTCATCTGATGAAGATCATCAAAGATTAGTGATTAATTTTAACTCTATTTCTGCTTTTTGTTACTCCTCTCTTTGGCTGGAAAAATGGCTGTGTATTTCTGTGGCTATGTACTGACCTAACATAATCGTTTGGTGTGCTTTCGCCGTAAATCCTTTTTGAAATCAGACATGTTGGCTGTATTCACAACAAGTGTAGCTTTAATTTAGTGTCTTTCATGTGTGATTTCATGAAAGTTAGATTTTTATAGTAATTTCTTTGAATTTGGCGCTCTGCATTTTTACTGGCTTTTGGCCAGGTGGGACGCTACCGTCCCACATATCCCAGAGAAGTTAAGAAGGAAAGACAATCCACAAATTAACAAGGCACACCTGTTAATTAAAATGCTTTCCAGGTGACTACCTCATGAAGCTGGTTGAGAGAATGCCGAGAGTGTGCAAAGCTGTCATCAAGGCAGGGTAGCTATTTGAATAATCTCAAATATAAAATATATTTTGATTTGTTTACCACTTTTTTGGTTACTACATAGTTTTGATGTCTTCACTATTATTCTACAATGTAGAAAATAGTCAAAATAAAGAAAAACCCTGGCATGAGTAAGTGTTCAAAAACTTTTGACCGGTAGTGTACATTTTATTGATTTCATCTAATGGAACAATTTTTTTTTAAATTAAAGAATAAGGGTCATCACACAATAATTATATATTTTTTTGCATCCCATTGATCTTTTAGATAGAAATTATTCAACAATATTGCATTTTAAAATGAAGTGCCCTTTAATATAGAGCACATAAAAATCTGATTTGCTTATATGAATAAAGACATTTCTAGCCCGTGTCAAAATTCAGCATTTTGACATTTCCCTTTGTGCATTTTAACCCACTTAACCAACATTTCTATACGTTTTCACCCTCATTAAGCCCTAGTTATTGTTTTGCTTTGACAAAGTAATTACTGAAGATTATTATTTGTTTCATGTGATTTTTACCTTAATTTTAAGGTAAAAAATACCCTAATTTTAAGGTAAAGAAAACATTATTTTCAAAAAACATTGAACATCTAATCGTGAAATCATAGTGTAAAATCAGGTGAGCTGGTTATTCTCTTTATACTCTGAGCGGATCGAGCATAACACATAAACCCTGTTACCTATAGATAGACAAAACATTTCTAGACTGTTTTTTTCTTGAAGCTTGCATTTAATTGCCCCTTCCTGTTGTACACAAGCGTCCATACCCACGTCGGGCAGAAATGAGCATTTGGATCAGGAAAGTTTCCTCTCAAGACCTCTACAAGCCATAATGCTGAATAGAATTATACTTTACCTGTTGTCCGTGTGGTTGGTCCTTTTGCAGGTTGGAATGTATATCATTTGTATTTCTGTTTTTTATTTTCAATACTGATGCAATTTGCACGTGACAAACACTTGCACAATGTGGCCGAGCATAACCGAACGGCAAGCACTACCAGCAGATTGCGATAAAACGTGCTTCGGTCGACTACATTCGGTTACATTCGGCTATTGTCTACATATTGTGTATCACGTGCAATGTGTTAACTGATTGAAAATACAAGCGACAGAACCTACCGGCGCCACAAAAAGTTGAGTAAACAACACTTCCCTCTGGATATCTTATCTCCACCTCCTACTGCCAAAAGGACCAACAGCATAAACAACCGGTAAAGTAAGTGTAAATATAATTTTATTCAACATTCTGCCTTGTTGAGACAATTTCTTTAAGACTGATATCCATGGAGCAACCATGGTAACAGTCTAAATTTTAGGCAACCATTCCCTGTCGCAAGGGGATTCATGGCTGATTTAAGATTCATTTATCAACCCTGTTACTTTATTTGGCACTTAATAGCCTTTTTTAAATTTAACCATTTTCTTAAGGGTAAAAAATGACATGCCACTTTGTTTAAGAGCAGAGAAAACCCCCTAAATTATATTTTTTTCAACTTGAAATTTGATTACTTTTCCTAGAGTTACCCCAACATTAGAAAAAGTGAAACATCACCTTTGTTCATATTTCCATGAAAGCTGTACACCACTAGGGTACAAAGATTGTCTTAGGGTCATCTTTGACCCGGCAAGTTATAAAATAATTTACACACCAGAAAAACCACAAAGACACACACAATGAGAAATGTAGATTATGTGTGCTACTGTTTGAACTCAGCCAGCAGCTCCTGAAGAGGAAGATCACCATGGTTGGCACAGTTAGAAAGAACAAGTCTGAGCTCCCCCCTGCAATCCTCACAACAAGGGGGAGAGAGGCCTTCTCATCAAAGTTTGCCTTCACCCCCATCACCACTCTAGTTTCTGACCTCCCAGAGAGGAACAAGAATGTGGTCCTCCTGAGCACACTGCAAAAAACAGCTGAGATCAGTAATTGTGAGGACATTAAGCCAGCCATCATCCTGGACTACAACCACCACAAAGGAGGCGTGGACAACCTGGACAAGGTGATTGGAACTTACAGCTGCAGGAGGATGACTGCCCGCTGGCTCCTGGTCATCTTCCATAATATCATTGATTTGTCCTCATACAATGCCTTCGTGATATGGAACAAGATCAACCCTATCTGGATGCCTAATAAGCGGAACAAGAGGAGGGAGCAGCTGGAAAAGGCACTTGTAACCCCATACATTCAAAGAAGGGAGCACGTCTCCACACAGCAGCCTCTGCAGCGCTTGTGAAAGCTGTTCAGGGGTCTGAATCCTGATCCACCTGAGGCTGCAGCTGGGGCAGGCAAGAGGAGGAAACAAATACTATGTGCTGCACATGTGAGAAATACATTTGCAAGGTCCATGCACAAACACTTGCATACTGTCCTACATGTGATAATTAGAGTTGATTGATTTATGTTCTTCATGTTTTTGTATCTATTATCTTATTTTATTCTTATTTATTGTTGTTGTTTATACATCTTGTGGGTGGGGGCAATGGTTAAAAAAATGGGAGAAGACTAGTATTTTGTAGTTGAATTCCTCATTGTACAGTATATAAGAATATATCACTATGTTGCCAAAACGGTTCAAGACGTATTGTTTCCCTTCAATAAAATGCATTCAAAACTACTTTCTGCACATTTCTGTTACTTTCTTAGGCTTAACAAGTGCTATCTCTTGCTGAAAAAAGTATGTTTACACCTATGCAGTACCTTTAGCAATAATAATAATAATAATAAAACTCTACTTTAGTTAAGAAAACAAGTATGACAGGTGTGTTGTAATAAAAACGAGTGGTGTCCACTGATTAAATGCAGTCTTTCTGCATTGTCAACAGGGACAACCCAGATATTCACAAAGTTTGTGATGAATGACAGGTTGTTTCTTCATGCAAAATAGATGTGGGGTTTAAAATTCAATTAAGATGCTTTATTTTAGGGGTTTAGTGAAGGCGGGTAATTTCTTACTCTTAGTACAAGGGGATTATACAGAATGTATAACACAAGGGTTAATAACCTCTTGAGATGGAAAAAAAAAAAAAAAAAAAAGTGTTTATTTAATTGAATATGTGCTCTTTATTTTTACACCAATTTACACTACTCAAAAGCCACCTAATTGGTGGAACGACCTAATAGCCAGAAGCATCACTATTCCCATTGAAGAGCTATTACTGTATGTAGGCTATATGTATTTCTTGCTTACCTTGCTCCCCCATCTTTAGTCCACTCAGCAGAGCAATGCTCTCTGGTTCATCTTCTATTGTCTCCTCTTTGACCAGCATCAGATCAGGCTTCCCATCCTCCATGTCTACTGACTGTAAGAGGTACAGAAAAACATTGTGTTGGATCAAGAAATCTGATATGAGCAGCTTCTGATTGGGAAATGAGGGATTGCTATGAGTACTATGCAAACATGTTAGTTGATTTGATTACTTGAGGCTTTAATGGTTTGATAATTCAAAAGACATGGTCCCACACTTAAGACAAAAAGTGCTGATCTAGGATCTGTACATATAATCTTATTCATTATGATCCAAAAGGCAAAACTGATGCAGATTAGCACTCATACTCTGAGAAGCTTTGTGGATTCGGGTTCTGACCTAATACCAGTCAGACAGTAGTTCACAGTGGGCTCACCTCAGTGAGACTGTGTGTGGTCCTGTGCTGCTCAGCTGGTTCCTCTGTAGGTTCAGGAGGAGGTGTAGTCTGGTTGTCCTCCATGACCATAGTGCCCTCAGGGTTCCCCAGACTCTGCTCACACCCCTCCTCCTTCACCAGCACCATCTCTGGACCCTCCTCCTGGAAGAGACAGGTGATAGCCTCAGGTTACATATGCACCGGACATTTCTGGAAGCATTTTCATTTATGTGACATTTGAGAGATGAACCAGACCCATATGCATTGGGTGCATAACCTGATTAGGCCGTCCACCCACGGTGCTCAGAATGACAGAAATCACATTTAGACTATGGTAATTCATTTCAACAGAACGTGCGTCCTTCTTACCGAATTCCGATGCGCACTTTGAAGACGTTAGAATAACTGTCCACATGTACTTTTCTTTCAGCCAACAAGACGAGTAATGAACAGCAGAATCACTAGCCTATGTCAATCTACTACACACCACAGTAGAAAAGTGTACCTATTCTATTGGTCAGCTTGTCGTTCTGTGCGAGAAAGAAACAGCCTATTCCAAACAGACTTTGGGACAGTTGTGGGACAAAAGATCCCAAATTCATACAACAAGTAGGCCAAGGCTACATAAGAAAAACATTAAATCGCAATGAGGCTGATACATCAGATGAGAACGTTTACCTTAAAATGTTGATAAACTATTACACTGCTCAAAAAAATAAAGGGAACACTTAAACAACACAATGTAACTCCAAGTCAATCACACTTCTGTGAAATCAAACTGTCCACTTAGGAAGCAACACTGATTGACAATAAATTTCACATGCTGTTGTGCAAATGGAATAGAAAACAGGTGGAAATTATAGGCAATTAGCAAGCCACCCCCAAAAAAGGAGTGATTCTGCAGGTGGTGACCACAGACCACTTCTCAGTTCCTATGCTTCCTGACTGATGTTTTGGTCACTTTTGAATGCTGGCGGTGCTCTCACTCTAGTGGTAGCATGAGACGGAGTCTACAACCCACACAAGTGGCTCAGGTAGTGCAGTTCATCCAGGATGACACATCAATGCGAGCTGTGGCAAAAAGGTTTGCTGTGTCTGTCAGCGTAGTGTCCAGAGCATGGAGGCGCTACCAGGAGACAGGCCAGTACATCAGGAGACGTGGAGGAGGCCATAGAAGGGCAACAACCCAGCAGCAGGACCGCTACCTCCGCCTTTGTGCAAGGAGGTGCACTGCCAGAGCCCTGCAAAATGACCTCCAGCAGGCCACAAATGTGCTTGTGTCAGCATATGGTCTCACAAGGGGTCTGAGGATCTCATCTCGGTACCTATTGGCAGTCAGGCTACCTTTGGCGAAAACATGGAGGGCTGTGCGGCCCCACAAAGAAATGCCACCCCACACCATGACTGACCCATCGCCAAACCGGTCATGTTGGAGGATGTTGCAGGCAGCAGAACGTTCTCCACGGCGTCTCCACTCTGTCACATGTGCTCAGTGTGAACCTGCTTTCATCTGTGAAGAGCACAGGGCGCCAGTGGCGAATTTGCCAATCTTGGTGTTCTCTGGCAAATGCCAAACGTCCTGCACGGTGTTGGGCTGTAAGCACAACCCCCACCTGTGGACGTCGGGCCCTCATACCACCCTCATGGAGTCTGTTTCTGACCGTTTGAGCAGACACATGCACATTTGTGGCCTGCTGGAGGTCATTTTGCAGGGCTCTGGCAGTGCACCTCCTTGCACAAAGGCGGAGGTAGCGGTCCTGCTGCTGGGTTGTTGCCCTCCTACGGCCTCCTCCACGTCTCCTGATGTACTGGCCTGTCTCCTGGTAGCGCCTCCATGCTCTGGACACTACGCTGACAGACACAGCAAACCTTTTTGCCACAGCTCGCATTGATGTGCCATCCTGGATGAACTGCACTACCTGAGCCACTTGTGTGGGTTGTAGACTCCGTTTCATGCTACCACTAGAGTGAGAGCACCGCCAGCATTCAAAAGTGACCAAAACATCAGCCAGGAAGCATAGGAACTGAGAAGTGGTCTGTGGTCACCACCTGCAGAATCACTCCTTTTTTGGGGGTGGCTTGCTAATTGCCTATAATTTCCACTTGTCTATTTCATTTGCACAACAGCATGTGAAATTTATTGTCAATCAGTGTTGCTTCCTAAGTGGACAGTTTGATTTCACAGAAGTGTGATTGACTTGGAGTTACATTGTGTTGTTTAAGTGTTCCCTTTATTTTTTTGAGCAGTGTATTTCTTCACATTATAAGCACAGCAATGTGCACAAGGCAGTGTGCAAATTTCCGTTCCATAATGCAATTAGCGGGACAACACAAGTCGTCAAAAGTGCAACGCACATGAGCGTGTTACAACAGTTTTGAAATCGCTATTAAAAAGAGCTACTGTTTTTAATTCTCAACTGGTAATTGAAGCGCGCTTCCCATTCGCCATTCAG
The DNA here is from genome assembly GCF_029448725.1 of Salvelinus fontinalis. NCBI lineage: Eukaryota > Metazoa > Chordata > Actinopteri > Salmoniformes > Salmonidae > Salvelinus > Salvelinus fontinalis. The sequence continues at coordinate 19,367,965 of NC_074706.1, forward strand.
CGCATCACACACCACTTGCAATGTGAGCTGGAGGCATTATGCTGTTTGAAACATTAACGTTTTACTTCATATTATGAGGCAATCTTTAAGTGTATTTTATTTAGTAAGAGTATATTGGTTATAAAGCACTGTTGGGTGTATGCAGAATAGGGCGAGATCAGATGTGATGTATACTAAAGAGAGTCTCAATTAAAGTGTTAGAATGAAAAGTCCCATTTTGTGTTTATTAAACAAACAAGTGTTAAATACACCATATGAAAACCACACATACACATGTCTTAACAAAATATCTGCATGAACTTGACGAATTGCATTCATTTTCTTTTGAATGTAAGTAATGAAATAGGCATTTGTGACCATCATATAGCTTACACAGTACAAACACAATATGGTAACAGATTTTTAGGCTTATATATCACACAATGTCTGGATGCAATATTCTACCCAGGAATATTCAACACTGAAATCTGTTACTCTCTGTATTCCAAATGCATCTGTGGATCTTTTATGCTGACAACAATGACAATGAATCTTTGTCTTTAATGCAGGATTTGATCTAAATGTCAGAAGACCTTTCTCCCATGTGGACCTTCAGGTGCATCTTCAGGTTACCAGCCTGGGCGAAGCGCATGTGACACTGGGTACAGCTGTAGGGTTTTTCCCCCGTGTGGACCCTTTGGTGCCTCTTCAGGGTGCAAGCCTGGGCGAAGCGCATGTGACACTGGGTACAGCTGAAGGGTTTCTCCCCCGTGTGGACCCTCTGGTGAATCTCCACCTTCTGGGGGCAGCTGAAGCCTTTGTTACAGAACATGCAGAGGAACCGTTTCTCTTTACTATTGCCTGATGTGGCGCCCCCTCCCGGAGCCTTCGCTCTAGCCCTTTTGTTTGAGTTCAATACCTGATCGAAAAGGACGCGACCGTGTGAATCTGAAGGTGCCATCGACGTGGACACTGGGTCGCAATCCCTGAAAGTGAGTAAAGGGGAGTGGGTCACGACATTTTGATTTTTTCCTATGCTTTCACTATAGTCTAAGAAGTCACGAGTGTTGCCTTGCGAGTTTCCTTCTCTTAAATGAGTCATGTCTGCATTCCATGTCAGAGGTGCGTCACCCTCCACTTTTACAGTCACTTCATCTATGACTATAACCTCCCCTTTCTTATCTAGGGACCCTTCAGAGTATACACTACCACTGTACCGGTCCATTTCCCCTCTCATTGGATTAGTCTGTGTATCTAAGCCCACAGGCATGTCACCAGGTATCATCTCTGTCGCTGTAGCATATGAACAGGACGGATCATTGCCAGCCTGTAACGCATCACCTGTGTCCTGATGGGATAGAATCATCCTTGGGCTACCATAAAGTAAATACTCTGAGCAGGGAGCAGGAGGACAGCCCAGTTGCCCCAGCCCCATTAAAGTCTCGGTGTCTGTCTCTGACTTGAGGGCGGCGTTCGGCGTTCCACTGACCTCCGTGATGCTGCATCGGGTCCTGGGCTGCGCTGGGGCGGTGGTGGGGTCCTCCGTGGCTACAGGGGGCGCCACTCCAGCCGCTGCTCCAGTCTGGATGTCTCTGCTGTGCCGCGGGTCCTCCTTTCCTTCAGACTTCTCCAGCTTGACCCCAGGACCTGCAGCATCTGCATCCTGACACAAGAAGTATGTGTTTTTTAATGGGCTTCACACTTATATCATCAAATTCATGAGAACGTGGTCAAATAAGATATACAGTATCTTCATAAAGTATTCATATCCCATGACTTATTCCACATGTTGTTGTGTTACAGCCTGAATTCAAATGTATTAAATTGATTGTTTTTCTCACCCATCTATACACAATAGACCATAATGACAAAGTGAAAACATATTTTTAGAAATGTTAGCAAATTTACTGAAAATTAAATACAGAAATATCTCATATGCATAGGTATTCACACCCATGAGTCAATACATGTTAGAGTCACCTTTGGCAGCGGTTACAGCTGTGAGTCTTTCTAGGTAAGTCTAAGAGCCTTGCACAGCTCGATTGTACAATATTTGCACATTATTATTTTTTTAATTCTTCAAGCTCTGTCAAGTTGGTTGTTGATCATTGCTAGACAGCCATTTTCAAGTCTTGCCATAGATTTTCAAGATGATTTAAGTCAAAACTGTAACTAGGTCACTCAGGAACATTCAATATAATCTTGCTAAGCAACTCCAATTTATATTTGGCCTTGTGTTTTAAGTTACTGTCCTGCTGAAAGCTGAATTTGTCTCCCATTGTCTGTTGGAAAGCAGTTTGAACCAGGTCTTCCACTAGGATTTTGCCTGTGCTTAGCTCTATACCGCTACTTTTTATCCTAAAAAAACTCCCTAGTCCTTGCCGACAAGCATACCAATATCATGATGCAGCCACCACCATGCTTGAAAATATGAAGAACGACACTCAGTGATGTGTAGTGTTTGCTCCAAACATAACGCTTCGTATTCAGGACATAAAGTTATTTTCTTTGGAGATATACAGTGCCTTCGGAAAGTATATAGACACCTTCACATTTTCCAGATTTGTTACATTAGCCTTATTCTAAAATGTATATAACATTTTAAAAATCCTCAATCTACACACAATACCCCATAATGACAAAATAAAAACAGGTTTTTAGAAATACCTTATTTACATGATTATTCAGACCCATTGCTATGACACTCGAAATTGAGCTCAGGTGCATCCTGTTTCCATTGATCATCCTTGAGATGTTTCTACAACTTGATTGGAGTGCACCTGTAGTAAATTAAATTGGACATGATTTGGAAAGTTACACACCTGTCTATATAAGGTCCAACAGTTGACATGGATGTCAGAGCAAAAACCAAGCCATGTTCTCAAAGGAATTGTCTGTAGTGTTCAGAGACAGGGTTGTGTCGAGGCACAGATTTGGGGAAGGGTACCAAAACATTTCTACAGCATTGAAGGTCCCCAAGAACACAGTGGCCTCCATCACTCTTAAATGGAAGAACTTTGGAACCACCAAGACTCTTCCTAGAGCTGGCCGCCCGGGCAAACTGAGCAATCAGAGGAGAAGGGCTTTGGTCAGGGAGGTGACCAAGAACCCGATGGTTAGTCTGACAGAGTTCTAGAGTTCTTCTGTGGAGATGGGAGAAGCTTCCAGAAGGACAACCATCTCTGCCGCACCAACAATCAGGCCTTCATGGCAGAGTGGCCAGATGGAAGCCACTCCTCAGTAAAAGGCACATGACAGTCCGCTTGGAGTTTGCCAAAAGGGACTTAAAAGACTCTCAGACCATGATAAACAAGATTCTCTGGTCAGATGAAACCAAGAATGAACTCTTTGGCCTGAATGTCAAGCTTCACTTCTAGAGGAAACCTGGCACCATCCCTACGGTAAAGCATGGTGATGGCAGCATCATGCTGTGGGGAGGTTTTTCAGCGGCAGGGACTGGGAGACTAGTCATGATCGAGGGAAGGATGAACGGAGAAAAGTACAGAGAGATCCTTGATGAAAACTGCTCCAGAGTGCTCAAAAGCTGACTGGGTGATCAGAAGCTCAGACTTCCAACAGGACAATGACCCTAAGCACACATCCAAGACAACACTGGAGTGGATTCACAACAAGTCTCTGAATGACCTTGAGTGGCCCAGCCAGAGCCCGGATTTGAACCCGATCGAATATCTCTGGAGACCTGAAAATAGCTGTGCAGCAACACTCCCCATCCAACCTGACAGAGCTTGAGAGGATCTGCAGAAAGGAATGGGAGAAACTCCCCAAAAACAGGTGTGCCAAGCTTGTACCGTCATACCCAAGAAGACTCAAGGCTGTAATCGCTGCCAAAGGTGCTTCAAAGTACTGAGTAAAGGGTCTCAATACTTAAGTAAATGTGATCCGTTTAAAAAATACACAAATTAGCAAAAATGGCTAAAACCTTGTTTTTGCTTTGTCATTATGGGGTATTGTGTGTAGATTGATGGGGGGGGGGACAATTTAATGAATTTTTGAATAAAGCTGTAACCTAACAATACGTGGAAAAGGTCAAGAGGTCTGAATACTTTCCGAAGGCACTGTGCGTTAGTGCCTTACTGCAAACAGGATGCATATTTTGTTATATTTGTATTCTGTACAGGCTTCCTTCTTTTAACTCTGTCATTTAAGTTAGTATTGTGGCGTAACTACAATGTTGTTGATTTATCTCCAGATTTCAAATTTCACACCCATTAAACTCTTAACTGTTTTAAAAATCACAATTGGCCTGATGGTGAAATCCCTGACCAGTTTCCTTCCTCTCAGGCAACGGAGTTAGGAAGGTTGTCTGTATCTTTGCAGTGACTGGGTGTATTGATACATCATCTAAAGCCTAATTAATTACTTCACCATGCTCAAAGGTGCCCTTCTTTGCGAGGCATGGAAAAACCTCCCTGGTCTTTGTGGTTGAAAATGTGCTTGATATTCACTGCTCGATTGAGGGACCTTAAAGATAATTGTATGTGTGGGGTACAGAAATGGGCTAGTTATTCAAAAATCATGTTAACCTCTATTATTGAACACGGAATATGTCCACGGAACTTATTATGCGATCTGTTAAGCACATTTGTACTCCTGAACTTATTTAGGCTTGCCATAACAAAAACTTGACTCAATACATTTCAGCTTTTAATTTTGTATTAATTACTAAAATGTTCTACAAACAAAATTCCACTTTGACATTATGGGGTATTGTGTAGAGATCAGTGACACAAAATCTAAATGTAATACATTTTCAATTCAGACTGTAAGAAGTAAGACACATCGGCGAAAGTTATTAAAGTCTCATTTGAACTACAACTCAGCAGCCTTGTTAGCGTGCCTGCTCAAGTTGAGGACTTACAGGACGATAAAAACCTATAAATTACAGTCCGTTTGATGTGCTTTATATTAGATTACGCTGGAGCTTTTTTACTGAACATTGCTAGCCAGTACTTTAAAAAAATGCTAAACGTAATTTTTCGGCTTTGTGCTTCTTCTTGGTTGTCAAATACGTTGAAAACCGGCATAGGGTAAGTAAATGACCTCAGATACACATACATTTTAATATATATCAATGTAAATTTTAAGCAAATTCGTAACCTACAAAACGAGGGACCATGGCGTAGTGGATAACATTGTTGAAAGGAAGTCTTTCAAGCTCCCCTAAGACAGATAGCTGAGGGGAGCCTTTCTGAACCAAACGGGCCACATTTGATTTACAAAGTGACTGTCATTTTTAATGCAACACTATTACACTAACCTCTATCATGATAACTTGCTGGGTTGAAGTTCCACTCCCCTCATCAACAGTGATTGGTTGGTCATCTCTCCATGCATTGTGTCCCACTGGCTTTACAAAATTGATTTGGCCTCCAGTGAGATGTCCGCCACCTGAAAGAGTGATTGAGGAGATGAGGTGGTTTGATAAGCGACTGTCAATGTTCAACAGTATATTCCCACTATTGACAGTTTTGACACTGTCTAGAATTGGCAAGAATATAAGAAGACTCACTTCTCATAACTTCTTGATATTCTATGTATTGATTGATGTATTATATTCCATGCATCACATTGTTTTCATTGAGTAAATAGGAAATACAGTAAATCAAGACCTGGTTAGAATATGAAATTGTGTCTTTGCAAAAGATAGCTAAGTATACTATTGCATACTATCCTAAACCGGACCGAATTCTGGGTAACACATCTGGACACAGAGGGGAACGGGCACTGAGCTACTGTATATATGAACGGCGACAGGCCGCGCAGCCTCGGCCTTCTGCAAAAAGTACCTCTTGCCATTCCTCTGTATTGGTCGAGAATCTTAACACTGTTGGGTCGACTGGCGAGGACGCGCTCTCGCATTGTCCTGTCTGCGCGCTCCCGTGCCACCTTCAGTTCCTGAAGCTGTAATTTCCTCCGCAATGCCCTGTTCTGTTTCTGGCTTTCAGAAATTTCCAAACGAAACACTGCATAGTCGTCATCTACGAGTTTACAGATCTCTGCCACTGCTGCATTCGCTAGCACCTCCATGATGGAGGCTATTTGAGTGTGAAAAACCATACAGTTAGCCATTGTTAGCAGCTAGCTATCGTTACCTATAACATATATCAACCAAGTCCTGTCTCCAACGCGAATTAAAGACTACATGGCGTAAGTATGTGATGCTGTGTAGTTAAAATAATAATATTTTGTGCTCCATGGCGTTAATAAACGTCTAAATAACAACAATAAAAACGCTAACGTGGAAATTGTTCTTGGTCACTGTTCACTTCCGTTTACAGTGAAGAGAAATGTTATTGGTTGGCGTCGTAGCGCAAAGGGTGTGCCTAAATGAAAAGCGTATGCGCGCTGTTCTTCTTCGATGAGGTTTAACGGCGGTTGGCATCCAAATATGTTGCATTACCGCCACCTACTAGACTAGAGTAGAACTCACTTATACTTTGCTTAAAAAATGTATAAATACCCTTTCATCTGACACTACAAATGTAATAAATAACACCACCCTACTCCCCTATTGAAATATATTTAGTCCTACCTCAGGCCAACAACCTGAAATGGGACATCACCACTTAACACACCCTGTAACTCTTCTGATGTCAAGTCTTGCACACCCAAATACCTCTCTGCAGCTGCCACCACAACCTCAATTTTCTGCGGCTTACGTTCCACCCCTGCAGTACAGTTGATAACCATTGCTATAAGTGCAAAAAAATCCAGTCTTACTGAAACATTTATCACTTGTTGACATACCCCTCTGTACTGGTACAGTTCTACTACTCACACCACTCCTCTCAGGATCCCTCCCCCTTGACCCATTTTCCTCTACTTTCTTCACTGCCTCAGCATAAGACAACTTCTGCACTACTCTAACCCTGGAAACCTCAACCTGAGTCTCTCGCACGGGACATTTCTGATCCCCAGCCCCAAGGGCATCCCTACAATTAACACATACCAGCTGAATGCACCAATTTGTAAGTCGCTCTGGATAAGAGCGTCTGCTAAATGACTTAAATGTAAATGTAAATACCACTACTTTCCCCAATGCTACACATTCCTTTGTCTCATGCCCTTCTGCACACTTCTCACACCTAGGAACCTCCCTCCTACACACTGCTGCCACATGCCCATAAGCTTGACACCTGTAACATCTTAATGTATTTGGCACAAAACCGCGTTTAACTTATATATCCTAGCATCACTTTGTCTAGCAAAGACTCAACATCAAAATTCAAAAGAACAGAATGACTCTTCTGTTTCACCACTGTGTCACACCAAATGACGAGCATCACAAACACCGGGAATCTTCCCCTTCAGTTGGTCAACTTTTACATTTATTGCTACCCCAGTAATCACTCCTTTCAATGGCACCCTTTTCTTGAGAGCAAAACAATTCACATTTTTTGCCACCATTCGTTTAACGGCGAGCGCCTTCTCCCTCTGACCAGCAGAAACACAAAGAATTATCACAAGAACACTTCTCGTTACCCTCACCGATTCCACAGCACCCAACTCTTTTTTCACCCACCTTGAAACCACAAATGGATCAGCCAAAAGGCAAAGGTCCACTTTTTCCAAAAACTTCACTCCTACCGTCACAGACTCATCTTTATTCTGACCCTCGGTGCAAGCCTCGTGCTCCAAGAACTTCCCCACACCTACCACCTCCGATACTTTGACCTCATTCACTTCCATTTCTCCTCCTGTCTTCAGCTCTCTGCTTACACTTTCTACCATTCTTCTTTAACAAACCATCTCCCTTTTCCCCAACATTTTTAACCGACTCAAGCTCACCAACTTCCTCCCTCTCTCTCTTAGACCTCCTCTGCCTCTCCTTTTCCCTCCATTCCTCCTCCGTATTCCAAGTATACGTCTCCTGATAATACTGCACTTCTCCTGACTTACATCTTGTTCTTGCATTGTTAAGGGACGCCATTTAACTGGCTGTCTCAATCGCCGAATAATCAGCACGAACCCCTCGGGATGTAGCGCTCAACAGTGCATCCCACTTGTAAAGCAGCTGATTAGTCTTGATGTTGTTCTTTATCAAAAGCTACCGCAACGCTTTTCCATTTCAAACAAGCGCGCTCTTCCAACCATGAACTGTCAAGTCTAGACATGGCCTCAGAACTGACTGAAACAAATCCATTCGTCCCCACTCAACTCTTGCTGTGCGACATAGTCCCCGTCTGTATTAGATAGAACAGATGAGCAAGTCCTTGGGGGCCGGAGTGGTGTCACACTTTTACCCCATCCCTAGCAAACACAGCTGATTAAACTAATTGCATTCTAAACTGATTTTTTAAACTTTTACTGTGAAAAGTACACACATGAAAAAGTTTTTTTTTTAAAACATGTTTTGAGCAAAATAGTGTTTTTTTAGACAACTGCAAATCCGTGATGTCATCGGCCTACACCCTTGCTTGAGGAACATTGAGCAGACGCTCTTATCCAGAGCGACTTAAAGGAGAAATTAGGGTTAAGGGCCTTGCTCAAGAGCACATCGGCAGATTCTTCACCTAGTCATCTCGGGGATTTGAACCAACAACCTGGTCCAACGCTCTTAACCGCTAGGCTACCTGCCGGAAAAAGATCCAATATAAAGAGAAAGAGAGAGTGTGCACTCACTGTTCTACTGCTCCCAAATATGTTTTATAAACATAATGGAACCATCTTACAGATTGCATTCACACTTTTCCAGAAATAGACTATGACTAAATTCCATTGCATGGCAGCTGGACGTTCTCATCATAAAGCAACGGTGAATCATTCTAATAAGTTTGCTTGTTTTAAGTTTTAATTTGAATAAAAAAACATCTGTTTTAAAACAACATTTCTAAATAGCATGGTCAGAAGCATAATATAATAAAACCGCTAGGATAAAAAAGACAATGTATTGCTGTTGAAGCAGCCTTTGTTATAGCCTATAGGCATAAGGGTAGCCTATGGAGGGCTTGGTTTTTAATCATATGAAACGGAAAACAAGCAATTGTTACAGGAAAATTATTTCTAAATACAAGAGTCACCAGCATATCTCATCTCTCATTTCATGATGGGCATATGGACACATGTAGCCTACATGGAGGGGTTTTTAATGGACGTGCAAAACTGGAGCTGGCTAAGATTTATTGGTGATTAAGATTTATTTCAAAGCAGTCATAATGCAAAATGCATCATGCCGGCTGTATTTCTGTATTTTGCATACAGTGCATTCGGAACGTATTCAGACCCCTTGACTTTTTCCACATTTTGTTACATTAGAGCCTTATTCTAAAATGTATGAAATAGTTTTTCCCACCTTAATCTACACACAATACCCCATAATGACAAAGCAAAAACAGGTTTAGAAATTTTTGCAAATGTATTGGAAATAAAAAACTGATATCACATTTACATAAGCATTGTTAGGTTCTAATTTTCAGAGTAAATAACTCACGGACACAGGAGAAGCTTAACCAAGTTTAATTATTCCCAAAGCGTCGATACAGCTGTAATTCAGACAAGACATTTCACACAAGCACTGATATTTAACCCTTTCTCCGAAGCTGAGTCTCCTCCTACCCATCTGTACAAACATCGTTCTTTACTGCTAGGAAGGACACTAGTGATACGGGTCATAACTTCTATTTCTCCCTTAACTCCCTTAAGGTGACCTGACCTGACCTCAACCTCCCTCTATCACCAATCTATGGCTCTCTCCCCTTATCAATGCCTGCCACATGTAACCACTTCCCTGCACTCAACACATTCCAAGCTTAGTTGCACACACTATATACCTTCCTCCTATAACCCTTAACTTCTGGTGTAGACCCTCTAAACCTTAGCCCTCCATCAGTGACATGAATAAGTAGATTTTCAAATTCTCAGAACCCAACAGTATTCAGACCCTTTACTCAGTACTTTGTTGAAGCACCTGTGGCAGCAATTACAGCCTCGAGTCTTCTTGACTATGACGCTACAAGCTTGGCACACCTGTATTTGGGGAGTTTCTCCCAAGCTCTGTCAGGTTGGATGGGGAGCGTAGCTACACAGCTATTTTCGGTTCTCTCCAGAGATGTTCGATCGGGTTCAAGTCCGGGCTCTGGCTGGGCCAATCAAGGACATTCAGAAACTTGTGCTGAAGCCACTCCTGCATTGTCTTAGCTGTGTGCTTAGGGTCGTTGTCCTGTTGGAAGGTGAATCTTCGCCCCAGTCTGAGGTCCTGAACAAGTTTTGACACACTGTTTTGCAATGAAGGTCTACAGTAGCCTCAACAGCACTCTGTAGGGTAGCACTATGGTGTAGCCATAGGACAGCTAGCTTCCGTCCTTCTCTGGGTACATTGACTTCAATACAAAACCAAGGAGGCTCATGGTTCTCACCCCTTTCCATAGACTTATACAGTTAATTATGAAAACTTCCGGAGGATGTCCTCCAATCTATCAGAGTTCTTGCAGCATGAACTGACATGTTGTCCACCCAATCAAAGGATCAGAGAACTAATCTATTCCTGAAAGCATAAGCTATGGCTAGTTAGCACTGCAGTGCATAACATGTAGTGAGTAGTTGACTCAAAGAGAGAGAAAGACAATAGCTGATCAGTTTTGAACCAATTAGTTTCTTCAAAAATTAAGGAGAAGCAAGTGTCATTTTTTCCCCGTTTCACTTACTTAGCTAGCAAATGCAGCTAGCTAGTTTAGCCTACTCAAACACCCTGCTCAAACAGAGGGATGCTGTGTTAGCTAGCTGGCTATGACTTTCCAACACAACACTGGAACTCTTACAAATCAAAGGTAAGCTTTTTGTTTTAGAAATGTATTGCCACCGGGGGCCGCCATTGTAAATTCTAAACTGCTTACTCACTGTACACTAACTTTACTGCATGATTGTAGCGGGTTTACTAACATGTTAGTTCTTTTAGCTATGTTGACTATGACGTTACTTTAGCTAATATGGTGACAACGATGTAGTCTGTGTGTAGCAGTTATGATATGAGTATTGTGAGGCCTGGTACAGGGGGACCTTCAGATGAGCATTGTGAGGCCTGGTACAGGGGGAACTTCAGATGAGTCTTGTGAGGCCTGGTACAGGGGGAACTTCAGATGAGTCATGTGAGGCCTGGTACAGGGGGAACTTCAGATGAGTCTTGTGAGGTCTGGTACAGGGGGAACTTCAGATGAGTCTTGTGAGGTCTGGTACAGGGGGAACTTCAGATGAATCTTGTGAGGCCTGGTACAGGGGGAACTTCAGATGAATCATGTGAGGCCTGGTACAGGGGGAACTTCAGATGAATCTTGTGAGGCCTGGTACAGGGGGAACTTCAGATGAATCTTGTGAGGCCTGGTACAGGGGGAACTTCAGATGAATCTTGTGAGGCCTGGTACAGGGGGAACTTCAGATGAATCATGTGAGGCCTGGTACAGGGGGAACTTCAGATGAATCTTGTGAGGTCTGGTACAGGGGGAACTTCAGATGAGTCTTGTGAGGTCTGGTACAGGGGGAACTTTAGATTAATCTTGTGAGGCCTGGTACAGGGGGAACTTCCCTTACCATTTCTACTGATCTGTGTGCCATTTATGGTTTTCATATGCACATTTTTGTTGAACAGTTTCAGTCATAATAACGTCTTCTATCTCAAAATCATTGTCATGTGGTTAATCAAGATTCTATCTAAATCTAAATTAAGATTATACAAATCTAAAAGTAACTTCTATTGCCATTGCCAAATATGTAAAAATAGCCAACATAAAGCTAACCAACAAAATCTTTGCAGCCTGCAAAGTGCAGCCGGCTAAAATGACCTGCTACTTGGTAAAGTTCATGATGCCGTTGACCTTAGCAAGGGCCTCAAGAACAGTGGATGCAAAATACTCCCATAATGTAAAAAATCCAATTTAAAAAATCCAACACCACATTTTACAATAGGTATGAGGTACTTTTCTGCATATACAGTTGAAGTCGGAAGTTTACATACACTTAGGTTGGAGTCATTAAAACAAATTTTTCAACCACTCCACAAATGTTTTGTTAACAAACTATAGTTTTGGCAAGTCAGTTAGGACATCTACTTTGTGCATGACACAAGTAATTTTTCCAACAATTCTTTACAGACAGATTTTTTCACTTATAATTCACTGTATCACAATTCCAGTGGGTCAGAAGTTTACATACACTAAGTTGAGTGTGCCTTTAAACAGCTTGGAAAATTCCAGAAACTTATGTCATGGCTTTAACAGCTTCTGATAGGCTAATTGACATCATTTGAGTTAATTGGAGGTGTACCTGTGGATTTATTTCAAGGCCTACCTTCAAACTCCGTGCCTCTTTGCTAGACATCATGGGAAAATCAAAATAAATCAGCCAAGACATCAGAAAAAAAGTCTGGTTCATCCTTGGGAGAAATTTCCAAACGCCTGAAGGTACCACGTTCATCTATACAAACAATAGTACGCAGGTATAAACACCATGGGACCACGCGGCCGTCATACCACTCAGGAAGGAGACGCATTCTGTCTCCTGGAGATGAACGTACTTTAGTGCAAAAAGTGCAAATCAATCCCAGAAGAACAGCAAAGGACCTTGTGAAGATGCTGGAGGAAACAGGAACAAAAGTTTCTATATCCACAGTAAAACGAGTCCTATATCGACATAACCTGAAAGGCCGCTCAGCAAGGAAGAAGCCACTGCTCCAAAACCGCCGTAAAACCGCCGCAACATCTCAAGACATCAGTCAGGAAGTTAAAGCTTGGTCTCAAATGGGTCTTCCAAATGGACAATGACCCCAAACATACTTCCAAAGTTATGGCAAAATGGCTTAAGGACAACAAAGTCAAGGTATTGGAGTGGCCATCACAAAGCCCTGACCTCAATCCTATAGAAAATTTGTGGGCAGAACTGAAAAAGCGTGTGCGAGCAAGGAGGCCTACAAACCTGACTCAGTGACACCAGCTCTGTCAGGAGGAATGGGCCAAATTTCACCCAACTTATTGTGGGAAGCTTGTGGAAGGCTATCCGAAACATTTGACCCAAGTTAAACAATTTAAAGGCAATGCTACCAAATACTATTTGAGTATATGTAAACTTCTGACCCACTGGGAAAGTGATGAAATAAATAAAAGCTGAAATAAATCATTCTCTCTACTATTATTCTGAAATGTCACATTCTTAAAATAATGTGGTGATCCTAACTGACCTAAAACAGGGAATGTTTACGAGGATTAAATGTCAAGAATTGTGAAAAACTGAGTTTAAATGTATTTGGCTAAGGAGTATGTAAACTTCCGACTTCAACTGTACCTCCATTTCTCGACGCCAAACACACCACTGGTGTGGCGAAAGAGCTCTATTTTCATGTCATCTGACCATAACACCAGTTCCAATCCAAGTGCCAATACCGTTTAGTAAACTCCAGCCAGTGCTATGGTCTGCCAGGAGGCTGGAACTTGGCTGAAAGTGGATCTTCCAGCAAGACAACCCCCAGCACTCATCCAGTTGTAATTTTTTGGGGTAAAAAATCTACCCAAAATACTCTAGTGTCAAAGTGGAAGAAAAATTATATCATTTTATTCACCGCCCTGAGTCAGTACATGTTAAACACCATTGGCAGTGTTTACAGTCGTGAGTGTTTTAGGATAAGTCTGTAAGGGCTTTACACACCTGGGTTGTGCAATATTGGCTCATTCTTTTTTAAATTCTTCAAGCTCTGTCAAGTTGGTTGATCATTGCGAGACAGCCATTTTCAAGCAGATTTAAGTCTAAACTGTAAGTAGGTCATTTAGGAACATTCAATGTCATCTTGGTAATTAACTCCAGTGCAGATTTGGCCATGTGTTTTAGGCTATTGTCCTGCTGAAGGTGAATTTTTCTCCCATTGTCTGTTGGAAAGCAGACTGAACCAGGTTTTCCTTCTAGGATTTTGCCTGTGCTTCGCTCCATTCGGTTTATTTTTATCCTGAAAAACTCCCCAGTCATTGCAGATTACAAGTATACCCATAACATGATGGAGCCACCCCCATGCTTGAAAATGTGAAGAGTTGTACTCAGTCATGTGTTGTGTTTACTTTGTATTCCGGAGAAAAACGTAGTTTCTTTGCCAATTTTGTTTTGTAGTATTACTTTAGTGTCTTGTTGCAAACAGGATGCATGTTTTGGAATATTTGTATTTTGTAAAGGCTTCTTTCTTTTCACTCTGTCATTTACGTGACTATTGTGGAGTAATTTCAATGTTGTTGATTCAATGTTGTTTTCTCCTGTCACACCCATTAATCACAATTGGTCTCATGATGAAATTCCTGAGTGGTTCCCTTCCGCTCTGGCAACTGAGTTGTATCTTTGTAGTGACTGGGTGTATTAATACAACATCCAAAGTGTAATTAATAACTTCACCATGCTCAAAAGGAGATTCAATGTTTACTTTAGTTTATTTTTACCCATCTACCAATAGGTGCCCTTCTTTGCAAAGCATTGGAAACCTCACTGGTCTTTTTGGTTGAATCTGTGCTTGAAATTCTCACAACTTCACTGAGGGACCTTATAGATAATTGTATGTGTGGGCTACAGAGATGAGGTAGTCATTCAAAAATCATGTTAAACACTATTATTTCACAAAGGGAGTCCATGCTTCTTATGTGATCTGCCAAGCAAATTTCTACTGCTTAAATTATTTAGGCTTGGCATAACAAAGTGGTTGAATACTTATTGACTCAAGACATTTCAGCTTTTCTTTTGTAATTTGTAAAAAATTCTTAAAACAAAATTCCACTGACATCATGGGGTATTGTGTGTAGATCAGTGAAACAAAATCTAAATCTTATAACATCTGCTAAACCCGTGTATGTGACTGTCACGAACCGGCTCAGAGCCCGTAACAAAAGGGAGACCACGTGGAAATCAGGAGTAACAAAATATATTTATTTAACTAACGAAACTAGGTTTAATATACAATGGGGTGTGTAATCAGTAATCAGTAGTGTAATTGAATGTTTTGCATGCATGAAGGTGATAGTGCAGGGTGTTGAAAGATGCTAAGACAAACAAACAAAAAACACCATGAAACATAACCGAATCTAACAAGGTGTCTACATGGAGAGAGTCTCCCTGATGAATGGGGAAGTGGTAATTTTATCCTGGGAGAGTGGGCCCAGGTGTTCCCCATGTAGCTGACGACCCTCCCAACTCCGCCCACCGGCATCCTAATAGGGAAACAAGAGCAAGGAGAGAGAGAGAAAACGGTAGACAGAGTGGGAGGGTCGTCACATGACCAATAAAATATTATTTGATTTGGTGAAGTCTCACAAAAAAGGATGTACAAATGAATAGCTGAGGGAAGCCTTTCTGAAATAAACAGGCCACATTAAATTTACAAAGTAACTCATATTTTATGCAACACTGTTACACTAACCTCTATCATGATAACATGCTGGGTTGAGGTTCCACTCCCCTCATCAACAGTGATTGGTTGGTCATCTCTCCATGTACTGTGTCCCACTGGCTTCACAAAGCTCCTGTGGCCTCCAGTGAGATGTCCTTCACTTGAGAGAGTGATTGGGGTAAAAGAGGTGGTTAGGTTAGCTACTGTCAATGCTCAACGGTATGTTGTACACTATTGACACTGTCTAGAATTGGCCAGGATGTAAGGTAACACTTCTCATAACTTCTTGATATACTATTTATTGATTGATGTATTATGCTCCATGTATCACATAGTTTTCAATGAGTAAATAATAGGAAATGCAGTAAATCAAGAATCTGGTTAGAATATGATATTGTGTCTTTGCGCAAGATAGTTAAGTAATCAGGTGAATTATTGCATACTATCCAAAAACTGTCCAAGAACCATATGTGGTTAACACATCTAAATTAACATGCACAGAGGGGAACAGGGCAAATGCACCTCTTGTCATTCCTCTGTCTTCTGCTAAATGTACCTCTTGCCATTCCTCTGTATCGGTCGAGGATCTTAGAATAAAAAACACGAGTAGGCGCACACCCAGAAAAATGATTTTGTGTGGAAGTGCTCACTAACGGCTAATAAACTATCAAAATAAAGAGAGACACTACATATATAAACTCTGGTCATTTATTAGGTAAATCACCAACGTTTCGGCATCCCTGTGCCTTCTTCAGGGTCTGACACTCTTTATTTTGATAGTTTATCGGTCGACGATCTTGACAGTACTGGGACAACTGGCGAGGACACGCTATCATGCCCCCTTCAGTTCCAGTACATGTAGTTTCCGCCGCAATGCCCTGTTTTCACTCTAGCTTTGAGTTACAGTGCCTTCCGAAAGTATTCAGACCCCTTGACTTTTTCAACATTTTGTTACATTACAGCCTTATTCTATAAAAAAAAAAAATGTTTTATTTTTAAATCCCTTCCTCAATCTACACACAATACCCGATAATAACAAAGCAAAAACAGGTTTTTAGAAATTATTGCTAATTTATTAATAATTATAAAACTGAAATATCACATTTACACAAGTATTCAGACCCTTTACTCAGTACTTTGTTAAAGCACATTTGGCAGCGATTTCAGCCTTGAGTCTTCTTGGGTATAATGCTACAAGCTTATTTGGGGAGTTTCTCCCATTCCTCTCTGCAGATCCTCTCAAGCTCTGTCGGGTTGGATGGGGAGCGTAGCTGCACAGCTATTTTCAGGTCTCTCCAGAAATGGTAGATCGGGTTCAAGTCTGGGCCACTCAAGGACATTCAGAGACTTGTCCTGAAGCCACTCCTGCATTGTCTTGGCTATGTGCTTAGGGTCATTGTCCTGTTGGAAAGTGAACTTTCACCCCAGTCTGAGGTCCTGAGCGCTCTGGAGCAGGTTTTCATCAAGGGTCTCTGTACTTTGCTCCGTTCATCTTTGCCTCGAACCTCACTAGTCTCACAGTCCCTGCCACTGAAAAACATCCCCACAGCATGATGCTGCTACCATCATGCTTCACCGTAGGGATGGTGCAAGGTTTCCTCCAGACGCGCCGCTTGGCACTCAGGCCAAAGAGTTCAATCTTGGTTTCATCAGACCAGAGAATATTGAACTATACTTGTTCTAGCCTAGGTTTACTATCTCTCTAACAAACAGTTATTAACACAAGTCTGTTAAATAATTCTAAGTTAAAGGGGTTAAAACCTGTCTAGGATCAGCGTGGCGCTAGCGGCACACCCCCCCCCCCCCACTGAAAAACCAGTGCCGCGAAATTCAAAAAAAATATTTTTTTAAAATATTTAACTTTCACACATTAAAGTCCAATACAGCTAATGAAAGACACAGATCTTATGAATCCAGTCAACATTTCCGATTTTTAAAATGTTTTACAGGGAAGACACAATATGTAAAGATGTACATCTATTACCTAAAAACACATTAGCATAATCCACCATCTTTTATTTGTCCACCAACACCAGTAGCCATCACCAATTCGGCTAAACTAAGATATTTATAGCCCCTAACCAACAAAAAAACTCATTAGATGACAGTCTGATAACATATTTATGGTATGGGATAGGTTTTGTTAGAAAAAAGTGCATATTTCAGGTATATGGCATAGTTTACAATTGCACCCACCATCACAAATGGACTAGAATAATTACAATGAGCAACGTGTTTACCTAACTACTAATCATCAAACATTTCGTAAAAATACACAGCATACACGAATCGAAAGACACAGATCCTGTGAATACAGACAATATTTCAGATTTTCTAAGTGTCTTACAGCGAAAACACAATAAATCGTTATATTAGCTTAGCACATAGCAATTAGCAGCCCAGCATTGATTCTAGCCAAAGTGAGCGATAAAAGTCAACATCGCCAAAAGATATTAATTTTTTCACTAACCTTCTCAGAATTCTTCCGATGACACTCCTGTAACATCACATTACAACATGCATATACAGTTTGATCGAAAATGTTTATATTTAGCCACCAAAATCATGGTTAGACAATGTGAAATGTAGCTCAGCTGGTCAGAAAATGTCCTTGCGCCACTTAGACAGTGATCTACTCTTATACATAAATACTCATAAACGTGACAAAAAAATATAGGGTGGACAGGGATTGATAGACAATTTAATTCTTAATACAATTGCGTTATTACATTTTTTAATTTATCCTTACTTTTCAATACAGTTTGCGCCAAACGAAGCTACGTCAAAAAACATGGCGTCCTAAGCCACTAAAATGTTTCGACAGAAACACGATTTATCATAATAAAAATGTCCTACCTTGAGCTGTTCTTCCATCAGTATCTTGGGCAAAGGATCCTTTCTTGGGAGAAATCGTCTTTTGGTGGAAAGCTGTCCTCTTGCCATGTGGAAATGTCAACTACGTTCGGGATGAACTGAAAAAGCGTGCCCAACTTTTCACATCGTTGCAAAAATAAATGTCCCAAAATCGCACTAAACGGATATAAATTGCTATAAAACGCTTTAAATTAACTACTTTATGATGTTTGTAACTCCTATAACGAGTGAAAAGATGACCGGAGAAATATAACAGGCTAAACTAACGCTTGGAACAGGAGAGGGTCGGTGTCTTCCATGCGCGTTACGCAGCTCCCAAAGAATGACTAGCTTCAGAGTTTTTTCATTTGTAGGGCCTGTGAACGCGCAATCGAGCCCGTTGGAATCGTCATCACGTAAAGGCATCCAGGGGAAGACGTAAGAAGTGTCCGTATAGTCATAGCAACGACAGTGCCCTTTTAACTGACTTCAGAAAAGTGGCCAACATTTCTCAAATCTGACTCCATGTCAGGGAAATTGCTGTAGAATGGGCTCTGTTCCACTTAGAGACAAAATTTCAACTCCTATAGAAACTATAGACGGTTTTCTATCCAATAATAATAATAATATGCATATTGTACGATCAAGGATTTTGTGGGAAGCCGTTTAAAAAATTAGCCACATTAGCATAAATAGTCTAAACAGCGCCCCCATCCCCAACAGGTAAGGGGTATGTGGTTAATTACCCTCTTATCCCAAGACACTAAACATTATAACTATAATATGTCAGATAAGGAATGATTCCCAGATATCCTCTGCGTACATCTCAAGACACACTGCTACGATTTCTCCCCTTTGTGGACAATCCTATGTCTGATAAGGCTACTCAGGAAGGAGAAGCTCTTGTGACATAATTTGCAATTGAAGCTGTCCTTGGTGTGAACAGTCTGGTGCTGCTTCACATACCTTGCCTCAGCAAAGCGCTTCCCACACGTGGGGCAGGCATACGGCTTGTCGGCGTCCGTCCTAATGCTCGGCCTCCCACATTGTGACCCAATGACACCAGAGGAGGTAGAAGCAAGCGTTTTTGAGCTCCCTCCTTGACCTCTAGCCATTGTTTGGGTGTTGTTGGGATTGTGTGCTGTGTTATATGCTAGGTACCTCTTATGGTGAACGCCCATCCTGACCCTGTCTGTATTGGTGGGGTAAACCTGAGGTAAGTGAGGAAGGCTAGACCCAGGCCCAGACCTTCTATTAACCAAGTCACCAGGCATTGGACGAGGCCCTGAAGGAGAAGACAGACTTGCTGATAGACTACCACCAGGGGGGGCTCCCATCACTCGCTGTGAAGGCTGAAGCCCAGGGTGACCTGCTCTGTTCATCATGGATACTGTGGTGTTTGTATCATAGGAACAGGAGGGTCGATCTCTATCAGCCCCAGGCCCTGCTTCATCCCTGCACTGAGACTGTGAAGAGAAGGGTCTGGGCTGCAGACTGGATCCCTGATTGGAGCCTCTGTCTCTCTGATGACCACCAGGACTGAGGTTGTTCAGTTCACCTGTCCACTGGTTGTGTTCTGTGTAGTGGTTGTGGTGGAGTCTCTGTCCCTCGCGGTTGGGTACTAGTTCCAACTCGGGAAGGAAGAGTGATGGCTCCAGATCCAGGGTTTTGATCTGGGGCCAGGGTTTGTGACCACCCACCTCAGATGTCCAGTCTCTTCCGCCAGCAACACCAGACATCAGCTGGTCCTCATGGACTGCAGACTGTAAACAGAAAAGCATAAAGGTTTATATAAGAAACTCTTTGCTGTACACACAGAAACATGACATGATATTATAAAATGTTAACCACAGTCAAGTACCTAACAATTTGTAGCCATTGGAGTTTACTATGAAACATTGTCCATATGTGTTGATTCAAAAATGAAATATGTTTTGGTTCGACTGAGATGAGGGAAACTCAGTCTCTGCAATAATACAAAAATAACCAAGTCAGTCAGCACAGCTATCTGTTCTCTCCCCCCGCATACAGACACATCCCCGTCCCCGCAGACCAAATCTACACCTCACCCTGCTCTCAGCCAGTCTGTTGTCATGGAGACTAAGTTCGGTTGTTGTTTTGTGTTCGACTGTCTTTTCTGGTTAACACTGTTGTTCCCCAGCCCAGAGTTGAGGACGCTGTCCCATCCACTGACCTCCACTATGTCGCCTCTGGTCCTTGCCTGCTCGGTAATGTTGTCTCCTGGGCCCTTGGCTGCACCCGTCTGGGTCTGAAAATCCAAGACGGCCGCCCAGTCTCCTCTGTTAGCCTCCAGCCAACCACCTGCAGGAGGTTAGAAAATAGACTTTACAAAGATGGCAGAGAAAACGCTACATATGGAGTTTTTCTTTATCAATTACCTGGTCAAGTTAATTAGGGATAGGTGTTCCGCTAGCGACCCACCTCGACAACATCCGGTGAAATTGCAGAGCTCCAAATTCAAAATACAGAAATGCTCAAAATTAACATTTATAAAAGATACAAGTGTTATACATCGGCTTAAAGATGAACTTCTTGTAAATCCAGCCGCTGTGTCAGATTTCAAAAAGGCTTTACGACGAAAGCACACCATGAGATTATCTGAGGACAGCGCCCCGCTTACAAAAGCATACAAACATTTTCAAGGCAAGTAGAGGAGTCACGAAAGTCAGAAATTGCGCTAAAATTAATCACTTACCTTTGATCATTTTCATCTGGTTGCAGTCACAAGAGTCCCTGTTACACAACAAATGTTCGTTTTGTTCGATAAAGTCCCTCTTTATATCCCAAAACTCTGTTTTGTTGGCGCGTTTTGTTCAGTAATCCACTGGCTCAAAGGCAGCACAACATGCAGACGAATACATCCTAATAGTACCGGTAAAGTTCGTCGAAACATGTCAAACTTTGTTTAGAATTAATCCCCAGGTTGTCTATTGTCTAAATAATCGATAATATTTCAACCGGACAATAGCGTATTCAATAGAAAGGAAAAACAACAAAGGGCACGCAATCGGTCACACGTGCAAACCAGCTCTGCTTCATTCTACAGTCCACTTACAAAATGGTCTCATTCTTCTTCATTTTCCAGAATAAAAGCCTGAAACAATGTCTAAAGACTGTTGACATCTAGTGGAAGCCAAAGGAACTGCAATATGGGTCCTAACCCATTACATACTGTATAGGCATTCAATTGAAAAGTACCCACATCAAAGAAATCCCACATCCTGGATGAATTTTCCTCAGGTTTTTGCCTGCCATATCAGTTCTGTTATACTCAGACATTTTCTTAACAGTTTTGGAAACTGTAGAGTGTTTTCTATCCAATACTACCAATTATATGCATATCTTAGCTTCTGGGCCTGAGTAACAGGCAGTTTACTTTGGGCACCTCATTCATCCAAACTTCCGAATACTGCCCCCTATCCCAAAAAAGTTTTAAAATGTGTGTTTTTGTATGCAAACACAAGTTGCTCTATGCTATAATTATTTCTCCCTTACCTTGCTCCCCCATCTTTAGTCCACTCAGCAGGTCAATGCTTTCTGGTTCGTCTTCGATTGTCTCCTCTTTGACCAGCAGCAGATCAGGCTTCCCATCCTCCATGTCTACTGACTGTGAGAGGATGTGGGATCAAGAAATGATATGAGCACCCTGCTATGGAGCACCTTCTGATTGGGCAATGAGGGATGGCTATGAGTACTATGGAAACTTGTTAGTTGATTTGATACAATGCAAACATGTTAGTTGATTTGATTACTTGACACTTTTTCATGGTTTGATCATTCAAACTCACACTTAAGACAACATTCATCTAGACCTGAAAAGCGTCTAGAAAGAGTCTCAAAGTAGAAGTGCTGACTGAGGATCAGGTCCTTATCTGTCTACATAGTCTAATTCATTAGGATCTAAAAGGCAAAACCATTCAGACAGTAGTTCACAGTGGGCTCACCTCAGTGAGACTGTGTGTGGTCCTGTGCTGCTCAGCTGGTTCCTCTGTGGCTTCAGGAGGAGGTGTAGTCTGGTTGTCCTCCATGACCATGGTCCCCTCAGGGTTCCCCAGACCCTCCTCACAACCATCCTCCTTCACCAGCAGCACCTCTGGACCCTCCTCCTCCTGGAAGAGACAGGTGATACAGATTAAACAGACATACACTCCCTCAGGTACGTACACACAGATAATAAACACACTTCTAACATGGAGTGTTGACCCATCCTCACTACGTTTGAGTCCTATACTGTAGTTACAGAATGACTTCATTGTTGTTAAACCCATCATGGTGGACATAAATATGTTGTTGTGGGTAAATATGAGTCAGCTATGATAAGTCAAAAGTAATCATATCACAAACTTGACTAAACTATATGGAATTGTACAGTAAGTGTTAGTGTGTAAGTATATTTAAGTGTATATTGTTTATAAAGTGCTGTTGGATTTATGCAGAATAGGGTGAGATCAGATGTGATGTATACTAAAGAGAGTCTCAATGAAAGTCTTAGAATGAAAAGTCCCATTTTGTGTTTATTAAACATAAACAAGTTTTAAATACACGATGTATGAAAACCACATATATACATCTCAACAAAAAATGTATCACTTGCATACATTTTCTCATTAAAAATGTATTGGAAAAACATGTAGTTTAATAGAAGTAATGAAATAGACATTTGTGAACATCATACAGCCTACACAGTACAAACACAATATGTATCAGACTTTAGACTTATATACACTGCTCAAAAAAAATAAAGGGAACACTTAAACAACACAATGTAACGCCAAGTCAATCACACTTCTGTGAAATCAAACTGTCCACTTAGGAAGCAACACTGATTGACAATAAAATGCACATGCTGTTGTGCAAATGGAATAGACAACAGGTGAAAATTATAGGTAATTAGCAAGACACCCCCAATAAAGGAGTGGTTCTGCAGGTGGTGACCACAGACCACTTCTCAGTTCCTATGCTTCCTGGCTGATGTTTTGGTCACTTTTGAATGCTGGCGGTGCTTTCACTCTAGTGGTAGCATGAGACGGAGTCTACAACCCACACAAGTGGCTCAGGTGTGGTGAGCCACTAGTGTCCAGAGCAATCAGTGTTGCTTCCTAAGTGGACAGTTTTATTTCACAGAAGTGTGATTGACTTGGAGTTACATTGTGTTGTTTAAGTGTTCCCTTTATTTTTTTGAGCAGTGTATATATCACACAATGTCTGGATGCAATATTCTACCCAGGAATATTCAACACTGAAATCTGTTATTCCAAATATATCTGTGGATCTTTTCTGCTGACAACCGTGAAAATGTACATTTGTCTTTAATGCAGTGTTTGATGTAAATGTCAGAAGCTATTGAGTGGAATGGTTTTTCTGCTGGTGTATCCTGAGGTAGCTCCTCTCTGAGAACCTCTTCCCGCAGTGCGTACAGGCAAACGGCCTCTCTCGCGTGTGGACCATATGGTGCCTCTTCAGCTGGTCCTGACGGGAGAACCGCTTCTCACACTGGGGGCAGCTGTAGGGTTTCTCCCCTGAGTGGACCCTCTGGTGCCTCTTCAGGTCACCAGCCTGTGCGAAGCGCATGTGACACTGGGTACAGCTGAAGGGTTTCTCCCCAGTGTGGACCCTCTTGTGGATCTCCACCTTCTGGGGGCAGCTGAAGCCTTTGTTACAGAACATGCAGAGGAACCGTTTCTCTTTACTATTGTCTGATGTGGCACCCCCTCCCTGAGCCTGGGCTGTGGCCCTGTCGTTTGAGTTCAATACCTGATCGAAAAGGATGTGGCTGTGTGAATCGGAAGGTGCCATCGACGTGGACACTGGGTCGCGATCCCTGAACGCGTGTAAAAGGGAGTGGGTGGCAACATTTTGATTTGTCTCTAAGCTTTCCCTGTAGTCTAAGAAATCTCTGGCCTGCGAGTGTCCGTCTACTAGGTGACCATTCCATGTGGGAGGTACGTTGCCCTCCAATTTTACAGTCACTTCATCTACGACTAAACCCTCACCTTTCTTATCTAGACACCCTTCAGAGTATTCACTACTACTGTACCGGTTCCATTCCCCTCTAGACAGATCAGTCTGTGCTTCTAAACCCAAGGGCATGTTGCCAGGGTCCATCTCTGTAGTGTAAGAACCAGACAGGTCATCAACGCCAGTGTCTAACGCGTCGCCGTCTACATCTCCATGGGAATGACCCATCCTCTGGCTCTGGTGAAATACCGGTAGGTACTCTGAGCCGGAAGCAGGAGGACAGCCCAGTCTCTCTGGTTCTGATCTGTGGTCAGATCCTGTGTGTAAGAGCCTGTGTGTTACAGTTAAAGTCTCGGTATCTGTCTCTGACTTGAGGACGGCGTTCGGCGTTCCACTGACCTCCAAGATGCTGTGTCTGGTCCTGGCCTGGGGCATGGCGGCGGTGGCGAGGTCCTCCGTGGCTACAGCCGCTGTTTCAGTCTGGATGTTTCTGCTGTGCCGTGGGTCCTTCTCTCCTTCAGTCCTCTCCTGCTTGACCCCAGGACCTGCAGCCTCTGCAGACTGACAAGAAGAGAGGAGGTTATTATCGATACATGAGTTGAATTGGATAACAATATGGTAGTGAAGTCTCAAAGTACCCTATGGCAAATAGATGAATAGCTGATGGGAGTCTTTCTGAAATAAACTGATCACATTTGATCTAATGTAATTTTAATGTAACACTATTACACTAACCTCTATTATGATAACTTGCTGGGTTGAGGTTCCACTCCCCTCATCAACTGTGATTGGTTGGTCATCTCTCCATGTGTTGTGTCCCGCTGGCTTCACAAAGCTCCTGTGGCCTCCAGTGAGATGTCCTTCACCTGAGAGAGTGATTGGGGGAAACGGGTGGTTAAGTTAGGTACTCTCAATGCTCAATTGTGCACTTGACACTGTCTACAAGTGGCAAGGATGTCCCTTCTCATAAATTTTTGACATACTATTTATTGATTGATTGATTATGTTCCATGCATTACATTATTTTGAGTATGACAATAGGGAATTCAGTAAATCAAGAATCTGGTTAGAATATGATAATATGAATTGGGTTAGAATATAATATTGTGTCTCTGTGTTAGAATAATTAATTCTTAATTGACCTGCCTGGTAAATACATTTTTTTGCAAGATAGCTAAGTAATCAGGGGAAGTACTACATCAGGCCCGGCCCCAGGCATAAGTGACATAAGCGGTCACTTAGGGACCCCATCCACTAGTGCCCCCCCATTGTTTGACTCGCACTTTGCCTCTTTCTTCGCTCACGTTCTGTGGGATCTGAATTTGTGTTTGTGTTATCTAGTGTAAGTCTTCTCCTGCTTGCCTCATGAGAAAGCGAACACACATGGAAAACAGAGTATGTGTTATTAAAAGCAGTTAAAGCAGTTTAGTCGTCGTCTAAAACTAGGTAGAACGATCCAATCTATAGCTAGCTAAAAAAACTACTAACGCTAGTGTAGACTAGCTAGATGGGTAGGTAGCAACACATCCGCCACGCTGATCATCAACACTGGAGCCCCCCAGGGGTGCGTGCTCAGTCCCCTCCTGTATTCCCTGTTCACCCACGACTGCATGGCCAGGCACGACTCCAACACCATCATTAAGTTTGCAGACGACACAATAGTGGTAGGCCTGATCACCGACAATGACGAGGCAGCCTACAGGGAGGATGTCAGAGACCTGGCCGGGTGGTGCCAGAATAACAACCTATCCCTCAACGTAACCAAGACTAAGGAGATGATTGTGAACAGGACTACAGGAAGAGGAGGACTGAGCACGCCCCCATTCTCATCGACAAGGCTATAGTGGAGCAGGTTGAGAGCTTCAAGTTCCTTGGTGTCCACATCACAAACAAAATAGAATGGTCCAAACACACCAAGACAGTCGTGAAGAGGGCACAATAAAGCCTATTCCCCCTTAGAAAAAGAAAAAGATTTGGCATGGGTCCTGATATCCTCAAAAGGTTCTACAGCTGCAACATCGAGAGCATCCTGACTGGTTGCATCACTGCCTGGTACGGCAATTGCTCGGCCTTTGACCGCAAGGCACTACAAAGGGTAGTGCGTACGGCCCAGTACATCACTGGGGCTAAGCTGCCTGCCATCCAGGACCTTTACACAAGGCGGTGTCAGAGGAAGGCCCCAAAAATTGTCAAAGACCCCAGCCATAGGCTGTTCTCTCTACTACCGCATGGCAAGCGGTACCGGAGTGCCAAGTCTAGGACAAAAAGGCTTCTCAACAGTTTTTACCCCCAAGCCATAAGATTCCTGAACAGCTAATCAAATGGCTACCCAGACAATTTGCATTGTCCCCACCCCTTCCCTGTTATGCTGCTGCTACTCTGTTTGTTATCTATGCATAGTCACTTTAACTCTACCCACATGTACATATTACCTCGACTAACCTGTGCCCCCGCACATATACTCTGTACCAGTACCCCCTGTATATAGCCTTGCTATTTTTTTTTTACTTAACACTTATTTTTCTTAACTGCATTGTTGATTAAGGGCTTGTAAGTAAGCATTTCACTGTAACGTTGTATTCGGCGCATGTGAATTTAAAAAAAAATAAAGTAGTTGATTTAATGATTGAATATATGGATTTTACAGGCAATCAGTTCCTACAGTGAGCACCAGGAAACCAACCTCTGGTGGGACAGATGGAGCCCAGGACAACAACACAAAGTTAGTGGTTTTATGACTTACACATAAAAAACTGTTACAAAGTCTACTGTGTATAGTGTTAAATGTAACCCTGCCTTACATAAAGATTACAGAATTAATAATTGCATTAGAGCACTGAAATTAGATTAACAAATAGGTTTTATGACATTAAATTAAGACTTAATTTACATTGTGTATAGAGTGAAATTAATATTTAAAGACATTGTAACCATTCTTTGCATAACGCTCAGCCCTGCTATAGTAGTTCACTAAACTACAGAGCATGGTGTCCATTAAAGTTGTCTTCTCTGGGTGTTTTGATATCTGATTTAGAATGAATAATAACAAGGTTTGTGGTAGTTTGAAAGGGTTTGATCCACCTTACGCCAGGAGTGTTTCCAATTAACATGACCAAAAAAAATCCAAGCCGTATAGTCATAACACAGAGGAAAAGGGAAGCTATCTATAACAATATTTTGTCATAGCCTAGGAATAGGATCCAGAGTTTTACCTGACCAGGAAAAACTCTAAACAATCAAGCCGTCTATTGCATACTATCCAAAAACTGACCAAGTCACAATTCTGGGTAACATCTGAACACATGCGCAGAGGGGAACTGGATAATTTATGCAAAATGTACCTCTTGCTAATCCTCTGTATCGGTCGAGGATCTTGACACTACTGGGACGACTGGCAACGACGCGCTCTCGTGCCACCTTCAGTTCCAATATCTGTAGTTTCCTCCGCAATCCCCTGTTTTCTTTCTGGCTTTGAGACATTTCCAAACGGAACATTGCATAGTCGTCGTCTACGAGTTTACAGATCTCTGCCACGGCTGCATTCGCTAGCACCTCTATGATGGAGGCTATTTGAGTGTGAAAACCCATACAATTAGCCATTATTGTTAGCGGCTACCTAGCTAGCGTTACCTAGCTAAATAACATCTATCAACCAAGTCCTGTCTCTAACGCGAATTAAAAACTACCTGAGGTAAGTATGTAATGCTTTGCAGTTAAATCAGTCATATTTTGATTTCCATGGTGTTAATAAACTTCTAAATAACAATAAAACCGCTAACGTGGAAATGGTTATTGGTCACTATTTACTTTTGTTTACTACTTCTTCGATTAAGTTTAACTGCGGTTGGCATCCAATAAATGTTGCGTTACCGCCACCTATTAGACTGGAGTATAACTCCCTTATTCTTTGCTTTAAACAATTGTTTAATAAGAATAATACAACAAATACCCTACCATCTAACACTACACTCACACAAAAATGTAATAATAATTTTAAAAAACATACTCCACTATTTTAAATCTATTTAGTCCTACTCCAGCCCAACAGCCTGAAAGGATGGGACACCACCACTTAACACACCCAAATACCTCTCTGCAGCTGCCACCACAAAAATCCAATATTACTGAAACATATCACTTGTTGGTTTATCCCTCTGTACTGGTACAGATCTACAACTCACGCCACTCCTCTCAGGATCCCTCCCCCTTGACTCATCTTCCTCTACTTTCTTCACTGCCTCAGCATAAGACAACTTCTGCACTACTCTGACCCTGGAAACCTCAACCTGGCTCTCTCACACTGGACATTTCTGATCCCCAGCCCCATGGGCACCCCTACAATTAACACATACCACTACTTTCCCCAATGCTACACATTCCTTTGTCTCATGCCCTTCCGCATGCACACTTCTCACACCTAGGAACCTCCCTACACACTGCTGCCAAATGCCCATAAGCTTGACACCTGTAATAACGTAATGTATTCGGCACAAAAGCTCATACAGGATAACTTATATCCTAACATCACTTTGTTGGGCAAAGACTCAAAATCAAAACTCAAAAGAACAGAAAATGACTTCTGTTTCTCCACTCATGCCACCCTGTCTGTGTCGCACCAAGCAACGAGCAACATTTTATTTTACCTTTATTTAACCAGGTAGGCCAGTTGAGAACAAGTTCTCATTTACAACTGCGACCTGGCCAAGATAAAGCAAAGCAGTGCGACAAAAACAAGTTATACATGGGATAAACAAATGTACAGTCAATAACACAATAGAAGAATTTTTTTTTTATAATCTATGTACAACGTGTGCAAATATAGAAGAGTAGAGAGGTAGGCAATAAAAGGCAATAAATATGCCATAGAGGCAAAATAATTACAATTTAGCATTAACACTGGAGTGATTGATGTGCATAAGATGATGTGCAAGTAGAGATACTGGGGTGCAAGAGGGTAAGTAATAATATGGGGATGATGTAGTTTGGTGTGCTATTTACAGATTGGCTGTGTAGAGGTACAGTGATCGGTAAGCTGCTCTGACAGCTGATGCTTAAAGTTAGAGAGGGAGATATAAGACTCCAGCTTGAGTGATTTTTGCAATTCGTTCCAGTCATTGGCAGCAGAGAACTGGAAGGAAAGGCAGCCAAAGGAAGTGTTGGCTTTGGGGATGAAATATACCTGTGAAATATACCTGCTGGAGCGCGTGCTACGGGTGGGTGTTTCTATGGTGACCAGTGAGCTGAGATAAGGCGGGGCTTTACCTAGCAAAGACTTATAGATGACCTGGAGAAAGTGGGTTTGGTGACATATGTAGTAAATCTTCTCCGTCAGTTGGTCAGCTTTCACATTTACCGCTACCCCAGTAATCACTCCTTTCAATGGCACCCTTTTCTTGGGAGTAAAACCATTCACATCTCTTGCCCCCATTTGTTTAACATGAAGTGCCTGATCCCTCTGACCAGCAGAAACACCAGCAGAAACACAAACCACATGAAAGTTGAATATTTATATTTCTGTAGTTTGAATTTCGCGTTCTGGAATTTCACCGGATGTTCTTTGAAACACGGTACTGCTTATTACATTACACATCAAATCTCCTATGATCAGTATCTTTCAAGCTGAGAGCAGACTTGTGAATTAATCAGACTGCAATACATCTAATTTGTATATACAGCCTGAAACTAATGTAACTTTGTGCAAAATGTTCCTTACAAGCAAGAATATTGAATCAAATTACATGTGAACTTACTCTACACTGGTGATCTGTGCGGTTTGTCCTTCAGTTGCTCGATATTCGAGAAATTATCGACAGGAAAGTATTGTTTAACCGACTTTTTAGAGCACTATTACTGCCGTTATAAATTATCACCTGGCACGTATACAAAAACATTTAAACACCTGCAGACTTCAGATTCATGAATACTTTGCTTTTCCATGTACTTCCGTCTTGTGCACGGGCAAAAAAATCTGGATTGCCACACACAGAGATCTCCGTTTTGAAGTCAGGTTAATAACACTGTCCTGTTGATATTTTGTCAAACATGTCTACCAAGAGAAGGACGAACACCACGGACAATCAGCAGAGTAAGTTCAAATTAAGTTTATTAAACATTCTGACTTGTAAAGGGACGGTTTGTCATTATTGAATGGAAATGTGCGCACAGTGTTTGCATAATTTGAAGGCCACGTTTCGTGACTAACTTGTAAGGAAAGAACATTGTGTTCATAAGAATAGAGCAGAAGATAAAATAATGATTATCAGCTTCTTGATATGCCACACTGGAGAGGTGGATGGATTATCTTGGGAAAGTAGAAATACTCACTAACAGGGATATAAACAAATTTGTCCACAACATTTTAGAAAAATAAGCTTTTTGTGCATCTGGGACATTTCTGGGATCTTTTTCAGCTCATGAAACATGGGACCAACACTTTACATGTTGCATTTATATTTTTGTTCAGTGTACATTACATATAAAATCTCCTATGATTGCTATCTTTCGAGCTGAGCGCAGACTCGTTTAGAAAGAAGTGTTAGCAAGAATAGAGTAGAAGAGAAAATAATTAATTTATTCCATCTACATCGCCTCAGTAAGGTAAAACAACGGTCCTTGTTCTAGCCTAGGTTTACTGTCTCTCTAAAAACAGATTCACACAATCCTGTTTCAAATGATAAGTTAACAAAGGGTTAATGAGGGATATGTGGTTAATTACCCTCTTACGATAATGTCAGCTAAAGAATGTTTCCCAGACATCTCAAGCCACACTGCTACAATTTCTCCCCACTGTGGACACTCCTATGTCTGATAAGGTTACTCAGGAAAGAGAAGCTCTTGTAACATAGTTTGCACTTGAATGGCTTCTCCTTGGTGTGAACGGTTTGATGCTTCTTCACATAGCTCGCCTCAGCGAAGTGCTTCCCACATGTGGGGCAGGCATACGGCTTGTCGGCGTCAGTCCTAATGCTCGGCCTCCCAATGACACCAGAGGAGGTAGAAGCAGAAGCCACCACCCTTAGGTGGTTAGTCTTTGAGCTCCCTCCTTGAACTCTAGCCATTGTTTGGGTGTTGTTGGGATTGTGTGCTGTGTTATAGGCTAGGTACCTCTTGTGGTGAACGCCCATCCTGGCCCTGTCTGTATTTGTGGGGTAACCATGAGGTAGCTGAGGAAGGCTGGATCCAGGCTTCCCATGAACCCAGTCACCAGGCATTAGACAAGATCCTGAAGGAGAAGACAGACTTGCCGATAGACTACTGCAAGGGGGGTCTCCCACCACTCTCTGTGAAGGCTGAAGCCCAGGGTGACCTGCTCTGTTCATCATGGATACTGTGGTGTTTGTATCAAAGGAACAGGAGGGTCTGTCTCTATCAGCCCCAGGCCCTGCTTCATCCCTGCACTGAGACTGTGAAGAGAAGGGTCTGGCCTGCAGACTGGATCCCTGACTGGAGCCTCGGTCTCTCGGATGACCACCAGGACTGAGGTTGTTCAGTCCACCTGTACACTGGTTGTGTTCGGTGTGGTGGTGGTGGAGTCTCTGTCCCTCGTGGTTTGGTCCTAGTTCAGACTCGGGACAGAAGAGTAACGGCTCCTGATCCAGGGTTCTGATCTGGGGCCAGGGTTTGTGACCAGCTGCTTCAGAGGTCCAGTCTCTTCCGTCCGCAACACTGCAGGTCATCAGCAGGTCCTCATGGACCGCAGACTGTAAACACAAAATTGTACAGAAGAGCATATAAAAGGTTTATATAAGAAACTCTTGCTGTACACATAAACATGACACATTTATATACCACACCCCCTTGTGCCTTATTGCTATTATGAACTGGTTACAAGTGTAATGAGAACAGTAAAAATAAATGTTTTGTCATCCCTGTGGTATACAGGTGTTAAGCATTCAGGGCTCAAACCACCCAGTTTATAATACAATGTAAACCAAAGTCAAGCCCATCTCTAACACTATGATTCAAGTATCAATATGGAGCCACTAGAGTTTTTAAAATGTTCTTTAAATCAGCAGACCACGTGTAAAAGCGCTAGCCCAGAACCTACACATCTGACTTCTTCAGCTACGGGATCATCTGAGACCAGCCACCTGGACAGCTGTTTAAACTGTGAGTTTGCACAACCAAAGAATTTCTGCACAAACTGTCTGAAACCGTCTGAGGGTAGCTCATCTGCGTGCTCGTCGTCCTCACCAGGGTCTCGACCTGACTTCAGAGGGAAAATGCTCACCTTCAATGGCCACTGGAATGCTGGAGAAGTGTGCTCTTCACGGATGAATCCCGGTTTCAAATGTACCAGGCAGATGGCACACCAGATAGTGACTGGTTTTCTGATCCACGCCCTTACATTTTTTTAAGGTATCTGTATTCTTAGCAGTGTTGTAGTACTCGAGACCACATTTTGAGTGTCTGTCTTGTGTCGGATACATTGTACTCAGTCTTGACTCTGTCTCAGACAGTGAAGCCTTCCAGAGACCAGCGGAGTAAAAAATCCATAATTATCAACATCCATTCAGTAAGTGCATAAAACCGCTTTGATTCTGAATTATATGTTAGATTAAAGAATAAAGCATTGTACAAGTCCTTACATACGGGGTCCCGGGAACAGCCCAGCTAGTCGATTACCTATCAACTAGACTCTGTAACATTATCATTTCAATAGAAGTGCAAACATAACAGCACAACCATTAAGTTCTTAACAGTCAAGTCATAACAAATGAAAATGCATTACATTTTCTTTTTACTCCAGTTGTCCTGTTCCTGTTTTTTAAATATATAACAGAGGACGAGTTAACACAGTCCCTTGTTTACAGAGTAAGCCTGTCCGGTGGCTTACACATCCGACCCACCCGTGCGTAAGTGTGGGCTCTGACAGGGGTAGGTCAAGGGTCACGAGCTGGAGAGCTTGGTGGGGTAGAAGCCTCACCCTCAGTTGGCTTATGTCTCCATTCTGCGCCCTTAGGCCAGGACTGTGATCCAGCTCATCTAGGTGAGTTTATGGTGTGTTCTGTATTGTCTGCTTTCCTACACGGAGATTGACCTGATTGTGACCCGATTGTAACGATAGAGGGAGCCACTGACATCCACCAGGTAAGAATGTGGTGCAACTCTCTGTAGGCACGTGCCCAGCCTCCAAAGTCCTGTGTGGGCTCCCGGCAGCGGTTTCACCCTTATCGTTTCACCCACCTTCAGCTCTGGCAGGTCTCAAGCAGTCCGGTTGTAGAAGCACTTAGCTATCTGCTTTCGGTGGCGCAGTACGCAAGGCTTTACGTAACATGTTTTTATTAGGGGTTGTTGCTGTCACGCAAAGCCTTGCGTAACAGTTTTTTTGCAATCTTGATAGCTGACTCTGCCTTGCGATTTGCCTTTGGGTGCCTTGGAGAAGAGGGCTATACTCGGCCTTGTCTCAGGATGGTAAGTTGGTGGTTGAAGATATCCCTCTAGTGGTGTGGGGGCTGTGCTTTGGCAAAGTGGGTGGGGTTATATCCTTCCTCTTTGGCCCTGTCCGGGAGTATCATCGGATGGGGCCACAGTGTCTCCTGACCCCTCCTTTCTCAGCCTCCAATATTTATGCTGCAGTAGTTTGTGTCGGGGGGCTAGGGTCAGTCTGTTATATCTGGAGTACTTCTCCTGTCTTATCCGGTGTCCTGCGGCTATGGTTTTGTAGTTTTCAATTCAATGCCAATACAGTATCCATTGACTTAGGACTCAAATTGCAGTTTCTATGCCTTCCACTAGATGTCAACAGTCTTTAGAAATTGTTTCAGGCTTGTATTCTGAATAATGAGGAAGTAAGAGCAGTCTGAATGAGTGGACCCTAAAGTGTCACAGAGCTTTTTCATGCGCGAGACCGCATTTACCTTTTAAATTGACAATGTTATTGTCCGGTTGAAATATTATCGATTATTTAGGCTAAAAACAACCTGAGGATTGAATATAAAACATCGTTTGACATGTTTCTATGAACTTTACGGCTACAATTTGGATTTTTTTTGTCTTCCTGTTTTGACTGTGTTTGAGCCTGTGGATTACTGAAGAAAATGCGCGAACAAAACGGAGGTTTTTGGATATAAAGAGACAAAGGGAACATTTATTGAGTAAATGAATGTCTTCTGAGTGCACCCATATGAAGATCATCAAAGGTAAGGGATTAATTTTATCTCTATTTCTGACTTGTGTAACTGTTCTACTTGGCTGGTTACTGTTTGTAATGATTTGTCTAGTGGGCTATGTTCTCAAATAATCGTAAGGTATGCTTTCGCCGTAAAGCATTTCTTTAAATCTGACACCGTGGTTGGATTCACAAGAAGTTAATCTTTAAACCTATGTAAAATATGTTTTGTTTTCTGAATTTTTATAATGAGTATTTCTGTATTTGAATTTGGCGCCCAGCAGTTTCACTAACGTCTCACGTACCCAAGAGAGGTTAACTGCCTTGTTCAGGGGCAAAACAACAGATTTTTTACCTTGTCAGATCGGGGATTCGATCTGCAACCTTTCAGTTACTAGTCCAATGCTATAACCACGAGGCTACCTGCCGTCCCTTGTGGGCAGTTCATGCGACATCAAGGTTTCCTTTTGCTGTTCATTAGCGTACTCGTTGCATGTGGGGGACAGCTGCTGACAAAGTCTTTAATTTCGGCTTGCATATTTGGCCAGTATAATGATTTGGGGATAATGACAAGATGTCATTTTGCATGCTGATCTCATCTCGAAAGGTCCAGTATGCTCTCACTGTGAAAGGTGTCTCTTCTTTAAGGCACGGCCAACTTATGAGAACCATGGACTTCAGGTACTGTAGGTGTTCGTCCTTGTCAGTGTGTTGCCTGATCTGAGCCTAGGTGGTGATTTGTGATGTTTAAGTAGTCTGCCTGATTGATCTGTTGAACATCTTGTTGTTCCTGCTGTAGCGAACAGATGCATGCCACTGATAGGCAGTGCCTCTGCCTGTACATTGTTCTGTTGCCCTGCTCAGTGTGTCGCTGATGTACATCTCTGGTCCTGGCTTGTAGATGATCTTCAGACTGAACTTTTGCAGAGTCAGGATCATGCTTTGAAGCCTCTTGGGCTTTGAGAGATTTACTGAATATAGTTTGTGATCAGTTTTAGAGGTGACCAGCTCTCGAACATATACAGTTGAAGTCGGAAGTTTACATACACCTTAGACAAATACATTTCAACTCAGTTTTCACAATTCCTGATATTTAATCCCAGTAAACATTCCTTGTCTTAGGTCAGTTAGGATCACCACTTTATTTTAAGAATGTGAAATGTCAGAATAATAGTAGAGAATGATTTTATTTCAGCTTTTATTACTTTCATCACATTCCCAGTGGGTCAGAAGTTTACATACTCTATTAGTATTTGGTAGCATTGCCTTTAACTTGGGTCAAATGTTTTGGATAACCTTCCACAAGCTTCCCATAATAGGTTGGGTGAATTTTGGCCCATTCCTCCTGACAGAGCTGGAGTAACTGAGTCAGGTTTGTAGGCCTCCTTGCTTGCACACGCTTTTTCAGTTCTGCCCACAAATTTTCTATAGGATTGAGGTCAGGGCTTTGTGATGGCCACTCCAAAACCTTGACTTTCTTGTCCTTAAGCCATTTTGCCACAACTTTGGAAGTATGCTTGGGGTCATTGTCCATTTGGAAGACCCATTTGCGACCAAGCTTTAACTTCCTGACTGATGTCTTGATGCTGCTTCAATATATCCACATAATTTTCTTCCCTCATGATGCCATCTATTTTGTGAAGTGCACCAGTACCTCCTGCAGCAAAGCACCCCCACAACATGATGCTGTCACCCCCGTGCTTCACGGTTGGGATGGCGTTCTTTGGCTTGCAAGCTTTCCCCTTTTTCCTCCAAACATAACGATGGTCATTATGGTCAAACAGTTCTATTTTTGTTTCATCAGACCAGAGGACATTTCTCCAAAAACTATGATCTTTGTCCCTAAGTGCAGTTGCAAACCGTAGTCTGGCTTTTTTTAATGGCGGTTTTGGAGCAGCTGCTTCTTCCTTGCTGAGCGGCCTTTCAGGTTATGTCGATATAGGACTCGTTTTACTGTGGATATAGATACTCTTGTACCCGTTTCCTTCAGCATCTTCACAAGGTCCTTTGCTGTTGTTCTGGGATTGATTTGCCCTATTCGCACCAAAGTACGTTCATCTCTAGGAGACAGAACGGGTCTCCTCCTGAGTGGTATGACGGCTGCGTGGTCCTATGGTGTTTATACTTGCATACTATTGTTTGTACGGATGAACGTGGTACCTTCAGGCATTTGGAAATTGCTCCCAAGGATGAACCAGACTTGTGGAGGTCTACAATTTTATTTCTGAGGTCTTGGCTGATTTCTTCTGATTTTCCCATCATGTCACTTTTGCAAAGTGATATTAGTTCCACAAGCTCTGCATGGTTTTCCGTAGGCAGGGCAGTGCTCTTTGCGTGTGCATTTTCACAGTGTTCACCGTTTGTTGTGAATTACTCTGCCTCGATTGGTTTTGTCTGAATGTTTGCCTGGCAACAGTGTGAACAGTATCAGCGTTGGTGTGTGGGGTTTCGATTTATATTGCTCTCATTCTCATGTCAGTGACTTCAGCAGTGCGGCACATTTCAATGGTAGTTGCTAATGTTAAGCCTCTCTCTCTTAGTAGACGCCGACGCATGTCCTCATTTGCAATTCACAGTACTATTTTGTCTCGAATCAGTACATCTTTCAATCCCCGTATTCACAAGTAGTGGATCTTTCTCTCAAATGGGTTACAAAGTTGTTTACTGACTCACCCTATTCCTGTTTGCAGCTTCCAAAATCAAACTGCTCGTAAATGACGTTCCTGGCAGGTCTGAAGTAATTATCCAATGGATCCAGTATGTTGTGAGTGTGAGATTGCGCAAGTAGATGTGCCTCGATTCGCTGCCCATTAAACTCCTCAGAGTTGCCGCTTGGAACTCATTGGGTTTTTCATGTTGACCGGTCGCCAGTGCATAGTCCACGAATTCATCCCTAAAGTTGTCCTAATTTCAGGCCCCTGTCAGAATGTTCGCTGCCATAGCGATGGAATAGATCTCTTTGCCTTATAGGTTGTTAATGATGCTAACTAGCCAGCTAACAACGAGTTGATTAGTGGTGAGACGAATGTTAGCAGTAGGAAACGGCATGTGTTCATGAAGGAGTGCACTTTTTGTAAAACGGAGGCTATAAGCAGGTATAAATCAAATTGTATTGGTCACATACACATGGTTAGCAGATGTTAATGTGAGTGTAGCGAAATGCTTGTGCTTCTAGTTCCGACCATGCAGTAATTTCTAACAATTTCACATTTCTAACAATTGTTTATGGCCATTTCGTATACTCACTTCTTAATCCCCACTGATGCGTATCAAAGTAGTGTAATGGAGGTATACGACTTATCAGTTATGTAGTACAATAGAGAAATCATGCACAAAGTAGCCTACACAATCGCATAGCACGTGAAATATATTCCCATGCGTGGCGCACAGCCTAGTTTCAGCAGATTATCATCTACAGGCAGCAAGCACCCACAGCTCTGGTTTTGGCATGGAGTAGCTCTCAGAAGAATGACATCGGTAGCCGGTAGGGTAGGTAGGAAAGACATTTCAACTTATGATATCTACAAGTAAATGGGTATGAAAACCAGGTATTGAAAAAGTTTGGGTCAAAGTATTTGTTAGTAGGCTATTTGTGATGCACAATTCAGTCATCATGCCCTGTTTTCATCAGGGGTGCAGGCATGGCCAGGCCCACCCTATCAGATTGAGCAAAAACAAAAAAATAATACATTATTTTTACAAAAACAGTCCACACCTTCCCTTTCTGATTTTCCCCAGACCTCCAAAATGGCCTCAGGATGTGGTTTAAGCATTGTTGTGGACTTAGAAAAACAACAAATGTGATGTTCTATTTAAAAAAGTGTGATTTTGAGAGTGCAAATCTGAAAAAGATATAGGAATACTAATAAAAAACGATTAGGGAAACATAGGGTACCTTTTATTTGTACTGAACATGCCAAAGCAGCATATAATTTTGCTGGACCCCAGGAAGACTAAGGAAGTTTATACAATTTTAAAAACAATACATTCACATATTTCAAAGCACACTGTGTTCCCTCAGGCTCCTACTCCACCACTACCACATATCTACAGTACTAAATCAATGTGTATGTATTGTATGCATGTGTCTGTGCCAATGTTTGTGTTGCTTCACAGTCCCCGCTGTTCCATAAGGTGTTTATCAGTTTTTAAAAAAACGAATTTTACTGCTTGCGTCAGTTATTTGATGTCGAATAGAGTTCCATGTAGTCATGGCTCTATGTAGTACTGTGTGTCTGTTCTGGACTTGGGGACTGTGAGGAGACCTCTTGTGGCATGTCTTGTGGGGTATGCATGGGTGTCCGAGCTGTGTGCCAGTAGTTTAGACAGACAGCTCGGTGCATTCAACATACCTCTCATAAATAAAAGTAGTGATGAAGTCAATCTCTTCTCCACTTTCAGCCATGAGAGATTGACATGCATATTATTAATATTAGCTCTCTGTGTACATCCAAGGGCCAGCTGTGCTGCCCTGTTCTGAGCCAATTGCAATTTTCCTAATTTTTTTTTGTGGCATCTGACCACACG
The DNA here is from genome assembly GCF_029448725.1 of Salvelinus fontinalis. Taxonomy (NCBI): domain Eukaryota; kingdom Metazoa; phylum Chordata; class Actinopteri; order Salmoniformes; family Salmonidae; genus Salvelinus; species Salvelinus fontinalis. Next base: position 19,406,778 of record NC_074706.1, read on the forward strand.
ACTGAACAGTAGTCAAAATGCGACAAAAATAGGTCCTGCAGGACCTGCCTTCTTAACAAGGCAGAGCATCGCTTTATTGTAGACAGACTTCTCACCATCTTAGCTACTACTGCATCAATATGTTTTGACCATGACAGTTTACAATCTAGGGTTACTCCAAGCAGTTTAGTCATCTCAACTTGCTCAATTTCCACATAATCTATTACAAGATTTGGTTGAGGTTTAGGGTTTAGTGAGTGTTTTGTTCCGAATACAATGCTTTGAGTTTGAGAAATATTTAAGGCTAACTTATTCCTTGCCACCCACTCTGATACTAACTGTCATTTTAGTCGCTGTAGTAGCTGACGTGTAGTGTTGAGTCATCCGCATACATAGACACTATGGCTATACTCAGTCAGCGGCATGTCATTAGTAAAAATTTAAAAACGCAAGGGGCCTAAACAGCTACCCTGGGGAATTCCTGATTGTAACTGGATTATATTTGAGGCTTCCATTAAAGAACACCCTATGTGTTCTGTTAGACAAGTAACTCTTTATCCACATTATAGCAAGGGGTGTAAAGCCATAACACATTTGTTTTTTCCCAGCAGAGACTATGATCGATAATGTCAAAAGCTGCACTGAAGTCGAACAAGACAGCCCCCACAATAATTGTTTCATCAATTTCTCTCAGCCAATCATCAGTCATTTGTGTAAGTGCTGTGCTTGTTGAGTGTCCTTCCCTATAAGCATGCGGAAATTCTGTTGTCAATTTGTTTACCGTAAAATAGCATTGTATCTGGTCAAACACAATTCTCTTCCAGAAGTTTACTACGGGTTGGTAACAGACTGATTGGTCGGCTATTTGAGCCAGTCAAGGGGGCTTTACTATTCTTGGGTAGCCAAATTACTTTAGCTTCCCTCCAGGACCGAGGACACACACTCTCTCTAGTAGGCTTAAATTGAAGATGTGACAAAAAGGAGTGTAAATTTCGTCTGCTATTATCCTCAGTAACTTTCCATCCAGATTGTCAGATCCCGGTGGCATTTTTCACCTCTTCCACACTGACTTTACGGAATTCAAAAGTACAATTCATCTTTAATAATTTGTTCCGATATACTTGGATGTGTAGTGTCAGCGTTTTGTTGCTGGCATGTCATACCTAAGTTTGCTTATCTTGCCAATGAAACATTATTAAAGGAGTTTACAATATCAGTGGGCTTTGTGATGAATGAGCCAAGATGGCTTTTTCCCCCCAAAAATGTAATTTAAGGTGCCCCAAAGCTTTTTACTATCATTCGTTATATAATTTATCTTTGTTTCTTTAGTTTAGTCACATGATTTCTTAATGTGCAGTACGTTTGCCAATCAGTTGGGCTGCCAGACTTAATTGCATCCGCTGGTCAGGTCGTTTTGGAAAAATTGGAGTATACCCACTTCTCCAAGCACCACTACATGGGGCCGATGGAAAGACTGCAGCATGATGTTAAAGGATAAGCAGTCCATTCACACGGCGATAATAAGCCAGTAGGTCCCAATCATAAGAAAACAAAAACACAACCATTAGGCGAAGCATTTCCTAATCGAAATGTAGAACTTACTTCCAACTGCAAAAACATTTAGGACAAAGTAACCGGTGACCTAAAGTTTAAATGCAACAATGTTTCATACACAAGTTATTTTCAAAGAGATGGCTAAGAAAAGCAAGTGAGCTCCAATAAAACAGTTCAACTCGCCAGATGGTGATAATTTGAAATTTAACTTCTTGGTGGAAGTTATTCTTGAAAAGGGAGAAGCTAACAAATTAGTAACATCTTCAATAACTGCTGCAGCCACTGCAAACTAGCCTACCACGAAAGATAGCTAGCTAGACAGTGAGAAAACTGCTGCTCGCTATTGCGCAGTGACCTGTTGGCCTTTGAGAAGGCAGACGTTCCCATATGTTTTTTTGTAAAAACAGTTCAACCCATTCATTACAAGTCAAAATGTGATTGGTTGATTCCATTGTCTAGCCAAAATGTTGCCCTTATACAGAACATAATTGAAAATAGTAATGTAAATAGCATTATTATTTTATAAATCCTTAGCCCTTCTCTGAAGATGTAGAAGGCCCTCATTGTTCCCCACTGTGTTTGGGTTAGTAATAATTTGTAGAGTGGCTCTATTTTCCCTTAGCATGCATTTTTTCACCATTCTTAATGTCTAAAATACTGGACATGTTTAACTCTTACAATGGTGGCGATTGGACAAAATTCCAATCGCCTTGAATTGGACTCAAATTTTTCTGGTCTCAGTCTCGCCCCCCTTTCGGTCTTGAATTGGTCTCGCTTTAGGTGGTTTTGAACACAACACTGATTCCAAGTCATGTGAAATCGATAGATTAGGGACTAATGAAATCATTTTTATTAACGTATTTCCTTATTATAAACTAACTCAGTAACATTTTTGAAATTGTTACATGATGCGTTAACTTTTCTGTAAATCTGGTACCCTTGCTTTGATAAAATACATTTTAAAGTACTTTGCAAAAGGTTAAACATTACACACATCTTCACTACTTCATTTAAAGTAAACATGAATTAAGGCACTATCATTTCCTTATTATAAAACACCAGTATCAACCTAAAGGGACAAAGTTTGTCACTCTTCATCAGTGAAGCATTTTTACAGACACCATCACACCAACCATCACCTCATCATCCTCAGTTCACCTCATCCAGTTCCCTATACATCCAAAACCAACATAATTAACTGCAAAAAAACAAATTAGTACTACATGTCACTATACTCTATACATGGGCTGTGTGCATTTTCTGCTGGTGTGTCCTGAGAGAGCTCCTCTCTGAGAACCTCTTCCCGCAGTGCGTACAGGCGAACGGCCTCTCTCCCGTGTGGACCTTCAGGTGCATCTTCAGATGGTGCTGGTGGGAGAACCTTTTCTCACACTGGTGGCAGCCGTAGGGTTTCTCCCCTGTGTGGACCCTCTGGTGCAGCTTCAGCTGATGCTGGTGGGAGAACCTTTTCTCACACTGGGGGCAGCTGTAGGGTTTCTCCCCTGTGTGGACTCTCTGGTGCCTCTTCAGGTGGCCAGCCTGGGCAAAGCGCATGTGACACTGGCTACAGCCGAACGGTTTCTCCCCCGTGTGTATCCTCTGGTGGATCTCCACGTGTTTTGGGAAACTGAAGGCTTTCCCACAGAACGAACACGGGAAGCGCTTCTCCTTGGCGCTGCCACCTTTACTGATTCCATCTCTACTACTCTCATTTGTCGATGGGCTTGTGTAGCCATTTAGTGTTGAGGCACTGGCATTGTCTGAGGTCTGGTTTAACATAAGGAGAGCTTGAGGAGTTTGAAGGCCAGGAAGTGTCTGTGTTGTCGCAGGGTCCAAGTTCCAGTTGATAGATCCTATAGAAGGCAGTGCTAGGGGCTTAACCTGAGGCCCCATCAGTCTCTCTGAATCACAACTATAGGAGCAGGACGGTGCATCACTAGCCGTGTCTGTGTCTGTTCTCTCCCTCCACATACGGACACCTCCCCGTCCCCACAGACCAAATCTACACCTCACCCTGGTCTCAGCCAGTCTGTTGGCATGGAGACTAAATTCGGTTGTTGTTTTGTTTTCGACTGTCTGTTTCTGGTTAACAGTGTTGTTCCCCAGCCCAGAGTTGAGGACGCTGTCCAATCCACTGGCCTCGCCTCTGGTCCTGGCCTGCTCTGTGATGTTGTCCCCTGGGCCCTTGGCTGCACCTATCTGGGAATCAGAGATGGCCACCCAGTCTCCTCTTTTAGCCTCCATCCAATCACCTGCAGGAAGAGGTTACAAAAATGAAAGAGAATGTTACATATGGATATTTTTTTGTCAATTATCTGGTCAAGTTCATACATTAAGATGTGTGTTTTTCTATGTAAACATAAGTTCTATTGATTTAATTTTATGAATGAAGAAAAAGATAAAAATTGTCAGGAAGATTTATTACTGTACGTAGGCTATATGTATTTCTCCCTTACCTTGCGCCCCCAGCTTTAGTCCACTCAGCAGATCAATGCTCTCTGGTCCGTCTTCTATTGTCTCCTCTTTGACTAGCAGCAGATCAGGCTTCCCATCCTCCATGTCTACTGACTATAAGAGATACAGAGTGAGAGGATGTTGGATCAAGAAATCTGATATGATGTTGGATCAAGAAATGTGGGTAACACTTTACTTGATACCTAGCATCATAACATGGTCATAACCGTGTCATATCTCATAACAGCTGACAACCTGTCAAAATATAGTCATAACACATACTTAGACCTCTTGTGACATATTGCATTATATTATGGCTGGTTATGACATCTACATAAGTGTCAAAACACACAAATCCTACCTGGAACATTTTCTAAAATGTACCATATTCATATATTATTGTAATTGCGCACACATTGATGTCAGACATGCACCTCCCCCAATGCTTGGGGATGCAAGCACCTTCCCCAATTGTTGCTGATGAATGCAGGAGCAGATTTCAAGAGCAGGAAAAGACACCCTCTTTTTTTTAAACTCTGTTTATTAAGTTTTACACACACAGACAAGACAAAGCAATATAAATAATATACTCAACTAGAAAAAATACAAATAATACATAAAAAAAAAAATAGCTTTAAAGATACCATACTTTAGACAAGTTAAACACACCAGGCAGAAGGCTACAAAGGTTAAAGGGCAATCTATAGTATAGGGACAGAGCAAACACCTCACCATTGTTCCTGTAAACAGTCAAGGGATGGGGTGGAGAAATGCAACCACTCACAGACAGTCAAGGCCACAGACCGACCATCCACTGGACCAAAAATAAAAAGTTTACAATGCTTTAAAATAAAAAATGAATAATAATAATTTCATGTAGGCGTGTACAAAATGTAAAAATAAAAATAACTGGGAAAAACAAGCTCACACCTTAGTCTCTGCCCGGGCAAGATGAACAAGGCATCCGCAGGTCACAATCAATAAGCACATCAACCTTAATGCACCCCACCCCAGAAAAAACACAGAGAAATGCTCATCCAACCCCTAAGTCACAGGGGGGTCAAATACAGACTTATTTTGGTTTTAATAGGAATGCCATCAGAGGATGGACTGTTTAAAGTAAGACCGGAATGGAGCCCAAGCCTCATTAAACAGTTCCCACGGGGTTCCCACGTGAATGGAATTGAATTTTTTCTAGTTTCAGAGAGCACAACACATCTCTCACCCAATATTTATAAAATGGGGGAGCTGCCATCTTCCAGTTCTGTAGTATTAGCCATCTAGCTAAAAGAGTTGTATAAGCAACAGTGTCCGACTGGATTCTTGACAGGGGGGTACCTATGGGCAGTACTCCAAAAAGGGCTGTAAGGGGAGAGGGATCTATAACAGTGTCATATATATCAGAGAAACATTTAAATATTAATTCCCAGAAACCTGACAGTTTATGACAGCCCCAGAACATATGCAACAGTGTGGCTGGTTCAATTTTACATCTGACACAGGTAGGATCAAAATCAGAGAATATTCTTCCAAGTCTGGCCCCAGACCAGTGGATACGGTGAACCACCTTGAATTGAATGAGGCTGTGTCTAGTGCTAAAAGAGGACGAATGCACCCTGCGCAGCACAGATTCCCAGGTGTCTTCCCCAAGTTCCTCCCCCAAATCCTTTTCCCATCGAGTCTTTAAAGGCACCAAAGAAGGGTTCTGTAAGTCATGAATGATTGCATATACATCTAAAATTGCGCCCCTAGGAAGCTTGTTCAGCTCCAAGATGCTCTCTATAGCTGTATTCGAAGGCCTATGGGGAAATTCAGGTGTGTTAGCTCTGACAAAGTTCCTAGTCTGGAGATAGCAGGAATGGGGGAGGTTGAACCTTTCCTGTAGCTGAGTAAAAGAGGCAAATGTATCATCAAAGAATAATTGGGCTAGTGAGGAGAGGCCTAGTGAGTGCCAGATGCCAAAAGCCCCATCATTCAAAGATGGAGGAAAAAAAATGTTCTGATTGATTGGGCCTGATAGAGAAAAGCCTCGGAGGCTAAAGGCTAAACGGAACTGATTCCAAATTAAGAGACTGCTTTACAATTGGGTTGACACACCTTTTGCCTAAGGACACTGGGAGAGACGAGCACAACACAGAAGAAAGTGAAGCAGGTTTACACAATTCAGACTCCATCTGGACCCAGAGTGGTCTAGGGCCTGTAGGATCAGTCTGCAGCCAGTACAGAAGGGCTCTGAAATTTGCAGCCCAATAGTATGTCTGAAAATTTGGTAGAGCTAAACCCCCCAATGACTTAGGCTTCTGTAAATGTTTTCTACCAATCCGTGGTGCCATCCCAAATAAAATGCATGAATGTTTGATCCAGTGAAATAAAAAACGATTTTGGAATAAAAATGGGTAAACATTGAAATAAATATAGAAATTTGGGCAACACACTCATTTTAATAACATTAATCCTTCCGATAAGAGAAAGAGGTAGCGAATTCCAAAAAGTAAAAGATTGTTTCAAACTGTCTGCTAGAGCAACCAAGTTTTCCTGAAACAGATTTGAATATTTCCTTGTCACTTTAACTCCCGAGTAGGTGAATTGATCCCGGACAATTCTAAACTGAGAACTTGTAAAAGAGCACTTTAAAGCAGCCTTGTTTACAGGAAAAAGCTCACTCTTGCCTAGATTCAGCTTGTACCCTGAGATTGATCCAAACCTTTTAAGAACAGATAAGGTGCGTGGCAATGAGGTATCAGGGTTAGAGATAAACAAAAGGAGGTCATCCGCATATAGCGAGACTTTCTGCTCTGAGCCCATCCTGAATATTCCTTGAATGGCATCATTAGAGCGTAGTGCAATGGCGAGAGGTTCGATTTCCAAAGCAAACAACAAGGGGGAGAGTGGACAACCCTGTCTGGATCCGCGGTGCAAGGGAAAATAGTCAGAGGACAAGTTGTTAGTCCGTACCGAAGCCATGGGGGAAAAATAAAGAATCTTTATCCACGCAATGAATTTGGGGCCAAAGCCAAATCTATAAAGGGTAGCTGTTAGGTAATCCCACTCAACGCGGTCAAACGCTTTTTCTGCATCAAGTGAGACCACCACCTCTGGGTCCTCCGACGCTGGGGAGTACAGTATATTCATAAGGCGCCTAATATTGAAAAACAAATGCCTATTTCTCACAAAGCCAGTCTGGTCAGAGTGTATTACTTGGTGCAGCGAGCCTTCCATACGGATGGCTAAAAGCTTGGCTAGGATTTTGTAATCACAGTTTAAAAGCGAGATTGGGCGATAGGATCCACATTACAGGGGGTCTTTGTTTTTATTTAATAGTAATGAAATTGAAGCCTGATAAAGACTAGGCGGTAGCTTTGAGGTATTAAGGCACTCTGCAAATAGTCGAGACAAGAATGGGCAAAGCAGACCAAAAAACGTCCTGTAAAATTCGGTTGGAAAACCATCCGGACCCGGTGATTTACCACTTTTCATTGCGGACACTGCTGTTGCAATCTCCTCAGGTGTAAATTCTTCTTCTAGACAGTCATGGGTGTCTGTATCAATTGAAGGCATATTCAGGCCATTAAAGAAGGAATCAATCAGCAAAGGGTCTTGAGGGGATTCAGAGGTGTATAGCGCAGAGTAAAATTGTTTTAATTGATCATTGATCTCTTTATGTATAACTGTGGTGGCACCGGATGGGGTCCTTATTTGTGGGATTAAACGTAAGGCCTCAGATTTACGGATCTGATGTGCAAGGAGTTTACTGGCCTTGTCGCCTTGTTCATACACTCTGTACCGAGCTCGCAAGAGTAACTGTTCAGCTTGCCTGGTAGAAAGCTCATCAAATTCAGATTGGAGTAGTTGGCGCTCTTTATGCAGATCAGAGGAAGGAACCGTAGCATACTTCTCATCCAATGTGGCTATGGATTCGCTCAGGTCCTGAAGTCGCTGAGAGCGAACTCTGTTTTGGTTGGCTGTATAAGAAATCATTTGCCCACGTAGGTATGCTTTGAGAGATTCCCATATGGTAGAGCAGGACATACCTGGTGTTGAATTAGTTTCTAGGAGTAAGGTGATTTCAGAAGAAATGAAATTGACAAACTCCTTATCTGAGAGTAAAATGGGGTTAAGACGCCATTGATAACACATAGGAGGTCGCTGGGGAAACTCTAGTTCAAGCACTAATGGTGAATGGTCAGAAATACCAATACTCTTGTAAGTACACTGCTGAAGGTTAGGCAGAAGTTTTTTGTCCAAAAAGAAGTAATCAATCCGGGAGTATGTTTGATGAACATGAGAATAAAATGAATACTGTCTATCTGTAGGATGTAGGAAAAACGCCAGGCCTCAAACATGGCATATATCTGAAGAAAGGCTTGAATAAGTAGGGCACATTTAGATGGGCCTGTAGTTGTTCGTGAGGACTTGTCAAGAACTGGGGACATTTTGCAGTTGAAATCCCCCCTAAAATCAACAAATGAGAATCTAAATTGGGTATAGCAGACAAAAAGGAAGAAATTAAACTTGTGTCATCCCAATTGGGAGCATAAACACTAGCCAAAACAAGAGGGGTAGAAAACAGTTTACCGGTTACTATGACGTATCGTCCCTTAGGATCAGCGATAACCTCAGAAGCTACAAAGGGAGTAGCTTTATCAACCAAAATGGCAGCCCCTCTTGATTTACTATGAAAGTTAGAGTGGAACACTTGACCAACCCAGTCCCTACGCATCCTAAAATGCTCACCAGTCCTCAAGTGAGTCTCTTGTAGAAATGCAACATTTGCATTCAAACCCTTTAAGTGTGTCAACACCCTCTTACGCTTCACTGGGTTATTAACCCCTTTGATGTTCCACGAAATGTACTTGATCGCATTGTTTTGGCCCCTCTGGGCATTCCCGTTATACAACCCTGTCATTAGAGCATAGAATGGAAAAGCAATGAGCGCCCAAATACCCCAGAATAACTTGTCTCAAAGTAATAATGTACGGTGGTAGATGTTTGGAAAAAGTACAGAAAAAAAAAACGAAAGACAGAATGACAACATTAGAACTGAACAATTCAACCCCTCCCCCCACCCCCTCCCCCCATCCCAGACAATACCTCCACAAACGAGGTACAAGCCTAAATAGAACATGTTCTTCGCACAGTATGTCTGTGAGAGTGCGGTCTTAAACCTAAACCCACAGTCCCGCTCTTTAAAGTCACGTTTTGTTAGTGGATCAAACAGCAAAAAGAGATCGTTTTTTAAATAAAAATAAAATAAAAGTGAATCCCTTGTGCAAACGAAATTACAAAAGCACCACTTGTAGATGTATATAATTATATTCCCAGTCTTATAACAGGCATTTGAGAGAGAAAATAAATAACATGTATAAAGGCTCTCAGCCGAAAACCTAATTTGAAGTAAGGAAATCGTAGTAAGACAATCAAAAATAATAATAATAATTATTATTATTATAATAGTTGTCTAGTTGAATGCTGAGACAGCTTACAACCAAGACCAAAAAACTACTTGTGCGCAACATTGAACACTTGCTGGGCATAATGACGCTCAGAACTTTTACAATTTAAGTGAAGACCCCAAAAAACGTGTCGCCTCGGGAAGCATTTACTGTTTACTGGGTCAATTTTATTTTTTTATTTTTTATTTCACCTTTATTTAACCAGGTAGGCTAGTTGAGAACAAGTTCTCATTTGCAACTGCGACCTGGCCAAGATAAAGCATAGCAGTGTGAACAGACAACACAGAGTTACACATGGAGTAAACAATAAACAAGTCAATAACATGGTAGGAAAAAGAGAATCTATATACAATGTGTGCAAAAGGCATGAGGTAGGCAATAAATCGAATAATTACAATTTAGCAGATTAACACTGGAGTAATAAATCATCAGATGATCATGTGCAAGAAGAGATACTGGTGTGCAAAAGAGCAGAAAAGTAAATAAATAAAAGCAGTATGGGGGTGAGGTAGGTAAATTGGGTGGGTAGTTTACAGATGGACTATGTACAGCTGCAGCGATCGGTTAGCTGCTCGGATAGCAGATTTTTAAAGTTGTTGAGGGAGATAAAAGTCTCCAACTTCAGAGATTTTTGCAATTCGTTCCAGTCGCAGGCAGCAGAGAACTGGAAGGAAAGGCGTCCAAATGAGGTTTTGGCTTTAGGGATGATCAGTGAGATACACCTGCTGGAGCGCGTGCTACGGGTGGGTGTAGCCATCGTGACCAGTGAACTGAGATAAGGCGGCACTTTACCTAGCATAGCCTTGTAGATGACCCGGAGCCAGTGGGTCTGACGACGAACATGTAGCGAGGGCCAGCCGACTAGGGCATACAGGTCGCAGTGGTGGGTCGTATAAGGTGCTTTAGTAACAAAACGGATGGCACTGTGATAAACTGCATCCAGTTTGCTAAGTAGAGTATTGGAAGCTATTTTGTAGATGACATCGCCGAAGTCGAGGATCGGTAGGATAGTCAGTTTTACTAGGGTAAGTTTGGCGGCGTGAGTGAAGGAGGCTTTGTTCCGGAATAGAAAGCCGACTCTAGATTTGATTTTGGATTGGAGATGTTTGATATGAGTCTGGAAGGAGAGTTTGCAGTCTAGCCAGACACCTAGGTACTTATAGATGTCCACATATTCTAGGTCGGAACCGTCCAGGGTGGTGATGCTAGTCGGGCGTGCGGGTGCAGGCAGCGAACGGTTGAAAAGCATGCATTTGGTTTTACTAGCATTTAAGAGCAGTTGGAGGCCACGGAAGGAGTGTTGTATGGCATTGAAGCTCATTTGGAGGTTAGATAGCACAGTGTCCAGGGAAGGGCCGGAAGTATACAGAATGGTGTCGTCTGCGTAGAGGTGGATCAGGGAATCGCCCGCAGCAAGAGCAACATCATTGATGTATACAGAGAAAAGAGTCGGCCCGAGAATTGAACCCTGTGGTACCCCCATAGAGACTGCCAGAGGACCGGACAACATGCCCTCCGATTTGACACACTGAACTCTGTCTGCAAAGTAGTTGGTGAACCAGGCAAGGCAGTCATTAGAAAAACCGAGGCTATTGAGTCTGCCGATAAGAATATGGTGATTGACAGAGTCGAAAGCCTTGGCCAGGTCGATGAAGACGGCTGCACAGTAATGTCTTTTATCGATGGCGGTTATGATATCGTTTAGTACCTTGAGCGTGGCTGAGGTGCACCCGTGACCGGCTCGGAAACCGGATTGCACAGCGGAGAAGGTACGGTGGGATTCGAGATGGTCAGTGATCTGTTTGTTGACTTGGCTTTCGAAGACCTTAGCTAGGCAGGGCAGGATGGATATAGGTCTGTAACAGTTTGGGTCCAGGGTGTCTCCCCCTTTGAAGAGAGGAATGACAGCGGCAGCTTTCCAATCCTTGGGGATCTCAGATGATACGAAGGAGAGGTTGAACAGGCTGGTAATAGGGGGTGCGACAATGGCGGCGGACAGTTTCAGAAATAGGGGGTCCAGATTGTCTAGCCCAGCTGATTTGTATGGGTCCAGGTTTTCCAGCTCTTTCAGAACATCTGCTATCTGGATATGGGTAAAGGAGAAGCTGGGGACGCTTGGGCGAGTAGCAGCGGACCGGGCGGGGCTGCTGGCCAAGGTTGGAGTCGCCAGGTGGAAGGCATGGCCAGCCATTGAGAAATGTTTGTTGAAGTTTTCGATTATCACGGACTTATCAGTGGTGAACGTGTTATCTAGCCTCAGTGCAGTGGGCAGCTGGGAGGAGGTGCTCTTGTTTTCCATGGACTTTACAGTATCCCAGAACTTTTTGGAGTTAGAGCTACAGGATGCAAATTTCTGCTTGAAAAAGCTGGCCTTTGCTTTCCTGACTGACTGCGTGTATTGGTTCCTGACTTCCCTGAACAGTTGCATATCACGGGGGCTCTTCGATGCTATCGCAGTTCGCCACAGGATGTTTTTGTGCTGGTCGAGGGCAGTCAGGTCTGGAGTGAACCAAGGGCTATATCTGTTCTTGGTTCTGCATTTTTTGAACGGAGCATGCTTGTCTAATATGGTGAGGAAGTAACTTTTAAAGAATGACCAGGCATCCTCAACTGACGGGATGAGGTCAATATCCTTCCAGGGTACCCGGGCCAGGTCGATTAGAAAGGCCTGCTCGCAGAAGTGTTTCAGGGAGCGTTTGACAGTGATGAGGGGTGGTCGTTTGACCGTGGACCCGTGGCGGATACAGGCAATGAGGCAGTGATCGCTGAGATCTTGATTGAAGACAGCAGAGGTGTATTTGGAGGGCAAGTTGGTCAGGATAATGTCTATTAGGGTGCCCATGTTTACGGATTTGGGGTTGTACCTGGTGGGTTCCTTGATGATTTGTGTGAGATTGAGGGCATCAAGCTTAGATTGTAGGACTGCCGGGGTGTTAAGCATATCCCAGTTTAGGTCACCTAACAGAACAAACTCTGAAGCTAGATGGGGAGCGATCAATTCACAGATGGTGTCCAGGGCACAGCTGGGAGCTGAGGGGGGTCGGTAGCAGGCGGCAACAGTGAGAGACTTATTTCTGGAGAGATTAATTTTTAAAATTAGAAGTTCAAACTGTTTGGGCATAGACTTGGAAAGTATGACAGAACTTTGCAGGCTATCTCTGCAGTAGATTGCAACTCCTCCCCCTTTGGCAGTTCTATCTTGACGGAAAGTGTTATAGTTGGGTATGGAAATCTCAGAGTTTTTGGTGGCCTTCCTAAGCCAGGATTCAGACACGGCAAGGACATCAGGGTTGGCAGAGTGTGCTAAAGCGGTGAGTAAGGCAAACTTAGGCAGGAGGCTTCTGATGTTGACATGCATGAGGCCAAGGCTTTTTCGATCACAGAAGTCAACAAATGAGGGTGACTGGGGACATGCAGGGCCTGGGTTTACCTCCACATCACCCGAGGAACAGAGGAGCAGTAGGATGAGGGTGCGGCTAAAGGCTATCAAAACTGGTCGCCTAGAGCGTTGGGGACAAGGAATAAAAGGAGCAGATTTATGGGCGTGGTAGAATAGATTCTGGGCATAATGTGCAGACCAGGGTATGGTGGGGCACGGGTACAGCGGAGGCAAGCCCAGGCACTGGGTGATGATAAGAGAGGTTGTATCTCTGGACATGCTGGTCTCAATGGGTGAGGTCACCGCATGTGTGGGGGGTGGGACAAAGGAGGTATCAGAGGTACGGAGAGTGGAACTACGGGGTCCATTGCAAACCAAAACAATGATAACTAGCCTGAACAACAGTATGCAAGGCATATTGATATTTGAGAGAGACATACAATAAGGCATAAAGTGATTGCAGGTCATGATTGGGAGAGCTAGCTAAAACAGCAGGTCAGATAACAGCAGCTAGTCGGCTAACACAGCAACAGAAGGTAAAAAAATGGCGACGACTGGGCAGAGAGGGTCGGATTAACTACACACAGATCCTGAGTTAAGGCACAGAGCCGACAGATAAAACACAAATAAACAGAATGGAGTACCGTGAATTAATGGACAGTCAAGCAGGCATAAGCTATGTAGCCAAGTGATCATAGTGTCCAGGGGCCAGCCGTAGATGAAGTAGTGAGGCCTCCACTAAGCTAGCCCGCGGCGTTTAAAGTTAGTAGCCCGGGGGGGTGGTCTGCTCAGACGGAGGGGGTCTGCTCAGACGGAGGCCGGTTGAGGGCACAGCGGATGGGGTATTTGTCTGCAGACCAGACGTGGTCGTGTCGACAGAGAATCCAAGCCGGATGGCGGTGGCGAAAGAGAGGTTGTGAGTTGTAGAATTGTGTTTGCTAACTGGTGCTAGCTTCGTGATTCAGACAGCTAGTCATGGGTAGCAAGCTAGCAGAAGATGGAGGTCTGTTTTTAGCCACGCCGTGCAATTCCGTCGGTAGATTAGTGGGGTTCAGTGTGGTAGAGGGGACCAATCCAGTTGTCAAAATAGTTATAGTGGCCTAAGAAGATTGTTCGATAGACCTGTTCAGATAGCAGCCGATATGCTCAAGACAGCTAACGATTAGCGGGCCGCAGTTAGTATATGGACGTTCAGGTTACGTCGCGATGGAGGGGCCGGTTGAAATACTCCCTCGGGCAGATAACGTCGGTATCCCAGTCGTGAAGGCCCGGTGGGGCTCCGCATCGGCAGTAAAACGGGTCCGGATAGGTGATTGTAGCCCAGGAGTGGCTGATGGCACTCTTCAGCTGGCTAGCTCCGGGATAATTGGTGTTTGCTCCGGAATTGATGTTAGCCGATAGACACTCGGATAGCAGCTAGTTAGCTGCAAGATCCAGGTGTAAATGTCCAGAGCTTGAGGTAAAAATCCGGGGATGTGGAGAGAAAAATAGGTCTGGTATGCTCTGGTCTGAGTCGCGTTGTACAAAACTGGCAATAGTTTTCCGAGCTAAAGGATAGCTGATGAGCGCTAGCTGTGGGTAGCTGAACTATTAACGTTAGCTACTAACGTTAGCTTGTGAGCTGGCTAACTTCTGGTTAGCTTGTTAGCTTCTGTTGTAGATTTCGGATACGAGGTGAATAATACTTTTGAGGAAGAAAAAACAACAGATCCGCACCACATTTGGTGAGGTGGGTTGCAGGAGAGTGTTTTGAAGTTGAGTTTTTAAGAAGAAAATAATATATATATAAAAAAGATATGCGAAGAAAAATATATATACACGGGACAAGACGAGGACAATGGACATCTGACTGCTACGCCATCTTGGAAACGGATGCAGTAAACAAATAACCAAGAATATTTTGAGTCACTGAGACACTATGTAAACAAACTGAATAGGTGAGCAAGACAGCCTAGAAACACAGGAGTAAAGTAAAACCTCAATACAATGAAATTAAAATGACTGAATGCTTGTAAGGCAAGCACACTAGATGATCAAAACATTAGATCACATCAAATAAGCCTGAATGGGTTCGCCAACTCCCCGACTATACAAAATTAGCATGTTATAGCTAAACATAATTGTACCACAGGTGGGTTACTTACTTACAACAGTTGCTGAACTATGAGCAAGTTCAAGACTTCTTGATGTGACGTTGAATGTGAGAGAGAGCCTCATCCGGAGATTCAAATGTGTAGTCTTTACCATCATGAGATAGCCATAAACAGGCGGGAATTGCAGTCCGTACTTCACACCTGGATGGTCCCGAAGTAGTCGTTTGGCCTGTTCGAAAGCTGCGCGCTGCCTGGAAACAGTGGGGGAGTAGTCCTGGTAGATGGAGAAGCTCTGTCCTTGAAAGCTCAGAGTGGTATTGCGGGCTCGTCGGAGAATCTCCATCTTCTCATGGAAAAAGTGCACTCGAAGAATTATGTCACGGGGCCTCCCCATCCCGGGGCTTTGGGCGCAGCGACGGGTGGGCACGATCAATCAGGGGCTTTTCATCTAAGGCAAGAACATCCTTCAGCAGCCCAGAAACGAAATCCGTGGCGCGAGGCATTTCCGCTGCCTCTGGGACTGATACAAGTCTCCGGTTGTTGCGGCGAGAGAATCCCTCTAAGCTTACACAGCTCTCCTTCACCTTTTTCAAATCCGCAGCTAGGCGTTTCACGTCAGCCTCCAGGGATGTAGTTAAGTCGGAGACATTTGTAGCGGAGGTCTCCAGTGCTGCCATCGTTGTAGTGTCACTCATTGTTGTTTTGAGTGATGTGATTGCTGGCACCGTCTCATTCCGCAGGATGGTTAGATCTGCTTTTAAAGTATCAGAAACCTCCTTTATTCGGGCCTCAATCGTAGCAACCACATCCGTTTTCATTTCAACTATCTCAGAGCGTAGTAGTTTGATGGCCTCGAGAATGTTCATTTCAGCGCCGCCAGGCCAAGCCGCCCCCCCCCCGGGTAAAGTGTCAGTCCCCGGGCCGTTAGGCTCAGGAGAGGGTGGTGATGAGAGTGTGTCTTGTAGGCCGGGTATTCTCAAAGTCATGCTTTTGGCCTTATGTTTCGTCGACATGCTGACATTTGGAAGTAAAGTAGTCTTGGTTTTTACGGGAAGGGATCACCAAAATAATATATGAAAATAAATACCGTTCTGCTGCAAAATTCACAAACTTTAAAAATACCACGGGAGCAAATGGAAAACACATCAGTCGCACATGGCGTCCCTCCAATCCCCCAAGACACCCTCTTTTTGACTGATGATTAACATAAGGGCATGTACGTGGCAGACCTGGCTTACATCATTCTGGTCATAATGCTTCTTGACAGTGTCATAAAGTGTATTTTCTTAGTCCAAGTAAAGTGACAAAGGATGGTCATAATGCTTCATGCTATTTTCTACACATTATTTAAAATATGATGAAATCAAAAACACGACTGAAGAATTCATAACAACAACAAAGGATCTAAGAAAAACTTTCAAAACTAAAAAACTTCTTGGCAGGGAAAAAACACAGTTGAATAAATGTGGGTTGACACTTATGTAGGTGCCATACAATAATGTAATATGTCACATGTGTAAATGTGTCATGATGCTAGGTGTCATGTAAAGTGTTACTGAAATCGGATATTTGCGCCCTGTTATGGAGCATCTTCTGATAACGCAATGAGGGATTGCTAAGAGTACTATGTAAACATGTTGATTTGATTACTTGACACTCTTTCATGGTTTGATAATTCAAAGGCATGGTGCCACACTTAACACAAAATTAATCAAGACCTGGGCCCGTATCCACAGAGTTGAAGTGCTGATCGGGTATCAGGTCCTCACCTGTCTATATAGTCTTATTCATTATGATCTAAAAGACAAAACTGATCCTAGATCAGCACTCATACTCTGAGAGGCTTTGTGGATCCGAGCTCTGACCTAATACCATTCAGACAGTAGTTTACGGTGGGCTCACCTCAGTGAGACTGTGTGTGGTCCTGTGCTGCTCAGCTGGTTCCTCTGTGGGTTCAGGAGAAGGTGTAGTCTGGTTGTCCTCCATGACCATGGTCTCCTCAGGGTTCCCCAGACCCTCCTGCTTCACCAGCTGCACCTCTGGACCTTCTTCCTCCTCCTGGAAGAGACAGGTGATAGACATACTCTCTCAGGTACGCACACACAGATAAACACACTTTCAACATGGAGTGTTTACCCATCTCCACTACATGAGACCTGTACTGTAGTTAAATCATTATTTTGTTGTTGTGAAACCCATCATAGTGGACATAAATATGATGTGGGTAAAAATAAGTCAGCTATGATAAGTCAAGTCATCAGACAACACCTGACTAAACTAGTCTGACGTGTACAGTAGGTGTTTGTTAGCGTGTGAGTATGTGTAGGTATATTTAGTAAGTCTATAATGGTGATAAAGCACTGTCTGGTGTATGCCAAATAGGGTGAGATCAGATATGATGTATACTAAACATGTGGACACCAAGGATGTTAAAGCTCTCAACTTGCTCCATTACTGCCCCGTCGATGAGAATGGGGACGTCCTCGTCCCTCCTTTTCCTGTAGTCCATAATCATCTCCTTTGTCTTGATCACGTTGTTATCTTGGCACCACACTGTCAGGTCTCTGACCTCCTCCCTATAGGTTGTCTCATCGTTGTCGGTGATCAGGCCTACCACTGTTGTATCGTTGGCAAACTTAATGATGGTGTTGGAGTCATGCTTGGCCATGCAGTCATGGGTGAACAGGGAGTATAGGAGTGGACTGAGCACGCACCTCTGAGGGGGCCCCGTGTTGAGGATCAGCGTGGCAGATGTGTGGTTGCCTACCCTTACCACCTGGGGGCGGCCCATCAGGAAGTCCAGGATCCAGTTGCAGAGGGAGTTGTTTAGTCCCAGGGTCCTTAGCTTATTGATGAGCTTTGAGGGCACTATGGTGTTGAATGCTAAGCTGTAGTCAATGAATAGCATTCTCACGTAAGTGTTCATTTTTTCCAGGTGAGAAATGGCAGTGTGGAGTGCAATAGAAATTGCGTCATCTGTGGATCTGTTGGGGCGTTATGCAAATTGGAATGGGTCTAGGGTTTCTGGGATAATGGTGTTGATGTGAGCCATAATCAGCCTTCCAAAGCATTTCATGGCTACAGACGTGAGTGCTACGGCTCAGTAGTCATTTAGGCAGGTTACCTTGGTGTTCTTGGGCTCAGGGACTATGGTGATATGCTTGAAACATGTTGGTATTGCGGACTTGGTCAGGGACAGGTTGAAAATGTCAGTGAAGACACTTGTCAGTTGGTCAGAGCATGCTCGGAGTACACGTCCTGGTAATCCATCTGGCCCTGCGGTCTTGTGAATGTTGACTTGTTTTTAAAGGTCTTACTCACACCGGCTACGGGGAGCGTGATCAGACAGTCGTCCGGAACAACTTGTGCTCTCATACTTTCCTCGAAGCGTGCATAGAAGTCATTTAGCTCATTTGGTGAGCTCGTGTCACTGCAGCTCGTGGCTGTGCTTCCCTTTGTAGTCCGTAATAGTTTGCAAGCTCCGACGAGCGTCAGAGCCGGTATAGTACGATTCAATCTTAGTCCTGTATTGACGCTTTGCCTGTTTGATGGTTTGTCGGAGGGCAAAGCAGGATTTCTTATAAGCGTCCGGGTTAGAGTCCCAATCCTTGAAAGCGGCAGCTCTACCCTTTAGCTCAGTGTGAATTTTGCCTGTAATCCATGGCTTCTGGTTGGGGTATGTACGTACGGTCACTGTGGGGATGACGTCATCGATGCACTTTTTGATGAAGGAGGATAGAGTCATCGTGAGATTTGTCAAATGGAGGGCGAGGGAGAGCTTTGTACGTGTCTCTGTGTGGAGTATAGGTGGTCTCGAGTTTTTTTTTCTTTGGTTGCACATGTAACATGTTGGTAGAAATTAGGTAAAACGGATTTAAGGTTCCCTGCATTACAGTCCCCGGCCACAAGGAGCGCGACCTCAATGAGCATTTTCTTGTTTGCTTATGGCCATTTACAACTAAATAGTGCTTCCAAGACTTCCTTAATATTAGATGTCATGCACCAGCGTCATGCACCAGCTGTTATTGACAAATAGACACAGTCCGACACCCCTTGTCTTTCCGGAGGCAGCTGTTCCATCTTGCCGATGCACGGAAAACCCAGCCAGCTGTACGTTATCCATGTCGTCGTTCAGCCACGACTCTGAAACATATGATATTACAGTTTTTAATGTCCCATTGGTAGGATAGTCTTGATCGGAGCTCATCTAGTTTATTATCCAATGATAATAGGACTGATGGTAGAGGTGGATTAACTACTCGTCGTTGGATTCTTACAAGGCACCCCAACCTACGTCCCCTATATCGCCGTCTCTTCTTCATGCGAATGACGGGGATTTGGGCCTTGTCTGGTGTCTGAAGTAAATCCTTCGCGTCCGACTTGTTAAAGAAAACATCTTTGTCCAGTGCGAGGTGAGTAAATACTGTTCTGATATCCAGAAGCTCCTTTCGGTCATAAGAGACGGTGGCAGAAATATGTTACAAATAACGCAAAAACACGCACAATTGATTAGGAGCCCGTAAAACTGCAGCCATCTCCGGCCCAATTTGTGTGCTGAGGATTATTTTTTTTTTGTTGTTGAAAATGTCAGGGGGTCTGAATACTTTCCGAAGGCACTGTATATTCCTTATATATATATCACACGTCTGGATACAATGATCTACACAGGAATATTCAACACTAATACATCTGAAATACATATTCCAAATACATCTGTGGATCTTTTCTGTTAACAATAAAACATTAATCTTTGTCTTTAATGCATGGTTTGATCTAAACCAGGGCTGCCCAACCTTCTTCCTGGAGATCTACCGTCCTGTGGATTTTCAGTCAAACCCTAATTTAAACACACCTGATTCTACTAATCATCTGCTCAACAAGACCTTAACTAGCTGAATCAGATATGCTAAATTAGGGTTGGACTGAAAACCTACAGGACAGTAGATCTCCAGGAACAGGGTTGGGCAGCCCTGATCTAAACGATCTACTTTCTTCTTTTTTTTCCTTTTCTTTTTTTATCCCCTTTTCTTCCCAATTTTCGTGGTATCCAATCGCTAGTAATTACTATCGCTAGTAATTACTATCTTGTCTCATCGCTACAACTCCCGTACGGGCTCGGGAGAGACGAAGGTCGAAAGCCATGCGTCCTCCGAAGCACAACCCAACCAAGCCGCACTGCTTCTTTAACACAGCGCGCCTCCAACCCGGAAGCCAGCCGCACCAATGTGTCGGAGGAAACACCGTGCACCTGGCCCCCTTGGTTAGCGCGCACTGCGCCCGACCCGCCACAGGAGTCGCTGGAGCGCGATGAGACAAAGATATCCCTACCGGCCAAACCCTCCCTAACCCAGACGACGCTAGCCCAATTCGCGGCCAGCTGCGACAGAGCCTGGGCGCGAACCCACAGACTCTGGTGGCGCAGCTAGCACTGCGATGCAGTGCCCTAGACCACTGCGCCACCCGGGAGGCCCCTAATGATCTACTTTCTATGTTAGTGTGGAATAACTCCTCTCTGGAACCTCTTCACGCAGTGTGTACAGGCGAACATCCTCTCTCCCATGAGGACCTTCTGGTGCATCTTCAGCTAGTGCATGTGCATTCTCACACTAGTGGCAGACAAATGATTTCTCACCTGTGTGAACCATCTGGTGCCTGTTCAGGTCACCAGCATGGGTGACGCGCATATGACACTGGGTACAGCTGTAGGGTTTCTCCCCTTTGTGGAACCTTGTGGATCGTCACCTTCTGTAGGCAGCTGAAGCCTTTGTTACAGAACATGCAGAGGAACCTTTCCTATTTACTGAGCGAGTGTACGTGTGGTTCGCAACTTCTGGATTTGTCTCTAAGCTTTCCCTGTAATGTAAGAAATCTCTGCCCTTTATTTGTGGTGCAACACCAAAAAAATATTATAACAAATGCGCTTTCTCCTGCATTGGATAGTGGTCGGTGTCTGTGGTCCTGAAACACATCAGTGCGCTCTTGAATTGGCTCCTTTTCCTAGACCATGTTGCTATGTGCATAATAGCAAAGTTAACCAGCATATTGGTGTTGAGAACAATGCGGCGGAGGCAGCGGCAGAGTTCGGAGATGAGAAATAAAGGCTTAAAAAAACATAACAGACTCTCTGGTACCTTATAATGTATTTAGTGTTGTTTACGTAGTTCCAAAACGGTCAGAAAAATTCTATCTGTAATCTGTTTGGCACGTAGCGCTTACTTCATACCTTATTTTTCTTGAGCTACAGTATTTTCCACAACTAGTTAAATGTATTCATCTGACTTCCCTTTTACCTCCTGCGCAGCCAGTAAACATTCCCCGTTTTGAGTTTCACGTCCTCTGCATCCATTTTGCTGTCACATGAGTTACGGCATTCAATATGCTAGAACCTATTTATTGATGCGATTATGATATGCTATAGGTCAGGCCCTATTGGTCACGTGCATGTGTCACATAAAGATAGCAAGGGTTGAGGGAATGTTTTTCCTAAACAAATTAGATTTTGGTAACAACTTTTCAGTCAGAAATGGCTGTAATTAGGCTATGTTGCAACTTCAGCAACACAGACAGTGCTATACACACTGATGTTGTGTGGTGGTCACTGCAGCAGGGAGGAGAGGAAGAGACAACAGGTGCTAGTGTAACGGATGTGAAATGGCTAGCTAGTTAGCGGGTACGCGCTAGTAGCGTTTCAATCAGTTACGTCACTTGCTCTGAAACCTAGAAGTAGTGTTGCCCCTTGCTCTGCAAGGGCCGCAGCTTTTGTGGAGCGATGGGTAACGATGCTTCGTGGGTGACTGTTGTTGATGTGTGCAGAGGGTCCCTGGTTCGCGCCCGTGTCGGGGCGAGGGGACGGTACTAAAGTTAAACTGTTGTACTAGTCACACAATCACTCTGTCTTTTTTTTTAAACAAAGTGCAGCAAGTCAGCCAGGCGGCACAATCAAATCAATTGCGGTCGGACTTCCTCTAGTCATTTGTGTGTCTTAATTATTTCATCAAACAGTTCGCTTAAAGCATCAGACAAGCTCAGTGCTTATATTTGATTACAACACAATCGATTGATCGAAAGAAAAGACAACTCTAGGTCGCCTAAGATTTTTTTTTTTTTGTCGGTGACGGCCTTAGTGTTAAAGTCTGTGTCGGTCTATGACGGAGGATGGCGTTACACTGACCACAATGATGCTTCGTCGGGTCCTGTGCCGGGGCACTGCTGAAGGGAGTTCCACTCCGGCCGCTGCTCCAGTCTGGATGTGTCTGCCGTCTCGTGGGTCCTCTCCTTCAGTCCTCTCCTGCTTGACCAGAGAGAATCCTCCAGGACCCGAGGCCTCTGCATGTGCCGACTGACACAAGAAAATTTGGTTATTAACTTTTAGGGGTGTGAACATTTAAATAAAAATTGGGATCGTTAACGTTTAGAAAAATTCCCTAACCATTTTTTATATATACTTTTTGTTAGCACAGTGCATTTATCACATAACTACCACTAACAGGTCCCGATCATCATCATCAATATCTGTATTTTGCATATTTGGGTATTATTCTACACACTGGCTATTATTCTAATGAGCGCCGCCCCCAAACAAGACCACCTTTGGTTGATCAGGATCAGACAAAATTTGAAACCATCATAGACGTCTGTTTCACAAGTTTGGACATCAAAGTACTCTAGTGTGTTCTACTGTAGTAGAAGATGTCTCAAGTTTCAAAGGAGCATGCAATTGACATGCTGACTGCAGGAATGTCCACCAGAGCTGTTGCCTGAGAATTGAATGTTAATTTCTCTACAATAAGCTGCCTCCAACATCGTTTTAGAGAATGTGTTAGTATGTCCAATGCAGACCACGTGTAACAACGCCAGCCCAGGACCTACACATCCAGCTTATTCACCTGCGGGAAGCTTCCCGGACAGCTGATGAAACTGTGGGTTTGCACAACTGAAGAACTTCTGCACAAACTGTCAGAAACCATCTCAAGGAAGCTCATCTGCGTGCTCATCTTCCACACCAGGGTCTTAACCTGACTGCAGTTTGGCGTCGTAAACGACTTCAGTGGGCAAATGCTCATCGTTGATGGCCACTGGCACGCTGGAGAAGTGTGCTCTCGCGGATGAATCCTGGTTTCAACTGTACCGGGTAGACGGCGTATATGGCGTTGTTTGGGCAAGCGGTTTGCTAATGTCAACATTATGAAGAGTGCCACATGGTGGCAATGGGGTCATGGTATGGGCAGGCCTAAGCTACAGAGAATGAACACAATTGCATTTTTCAATGGCAATTTGAAAGCACAGAGATACCGTGACGAAATGTCCCAGTTCTTCCATGCCCTGCATACTCAGACATATCACCCATTGAGCATGTTTGGGATGCTCTGAATCGACGTGTACAACAGCGTTTTCCAGTTCCTGCCAATATCCAGCAACTTCACACAGCCATTGAAGAGGAGTGGGACAACATTCCACAGGCCCCAATCAACTCTATGCGAAGGAGATGTGTCGCTCTGCATGTGGAAAATGGTGGTCACACTGGATACTGACTGGTTTTCTGATCCACGTCCCTGCCTTGTTTTTATTTATTTATCTGTGACCCAACAGATGCATGTCTGTATTCCCAGTCATGTGAAATCCATAGATTAGGGTCTAATGAATTTCATTCAATTGACTGATTTCCTTATATGAACTGTAACTCAGTAAAATCTTTGACATTTTTGTTCAGTGCATTACACTTATGAGTGCACCACTCGTTTGTGCTATTAGAAGTAATACTCCGGGACTATTTCATTTGTTTATAAGAAAGAATGTGCTTTATTTTACAAGTTTAATTTATTGTAATAGGCTACCTGTTGATTTGGCATGGGCCCTCAGATCCTCAAAAAGGTTCTACAGCTGCACCATTGAGAGCATCTTGACTGGCTGCATCACTGCTTGGTATGGCAACTGCTTGGCATCCAATCTGAGCTCCCTGCCATCCGTTGGTGTCGGGCAAGCAGTGTTGCTAGCGCACGCACTTCACACCTCATGCAATCGGTCACTGCATTGGTTAGTCCCGTTTTGGAGTCATGCTATATTCGGAAAATTATCCATTGTATTGCTTAACCAATAACTGTAGAAATTATGATTTAAGTTTGTCTATCGGATTTCCTTTTAGTGTCTACAACAATGATCTAGCCATGTATCTGCTTAAAGTGTGCATTGGTATGGTTTCTCTCCAATTGGGTGTGCAGGGGGATATTGTGGGTATAGAAGACCGTTCTTTACCATTATCAGTAGAACTGCTGTGAAGATAGCAACACATTAAGTTCTCTAAACAAATTCTCAGTTGAGTGAGTTTTTTTTGGCCTGTTGTAGGCTTTATGCGTTTGCCTTTCGTAGCCATTTAGTTGCTATTGCATGATATTGTTCTTTATTTTGACCTTTTTGTCATTTGTCGACTGCAAAAGGCTACCAGGACGTAATTTTTGGATACATTCTGAGCCATTTTTGTAAATATTCACTTTGTAAAGTGCACTTGTAAATAAAACCTTACATTTTGGACCATATTTTTTTCTATGGTTGTTCTCTTGTGCTCAAACTCTCCTGTTAGACTGCCGGATCCCGTGATATCTTAACACAGTAGTTGAAACAAACAATTGTGCAGCCTATTTGGCGCGTGTACAGTTATGCCCTAAAGCTTGGCTTATGTATATAATAAAAGTATATATAATATATATAAATAATGTATATAATAAAAGAAAGAAGCCTATAGATATTAATTGCACATGTATGGATTTATGCATTGTTTTCTCTTCATTTAACCCTTACAATATTTCATGACACTAAATCCACCCGCCCCCCGGATATAAGCGCGAGCAATGTGGTTATGAGTCAACTCGCACATCACTAGCCTACATTATATTCAATGTGTTTATGCAAGTTTTTTGGGCCTTAAAATTCATCATATATGATGCTAGGATCCTGTTGCTGAAGCAGCAGCTACTCATCCTGGGGACCACACAAAACACAGTGCATAAGGAAAGTATTCAGACCCCTTCGCCTTTTCCAGATTTTGTTAGACGTATTCTGAAATGGATGAAATAGTTTTTTCCCCTCATCAATCTACACACAATACCCTATAATGACAAAGCAAAAACATGTTTTTAGAAATGTTGGTAAATGTATTAAAAACAAATGTAACATTTGCATTAGTATTCAGACCCTTTACTCAGTACTTCGTTGAAGCACTTTTGACAGCGATTACAGCCTCGTGTCTTCTTGGGTATGACGCTACAAGCCTGGCACACCTGTATTTGGGGAGTTTCTCCCATTCTTGTCTCCAGATACTCTGTCAGGTTGGAAGTGGAGCGTCGCTGCACAGCTATTTTCAGGTCTCTCCAACAATGTTTGGTCGGGTTCAAGTCCAGGCTCTGGCTGGGCCACTCAAGACATTCAGAGACTTGTCCCGAAGCCACTCCTGCGTTGTCTTGGCTGTGTGCTTAGGGTTGTTGTCCTGTTGGACGGTGAACCTTCGCCCCAGTCCGAGGTCCTGAGTGCTCTGGAGCAGGATTTCATCAAGGATCTCTATGTACTTTGCTACGTTCATCTTTTCCTCAATCATGATGTGTCTCCAGTCCCTGCCACTGAAAAACATCCCCACAGCATGATGCTGCCACCACCATGCTTCACCGTAGGGTTGGTGCCAGGTTTCCTCCAGATGTAATGCTTGGCATTCAGACCAAAGAGTTCAATCTTGGTTTCATCAGACCAGAGAATCTTGTTTCTCATGGTCTGAGAGTCCTTTAGGTGCCCTTTGGCAAACGCCAAGAGGACTGCCATGTGCTTTTTTCTGAAAAGGGGCTTCTGTCTGGCCACTCTACCATGAACGGCCTGATTGGTGGACTACTGCAGAGATTGTTGTCCTTCTGGAAGCTTCTCCCATCTCCACAGAGGAACTCTGAAGCTCTGACAGTGACCATCGGGTTCTTGGTCACCTCCCTGACCAAGGACCTTCTCCCCCGATTGCTCAGTTTGGCCTGGCAGCCAATTCTAGGAAGAGTCTTGGTGGTTCCAAACTTCTTCCATTTAAAAATAGTGGCCACTGTGTTATTGGGGATCTTCAATGCTGCAGAAATATTTTGGTACCCTTCCCCAGATCTGTGCCTTGACACGATCCTGTCTCAGAGCTCTACGGACAATTTCTTCGACGTCACAGCTTAGTTTTTTTCTCTGACATGCACTGTTAACTGTGGGACCCTGTTTAGACAGGTGTGTGCCTTACCAAATCATGTCAAATCAATTGAATTTAACACAGGTGGACTCCAATCAAGTTGTAGAAACATCTCAAGGATGATAATTGTAAACAGGATGGGCCTGAGCTTAATTTTGAGCCTCAGAGCAAAGCCTCAGAGCAAAGCCTCAGAGCAAAGCCTCAGAGCAAAGCCTCAGAGCAAAGCCTCAGAGCAAAGCCTCAGAGCAAAGCCTCAGAGCAAAGCCTCAGAGCAAAGCCTCAGAGCAAAGCCTCAGAGCAAAGCCTCAGAGCAAAGCCTCAGAGCAAAGCCTCAGAGCAAAGCCTCAGAGCAAAGCCTCAGAGCAAAGCCTCAGAGCAAAGCCTCAGAGCAAAGCCTCAGCCTCAGAGCAAAGGTATGTTTAAAAAATATATATATACATTTGCAAAAATATCTAAACTTATTTTCGCTTTGTAATTATGGGGTATTTTGTATAAATTGATTTGGGAAAAAATGTATTTAATCAATTTTAGAATAAGGCTGTAATGTAACAATGGGTAAAAAAGGGAAGGTCTGAATATTTTCCGAATGCACTGTACATGTAAGCAAGTGAATGGCTGAGGAAAGCATTGCTGAAATAAACAGGCCACATTTGATTTACAATAACACATTTTTTTTATGCAACACTATTCCACTAACCTCTATCACAATAACGTGCTGTGGTGAGGTTCCATTCCCCTCATCAACAGTGATTGGTTGGTCATCTCTCCATGTATTGTGTCCCGCTGGCTTCACAACACTCCTGTGGCCTCCAGTGAGATGTCCTTCAACTGAGTGATTGGAGGAAAAGAGGTGGTTAGGTTAACTATGGTCATTGCTCAACAGTACACTAATGACACTGTATAGAATTGGCCAGGATCTAAGGTAACACTTCTAATAACTTATTGGTATACTATTTATTGAACGAAATGCAGTAAATTCAAATAAACTAGTTAGAATGTGATATTGTTGTGCAAGATGGCTTAGTAATCAGGGGGATTATTACATACTATCTAAAAAACTGACCAAGACCCAATTCCGGTTAACCACATCTGTGATAAACATCTGTGGTAAACACGAGTCACACATGCGCATAGGGGAAAGGGCCCACCTCCTCTGTATCTGTCGACGATCTTGACACTACTGGGACGACTGGCGAGGACGCGCTCCCGTGATACCTTCAGGTCCAGTATCTGTAGTTTCCTCCGCAATGCCCTGTTTTCTTTCTGGCTTTGAGTCATTTCTAAACGAAACACTGCATAGTCGTCGTCTACGAGTTTACAGATCTCTGCCACGGCTGCATTCGCTAGCACCTCCATGATGGAGGCTATTTGAGTGTGAAAAACCATACATGTATCCATTATTCGCTAGCCAACGTTAGCAGTTACCGAGAACAATTATCAACCAAGTCCTGTCTCCAACGTGAATTAAATACTACCTGGTGTAAGTATGTTATGCTGTTAAATGAGTCATATTTTGAATTACAATGTGTTAATGAACGGCTAAATAACGACAAACGCTAATGTGGAAATTATTATTGGTCACTATTCACTTCCGTTTACACTGAAGAGAAAGGATCTTATTGGTTGGCATTGTAGCTGAAAGGGTGTGGTTACATTTTTAAGGTATGCGCGCTGTTCTTTGAATTACGGTACTGCTTATTACATTACAAATCAAATGTACTATCATTCTATTTCAAACTCAGCGCAGACTTGTTTCGAAAGAACTGTTAGCAAGAATAGTGTAGAAAATAAATTACTTTATTCGAGCTACATCACCTCAGCAAGGTAAATATTAAACTGTCCTTGTTCTAGCCCAGGTTTATTGTCTCTAAAAACAGGTTTTTACACAAGCCTGTTTCAAATAACTAGTTAATAAGGGGTGTGTGGTTAATTACCCTCATACCCCAAGACACTTCACATAACTATAATATCAGCTAAAGAATGGTTCCCAGATATCCCCTGCATAAAACTCAAGCCACACCACTACGATTTCTCTCCATTGTGGACACTTCTATGTCTGTTAACATTAGTCAGGAAGGAGAAGGTCTTGTATCATAGTTTACACTTGTAGGGCCTCTCCTTGGTGGGAACGGTCTGGTGCTTCTTCACATACTGTAGATTGCATTAGCAAAGCACTTCCCACACGTGGGCAAGGCATACGGCTTGTCAGTGTCCATCCTAATGTTTAGCCTCCCACATTGTGACCCAATGACACTAGAAGCAGGAGGCACCACCCTCAGGTGGTTAGTCTTTGAGCTCCCTCCTTGACATCTAGCCATTGTTTAGGTGTTGTTGGGATTGTGTGCTGTGTTGTAGGCTAGGTGCTTCTTCTGGTGAGCTGTTATGATCTTTATGACTAAATGATGTATACATTTAACGTAGAACTATAACTAATTGAATTCTTCCCTGTTTTTCTGTATTGATAAATAATGTTGGTCCATAAGAAAGAGGTTATGTAGCATGTACATGGGAAGAGAGGGAGGTATGTGTGTGCCTAAAGAAATAAAGTGGATCATTAAACTATGTTTGAACCTGACCCGGCTATAACTCTGGGGAGATAAGATAGGACATGGAGAGCAAAAATATTGACACTTTGGGCCCAATTTGGACATTTTCACTTAGGGGTGTACTCACTTTTGTTGCCAGCGGTTTAGACATTAATGGCTGTGTGTTGAGTTATTTTGAGGGGACAGCAAATTTACACTGTTAAACAAGCTGTACACTCACTACTTTACATTGTAGCAAAGTGTAATTTCTTCAGTGTTGTCACATGAAAAGATATACTCAAATATTTACAAAAATGTGAGGGGTGTACTCACTTTTGTGATATACTGTATGTGCATAGGTTAAGATAATATTATAAAAGGGACGTTTTTGTATATGCACAGCAGATCTCTCGTGAATAAACTTTGCTGACAATTGTAGACTGGACTCTGTCTGTTTCATTTCAATAAGAACCTTACAAATTCTTAGTAACAGACAGAGTAGTTGAAGTGAAGTTCAGTTTATGAACATTGAGAAAGAAATCCTCTTAACATGAATGCTCAACCTGACCCTGTCTTTATTGGTGGGGTAACCATGAGGCAACTTAGGAAGGCTAGACCCAGGTCCAGGCTTTCTTTGAACCCATTCACCAGGCATTAGACAAGATCCTTAAGGGGAATAAAGGCTTCCTGTTAGACTCCCACCAGGGGGAACCTCCCACCACTCTCTGTGAAGGCTAAAGCCAAAGATGACCTGCTCAGTTCATCATGGATACTGTGGTGTTTGTATCATAGGAACAGGAGGGTCTCTCTCTATCAGCCTCCGGCCTTGCTTCATCACTGCACTGAGACTGTGAAGGGTCTGGGCTGCAGACTGGATCCCTGACTGGAGCCTCGGTCTCTCTGATAACCACCAGGTCAGAGGTTGTTCAGTCCACCTGTGTCCACTGCTTGTGTTTCTGTGTGGTGTTGGAGTCTCTGTCCCTCGGGGTTCAGTCCTGGTTCAGACTCGGGAACGAAAAGGGACGGCTCCTGATCCAGGGTCCTGATCCGGGGCCAGTGTTTGTGACCAGCCACTTCAGAGGTCCAGTCTCTCCCACCTTCAACACTGGATATCAGTAGGTCCTCATTGACTGCAGACTGTTATAACAAATGTAACAGAAAAGCATAAAAGTTTATATAAGAAACTCTTAAACTCTGTACACATAGAAACATGACATTATAAAATGTTAACTACTGTCAAGCCCCATCTTGAACACTGATTTAAGTACCTAACAATATTGAGCCATTGGAGTTCATTATGGGAGATAAAAAGTAAATGTGTTGATTAAAGAATTAAGTATGTTTTGGTTCGACTGAAATAAGTGAAACTCAGTCCCTGCAATGATACAAAAATAACCAAGTCATTCAGCAGAGTCAATTTTGTATTTAATTTAAACAAAATGGTCATACTCGCATTACGTTAAGTATAAGTCATTTTTAGAATACTTTGGAAAAGGTTCAACATTACATTACACACATCTTCAGATGTTAGAGCGTTGGGCCAGTAACCGAAAGGTTGCTAGATCGAATCCCCGAGCTGACAAGGTAAAAATCTGTCGTTCTGCCCCTGAACATGCAGTTAACCCACTGTAAATAAGATTTTTTTCTTAACTGACTTGCCTAGTTAAATACAAATTTAAAAATTAACCCTAATTGCTCCAGGGTCACCATCAATAATGCCTGATCCCTGGCTGTGACCCCAGGGGTGTCTCAGGGGGAGTTGGGATAGACACAAAACATACCCCTCCCCAGCATCAAACAACAGGACAAGGTTGTCACTTCATTAGTTAATCATTTTTACAGACACCATCACACCAACCATCACAATATCATCTACTCTGCCTCATCATACTCATTCTTTCCTCAGTTCACCTCATCCAGTTCCCTATACATCCAAAACCAACATAATTAATGACAAACTAACTAGTACTACATTACATCACTATACACTACTGTTGTGTGAATTTTCTGCTGGTGTATCCTGAATCTACTCTCTGTGAACCTCTTCCCACAGTGTGTGCAGGTGAATGGCCTCTCCCCCATGTGGACCTTCAGGTGCATCTTCAGCTGGTGCAGTTGGAAGAACACCCTTTCACACTGGGGGCAACTCTAGGATTTATTTTGAACGGTAGTGTATGCTGAGCACTTGTTGGCTGATTTTCCTTCACTCTGCGGTCCAACTCATCCCAAATCATCTCAATTGGGTTGAAGTTGGCTGATTGTGAAAAACAAATTATAGTCCCACTAAGCGCAAACCCAATGGGATGGCGTATCGGTGCAGAATGCTGTGATAGCCATGCTGGTTAAGTGTGCCTTGAATTGTAAATAAATCAGACAGTGTCACCACTAAAGCACCACCACACCACTAAATAAACTTCAGTTAGTGCTAAATACGGCTGCTAGAATCCTGACTAGAACCAAAAAATGTGATCTTATTACTCCAGTGCTAGCCTCCCTACACTGGCTTCCTGTTAAAGCAAGGGCTGATTTCAAGGTTTTATTGTTAACCTACAAAGCGTTACATGGGCTTGCTCCTACCTATCTTTCCGAGTTGGTCCTGCCATCCATACCTACACGTATGCTACGGTTACAAGACGCAGGCCTCCTAATTGTCCCTAGAATTTCTAAGCAAACAGCTGGAGGCAGGGCTTTCTCCTATAGATCTCCATTTTTATGGAATGGTCTGCCTACCCATGTGAGAGACGCAGACTCGATCTCAACCTTTAAGTCATTATTGAAGACTCATCTCTTAAGTAGGTCCTATGATTGAGTGTAGTCTGGCCCAGGAGTGTGAAGGTGAACGGAAAGGCTCTGGAGCAACGAACTGCCCTTGCTGTCTTTGCCTGGCCGGTGCCCCTCTCTCCACTGGGATTCTCTGCCTCTAACCCTATTACAGGGGCTGAGTCACTGGCTTACTGGTGCTCTTTCATGCCGTCCCTAGAAGGGGTGTGTCACTTGAGTCACTGACGTGATCTTCCTGTCTGGGTTGGCTCCCCCCCTTGGGTTGTGCCGTGGCAGAGATCTTTGTGCGCTATACTCGGCCTTGTCTCAGGATGGTAAGTTGGTGGTTGAAGATATCCCTCTAGTGGTGTGGGGGCTGTGCCTTGGCAAAGTGGGTGGGGTTATATCCTTCCTGTTTGGCCCTGTCCGGGGGTATCATCGGATGGGGTCACAGTGTCTCCTGACTCCTCCTGTCTCAGCCTCCAGTATTTATGCTGCATTAGCTTATGTGTCGGGGGGCTAAGGTCAGTTTGTTATATCTGGAGTACTTGTCCTGTCTTATCCGGTGTCCTGTGTGAATTTAAGTATGCTCTCTCTAATTCTCTCTTTCTTTCTCTATTTCTCTTGGAGGACCTGACCCCTAGGACCATGCTTCAGGACGACCTGACATGATGACTCCTTGCTGTCCCCAGTCCACCTGGCCGTGCTGCTGCTCCAGTTCCAACTGTTCTGCCTGCGGCTATGGAACTCTGACCTGTTCACCGGACGTGCTACCTGTCCCAGACCTGCTGTTTTCAACTCTCTAGAGACCGCAGGAGCGGTAGAGATACTCTTAATGATCGGCTATGAAAAGCCAACTGACATTTACTCCTGAGGTGCTGCACCCTCGACAACTACTATGATTACTATTATTTGACCATGCTGGTCATTTATGAACATTTGAACATCTTGGCCATGTTCTGTTATAATCTCTACCCGGCACAGCCAGAAGAGGACTGGCCACCCTTCATAGCCTGGTTCCTCTCTAGGTTTCTTCCTAGGTTTTGGCCTTTCTAGGGAGTTTTTCCTAGCCACCGTGCTTCTACACCTGCATTTCTTGCTGTTTGGGGTTTTAGGTTGGGTGTCTGTACAGCACTTTGAGATATCAGCTGATGTACGAAGGGCTATATAAATACATTTTATTTTATATGATCCCAAAAACTAATGCCTATATGATGCTTCAGCCCACCATTTAGGTTTGAAGGAAGCCAAGGAAACTAAGGCCAATTTTAATTATAAACAAGCAAATAAAAATGCAACACATCAAAAGGACAACATGATTTCTCATTAATTAACAGATTTAATCACCTATTTTTAGTACATAAAGGAACAGGTACCACCTGATTATGCCAAATAATGTTGGGAGGGACATTATATTTGTTATGAATAGAACATAGGTAAAAACCACATTTAGAGGAGAAATATAGTGTTACTCTTGTTAGCAGTTGTTATTCTTTAATAACACAGACCCCAAAGTAAATCAGGGGGAGGAAAATAGGTTTATTCAGATTGACCATCTACTTCCAAGCATGATTTGTCCTTTCTCCCCTGTCCTCAGTGATGCTCTCCTGAGTGATTCTCTCCAGTGAACAAAGGGACAGGATGTAGTTTATAACCCAGCCCTAACCTGTGTTTGACCAATTCGAATTCCATGCAATAAAACTGGGCCAAAGGCCATATAACAAGTATCCTATTTCAGGTTGGACCAATGAGAACGTGCCACACGTAGCTATAAGTTCAGTATCGACATTCCTAACAGATGTTGAACTGAAAACCAACTATTTCCATTGACAATTCCCGTTTGACCGTTATTACTCTATTGACTTTTAGTACTTTTGACCTCTCGTCCTCTGTGTTGTGTATTTATCTTCGAAAAATTCTTACACTCTTCAATAACATGACAGTGTTTTGGCTATTCTAGCACACCAAACAACAAGTCTGTATCATCTGAGAATGTGAGCATATCTAGATACTCAATTGAGGGAATTAGTAATCCCAAAAACACCCAGTCTTACCCCAGGACACTTCACATGATAACTATAATATCTCAGATAAAGAATAGTTCCCAGATATCCTCTGTGTACATCTCAAGCCACACTGCTATGATTTCTTCCCATTGTGGACACTCCTATGTCTGGTAAGGATACTCAGGAAGGAAATACTCTTGTAACATAAGCACCTGGTTCTAACTTGTGTCCTTTGTCCTGATCTTGTCCACATTCTGATTGTGCCCACATTTTTAGACAGGTGTAGACAATCAAAAGACACTGTGATCTGATTGTGATCAGATCACCCTGCTCACCTCCGGAGCTAGTCAAGACACATATTGTCTGGACAGAGAAACCATTTAAATCATCATTATTCCAACCACTAATATCATTGACAGGTGGCACTATTAAGATCTATATGTGATATCTTATAGTCCATACTCCCAACTGCACAAATGAATGAAAATCATGCCTGTTGGTGGCCCTTGATTATGTCCCAATGTCAATGTCATGGGGATGATCTGATTTGTCCAACCAGACGATCTCTCACCTAAGCCGCGACAACCGTCCTTTACTGTCCACGCTTTGTCCATTTGATGTGTGCAGCAGCAGCATGAGAGAAGTTTAGATGTGATCTCTACATGATCACTCTACATGCTTGGTCTCAGGACAACTCATGCAGCACTCCTGAGAAAGGTTGACACAGGTTGCAGGCTCGGGCTCAGGTCTCGGGTAATAGTTGTTAGGGACAGGGCCGTCGTGGGTGCCATAACTTCAGCCTGTTAGAGGGGGTGGGGTTAATTTCACACTGATCTGGTCAAATTCCTTTCATGCATTGAGCTACCGTCCTATCACCATGACCTCGATAGAAGACTGACCAGAACAACAGCTCCTTTCACTTATCTTATGGTCTAGACCTGTTGCATTGACATATGGCTTGCTTCTGTATTTTCTGTCCCTGGGCCATCAACTAGTCAAAATAGGAAACCTGTTGTTTAACAAATCTGCTAGGGCCTACAAAAAAATTGGTGCCGGTTTATCGGCACTTTTTTCCCCCCCACAACCCTTGTACAAAAACATTTATTATACACTGCTCAAAAAAATAAAGGGAACACTAAAATAACACATCCTAGATCTGAATGAATGAAATATTCTTATTAAATACTTTTTTCTTTACATAGTTGAATGTGCTGACAACAAAATCACACAACAATTATCAATGGAAATCAAATTTATCAACCCATGGAGGTCTGGATTTGGAGTCACACTCAAAATTAAAGTGGAAAACCACACTACAGGCTGATCCAACTTTGATGTAATGTCCTTAAAACAAGTCAAAATGAGGCTCAGTAGTGTGTGTGGCCTCCACGTGCCTGTATGACCTCCCTACAACGCCTGGGCATGCTCCTGATGAGGTGGTGGATGGTCTCCTGAGGGATCTCCTCCCAGACCTGGACTAAAGCATCCGCCAACTCCTGGACAGTCTGTGGTGCAACGTGGCGTTGGTGGATGGAGCGAGACATGATGTCCCAGATGTGCTCAATTGGATTCCTTTGGGGAGCGGGCGGGCCAGTCCATAGCATCAATGCCTTCCTCTTGCAGGAACTGCTGACACACTCCAGCCACATGAGGTCTAGCATTGTCTTGCATTAGGAGGAACCCAGGGCCAACCGCACCAGCATATGGTCTCACAAGGGGTCTGAGGATCTCATCTCGGTACCTAATGGCAGTCAGGCTACCTCTGGCGAGCACATGGAGGGCTGTGCGCCCCCACAAAGAAATGCCACCCCACACCATGACTGACCCACCACCAAACCGGTCATGCTGGAGGATGTTGCAGGCAGCAGAACGTTATCCACGGCATCTCCAGACTGTCTGTCACATGTGCTCAGTGTGAACCTGCTTTCATCTGTGAAGAGCACAGGGCGCCAGTGGCGAATTTGCCAATGTTGGTGTTCTCTGGCAAATGCCAAACGTCCTGCACGGTGTTGGGCTGTAAGCACAACCCCCACCTGTGGACGTCGGGCCCTCATACCACCCTCATGGAGTCTGTTTCTGACCGTTTGAGCAGACACATGCACATTTGTGGCCTGCTGGAGGTCATTTTGCAGGGCTCTGGCAGTGCTCCTCCTGCTCCTCCTCGCACAAAGGCGGAGGTAGCGGTCCTGCTGCTGGGTTGTTGCCCTCCTACGGCCTCCTCCACGTCTCCTGATGTACTGGCCTGTCTCCTGGTAGCGCGTCCATGCTCTGGACACTACGCTGACAGACACAGCAAACCTTCTTGCCACAGCTCGCATTGATGTGCCATCCTGGATGAGCTGCACTACCTGAGCCACTTGTGTGGGTTGTAGACTCCGTCTCATGCTACCACTAGAGTGAGAGCACCGCCAGCATTCAAAAGTGACCAAAACATCAGCCAGGAAGCATAGGAACTGAGAAGTCGTCTGTGGTCACCACCTGCAGAACCACTCCTTTATTGGGGGTGTCTTGCTAATTGCCTATAATTTCCACCTGTTGTCTATTCCATTTGCACAACAGCATGTGAAATGTATTGTCAATCAGTGTTGCTTCCTAGGTGGACAGTTTGATTTCACAGAAGTGTGATTGACTTGGAGTTACATTGTGTTGTTTAAGTGTTCTCTTTCTTTTTTTGAGCAGTGTAATTTACTTACTTCAATTTTGGACAGTGTTCCACGGAATGGAAACAGATAAAAAAATTTTTTTTACATTAAATTACCTTTTTACTGATGTTATTGGGGCGGCAGGTAGCCTAGTGGACCAGAAACCGAAAGGTTGGATCGAATCCCCGAGCTGACAAGGTAAAAATCTGTCATTCTGCCCATAAACGAGGCAGTTAACCCACTGTTCTCCCTTGTAGGCCGTCATTGTAAATAAGAATTTGTTCTTAACTGACATGCCTAGTTAAATCAAATTACAATTTAAAAGTATTCAAACTATCGAATTGAGAAAGAATAATTGGAAATCGTCACTTCAGATTGACAAGAACATATCCTACTCAATTCCATTATATCCTATTCAGCATTGCGCTATGTCAGAAAAATTCCACATGGCTGTTTTCCCTACCAAAACTCAAACCATTTGCCTGGCTGGCCATTCACGTCCCACCACTCTTTCTACATTTTGTCATGCGTTTGAGAATATTTGGAAAACAAGTAACTTTGTTCCACCGTACCAAAAGAAGAATAGAACATCAAAAATGGGTGAGAGACTTTGATGAACTATAACAACTTTACTTTGTATAAATCCGCATAAATCTTCATAGGCTTAAATGCCATAGGAATGTAGGGATGTACAGTTTGCTACTATTCTTTTTCCACAAGGTACCGTTAAGAAACCTATATATTTCTTAATAGTAGCTTTTATTTCATCGTATTTAAGTGTATTGCGTTCACACTCCAAAGCCATTAATATTATTTTATTTTTGCCTTTGCATTGATTTATTCAGCCCTGACCACCAGTCACCACTGGTCTGGGCCATTACGTTCTACCCATCCAATTCATCCTTGCTCAGGTCTTCAGAGACCACTTATTGTCGCATTTATTTGAGCTGTTATGCATGTCATTTGTTCCTGTTTGCTGCATTCTTAAGGCTCGGGGGCAGTATTCAGAAGTTCGGATGACTGACGTGCCCAAAGTAAACTGCCTGTTACTCAGGCACAGAAGCAAGGGTATGCATATAATTGGTAGCATTGGATAGGAAACACTCTGAAGTTTCTAAAACTGTTCAAATGATGTCTGTGAGTATAACAGAACTGATATGGCAGGCAGGAAAGCCGAGGAGAAAACATCCAGAATCTTTTTTTTTTTTAGGTCACAGGCCATTCAAATGCTTGTCAATGGGATATTCAAAGGAATTCTTCCCAGATTGCAGTCCCTATGGCTTCCACTAGATGTCAGTCTTTAGAAAGGGTTTCAGGCTTGTTTTTTGAAAAATGAGTTAGTAGTTGTAGTTTTTCAAGGTGGCTCTCATTTGGACTGTAGTCTTGTGGCGCGCACTTCGTTATTTATGTCCGGTATTGAACATACTACATTCCGTCTTAAATTTGATAGTTTATTTACATATTAGGTTACCTGAGGATTGATTAGAAACGTTGTTTGACATGATTGAACAAAGTTTACCGGTAACTTTTGGGATTCCTTTGTCTGCATGTTGAACGAGTGGAACGGGTGGATTACTGAACCAAACGCGCCAACTAAACCGACTTCTTTGGGAAATAAAGACGAAGGATTTTATGGAAAAAAAACGACCATTTGTTGTGTAACTGGGACCCTTGGGATTGCAAACAGAGGAAGATCTTTAAAGGTAAGGGATTTATTTTATCGCTATTTCAGATTTTTGTGACGCCTCTGCTGGTTTGGAAAATGTTTTAATGCTGGTGTATGCGGGGCGCTGTCCTCAGATAATCGCATGGTATCCTTTCGTCGTAAAGCCTTTTTGAAATTTGACAAAGCGGTTGAAATAACAAGAGGTTAAGCTTTTAAACGATGTAAGACAGTTGTGTTTTCATGAATGTTTAATATTATGATTATTGTATTTTGAATTTCGCGCTCTGCAATTTCACCGTATGTTGTCGAGGTGGGGCGCTAGCTTAAGCACACCAATGGACGATTTTATGGCTCAGGGGCCCAGATACCAGTTACTGAGACCTGCTTTATGGTGTGATATCTGGCCTTACAGAGGGTACCTAGGCCAAATTCCAATATGGAATAATCATCATAAAATAGCATTCTAACACACAGAAATACGATATTATAAAATGTTAACCACAGTCAAGCCCATCTCTAACAGGTTCATTTTTCCTAGCCACCATGCTTCTACATCTGCATTGCTTGCTGATTGGATTTAGGCTGGGTTTCTGTATAGCACTTTGACATCTGCTGATATAAAAAGCTTTAAAAAAATGTATTGATTCAACTACCTAAGAATATGGTGCCATTGGAGTTTATTATTTAAATGTGTTGATTCAAGAATAATGTTTTGGTTCCACTGAGATAGGGGAAACTCAGTCCCTGCAATGATACTAAAATAACCTAGTCAGTCAGCACAGAGTCAATTTAGTATTTAATTGAAACACAATGGTCATACATTCACATAAAATGAAGTACAATTAAGGCACTATAATTTCCGCATTATAAATAAACACCAACATCAAAGAACAGGACAAAATTGTCACTTCATCAGTGAAGCATTTGTACAGACACCATCACACCAACCATCCCCGTATCATCTACTCTGCCTCATCATACTAATTATTTCCTCAGGTCACCTCATCCAGTTCCCTATACATCCAAAATCAACAGAATTAACTACAAACAAACTAACTAGTACTACATTACATGTCACTATCCTCTATACATGGGCGGTGTGCATTTTCTGCTGGTGTATCCTGAGGTAGCCCCTCTCTGAGAACCTCTTCTCGCAGTGCATACAAGGGAACGGCTTCTCTCCAGTGTGGATCTTCAGGTGCCTCTTCAGATGGGGCTGGTGGGAGAACCTCTTCTCACACTGGGGGCAGCTGTAGGGTTTCTCCCCTGTGTGGACCCTCTGGTGCCTCTTCAGGTTGGATGAGTCTGAGAAACTGGCCCGGCACACGTGGCAGCCGAACGGTTTCTCCCCCGTGTGCATCCTCTGGTGGATCGCCACCTGTTTGGGGAAACTGAAGACTTTGCCACAGAACGAACACGGGAAGTGCTTTTCTTTGGCGCCGCCACCTTTACTGATTCCATCTCTACTACTGTCATTTGTCAATGGGCTTGTGTAGCCACTCAGTGTTGAGGCACTGGCATTGTCTGAGGTCTGGTTTAACATTAGGAGAGTCTGAGGAGGACAATGACCAGGGATTGTCTGTGTTGTCACAGGATCCATGTTCCAATTGATAGATCCTATTGAAGGCAGGCTGAAGGCAGCACCTGTTAGGGGGTTAACCTGAGGCGCCATAAGTCTCTCTGAATCACAACTATAGGAGCAGGAAGGAGCATCGCTAGCCAAGTCTAGGTCTGTTCTCTCCAGCTGCATACGGACACCTCCCCTTCCGCCCGGACCAAATCTATGTCTCATCCTGGTCTCAGCCAGTCTGTTGTCATGGAGACTAAGTTTGGTTGTCGTTCTGTGTTCGATTGTCTTTTTCTGGTTGTGGTTAACAGTGTTGTTCCCCAGCCTAGAGTTGAGGACGCTGACCTCCACTATGTCGCCTCTGGTCCTGGCCTGCTCAGTGATGTCATCCCCCTTGATCTTGGCTGCACCCGTCTGGGTCTGGGAATCCAAGATGGCCACCCAGTCTCCTCTGTAATCCTCCAACCAACCACCTGCAGGAAGAGGTTACAAAATAGACTTTACAAACATGGCTGAGAGATCTCTACATATGGAGTCTTTTTCCTCAATTATCTGTACAAGTTTATACATTGTGTGTTTT
This sequence comes from Salvelinus fontinalis, assembly GCF_029448725.1. NCBI lineage: Eukaryota > Metazoa > Chordata > Actinopteri > Salmoniformes > Salmonidae > Salvelinus > Salvelinus fontinalis. The sequence goes on from NC_074706.1 coordinate 19,446,633, forward strand.
TTTTATGTAAACAAAAGTTGTATTGATTTCATTTTATAAATGAAGAAAACATAATAGCCAGGTGCATCACTATTCCCATTGAAGATCTATTACTGTATGTAGGCTATATGTATTTCTCCCTTACCTTGCTCCCCCATCTTTAGTCCACTCAGCAGATCAATATTCTCTGGTCCATCTTCTATTGTCTCCTCTTTGACCAGGAGCAGATCAGACTTCCCATCCTCCATGTCTACTGACTGTAAGAGATACAGAGCATGGTTTCCGTTAGGAAAGTGTGGCGCCGGACATTTGACTGTCAATATTTTAATTTACCGTACATTTTAGAAATGTACCGGACCCATAAGCATTGGATGCATAACCTGAATAGGGCGTTCACCCACCACAGAATGGCGCAAATGGAATGGCATCAAATAGAAACCAAATAGAAACCATGATGTATTTTATAACATGCCACCGATTCCGCTCCAGCCATTACCATGAGCCCGTTCTCCCCAATTAAGGACTCACCAACCATGGTGCTCAGAATGAAATAAATCACATTTAGAATATGGGTAGTTCGTATTAACAGAAAATGTAAGTCGAGGATGCGACAATGCAACGATGTGTGGTCCTTCTTACTGAATTCTGATGTGCACTTTTTAAAAATGTATTTTTAATTAACCTTTATTTAACTCGGCAAGTCAGTTAGAAACAAATTCTTATTTACGATGACGGCTTACACCGGCCAAACCCGGACGTCACTGGGCCAATTGTGCGCCGCCCTATGGGACTCCCAATCATGGCCGGTTGTGATACAGCCTGGAGTTGAACCAGGGCGTCTGTATTGACGCCTCTAGCACTGAGATGCAGTGCCTTAGACCGCTGCGCCACTCAGGAGCCCAAGACTTTATGTTAGAATAACTGTCCACATTTACTTTTCCTCAGACAACAAGATGAGTAACGAACAGCAAAATCGCTAGCCTATGTCAATATATTAAAGTAGAAAAGTTTATATTACCTATTCTATTGGTCACTTTGTAGAGAAAGAAATAGCATATTCCAAACAGACTCTGGGACAGTTGTGGGACAATAGATCCCAAATTCATACAACCAGTAGGCCAAGGCTACATAAGAAAAACATTCAAAAGCAATGAGTCTGAAGCAACACACACGCCAATTTAATTCCACTAAATTATGCAAATTAACCTATAGACTGATAAGTATGACCAGTCAACTGTATTTCCATCGATTGGTATTTCCATAAATAAGAAAGCATTATTTCGCAATTAGATTTTTTCTTCTTCTCCCGGACTATTGACTGTGCTAATTTTATTTATCTGCTTTGACATTTTTTTAGCGGACAAAAGCTGGCTATTACTGGCTAACACAAAGCCTGATACAGAGTGAGAGGATGTTTGATCAAGAAATCTGATATTAGCACAGTGCTATGGAGCATGTTATGATTGAGCAATGAGGGATTGCTATGAGTACTATGCAAAAAAAAAATGTTGATTTGATACTATGCAACCGGCTAGTACATTTGATTACTAGACACTCTTTAATGGTTTGATAATGCAAATGCATGGTCCTACACTTTAATCACAACCTGGACCATATCCACAAAGCGTCTCAGAGTAGAAGTGCTGATTGAGGATCAGGTCCCCACCCGTCTACATAGTCTTATTCATTATGATCTAAAAGACAAAACTGATCCTAGATCAGCAGTCCTACTCTGACACATTTTGTGGACACGGGCTCTGATCTAATACCATTAAGACGTTAATTCATAGTAGGCTCACCTCAGTGAAACTGTGTGTGGTCCTGTGCTGCTCAGCTGGTTCCTCTGTGGGTTCAGGAGGAGGTGTAGTCTGGTTGTCCTCCATGACCATGGTCCCCTCAGGGTTCCCCAGACCCTCCTCACACCCCTCCTCCTTTACCAGAAGCACCTCTGGACCCTCCTCCTGGAAGAGACAGGTGATACAGATTATACATACACTCCCTCAGGTACGTACACACACACAGATAACACACAGATAATAAACACACTTTCAACATTGCTTGGCCAGAATTGCAAACATAAGCAACTATTTACATTTAAATAGTTTCTCCAGCTCAATATGAGTATCAGCCAATTTTTTTTTTTTTTTTTTTTTTTTACGTTGAAAACCTAGCGGCCAAACTGTGAAATGGTACCAATCGTTTTCCACCAAAGGGGATTTTAGAAACACTTAAAATAAGGGCTGTGTTTCGTGTAGACTTACCCTGGCGTGACGTTTTGATAACCATGCAAATGTCTCTCGGACAGGGTGACAAATCAATATATTCTGCACTATTTACTCTCAGATTCGAAAATGCTAATTAGCATCAAAGTAGACATCATGCAAGACTATAAATCCCTGCACGTCATCTCTAGCGGACACCTTTGCTAACAGGTTTTGTGTCAATTTACTTAACCAAGACAGTTCACAGTTGTCCATTTAAATTAATGTAGCCAATGTATTCATTACTAAACGTAGCTAACATTAATGCTGAGAATCTTACCTTTGCCTCGATTTGGTAGTCTCGTTCAGATCATCATGGCATTTGTAGTTCTTTATGATAGCCACATTAGCAGCTAATTACCATTTAATTGTTGGGTAACTACAGGCGAATTTAATTGACAAAAGTCATCATGTCCTAGAGAGATTTACACAGTTATCAAAGCGTCACGCCAGGGTAAGCTTATACAAAATACATCCCTTAAAGTGTTTCTAAAATCCCCCTTGGGAAAAATGAATGGTGAAAAACGATTGGAGCCATTTCCTTGTTTGACCGCTAGGTTTTATGGGTATTATGATTCATACTGTGGTCTACAGGGGGCACAGTCAGGAGTATTCAGAAGACTCAAGAGGTATGCTTAGATATTAGGGCCGGGATGATACCAGTATCGCAATATTTTTTTTCATGACAATTTTAACACAAAGCAGACAACTCTTTGGTCCTTTAAAAACCTGCTGTATGAAACATATTGTGTGTTATGGAAAATAAATAAATGGGAGTCTGGATGAAAACACAATGATATTTGCTTTCAACATTAGGGCTGTTGTCCTAAAAAAGTTACATTTGAATCATGTTTTGTTTCCTTGCCACGACACTAACGAATATCAAATGTGCATGTGTCAGCATATGGTCTCACAAGGGGTCTGAGGATCTCATCTCGGTACCTAATGGCAGTCAGGCTACCTCTGGCGAGCACATGGAGGGCTGTGCGGCCCCACAAAGAAATGCCACCCCACACCATGACTGACCCATCGCCAAACCGGTCATGCTGGAGGATGTTGCAGGCAGCAGAACGTTCTCCACGGCGTCTCCAGACTCTGTCACGTCTGTCACATGTGCTCATGTGCTCAGTGTGAACCTGCTTTCATCTGTGAAGAGCACAGGGCGCCAGTGGCGAATTTGCCAATCTTGGTGTTCTCTGGCAAATGCCAAACGTCCTGCACGGTGTTGGGCTGTAAGCACAACCCCCACCTGTGGACGTCGGGCCCTCATACCACCCTCATGGAGTCTGTTTCTGACCATTTGAGCAGACACATGCACATTTGTGGCCTGCTGGAGGTCATTTTGCAGGGCGCTGGCAGTGCACCTCCTTGCACAAAGGCGGAGGTAGCGGTCCTGCTGCTGGGTTGTTGCCCTCCTACGGCCTCCTCCACGTCTCCTGATGTACTGGCCTGTCTCCTGGTAGCGCCTGCATGCTCTGGACACTACGCTGACAGACACAGCAAACCTTTTTGCCACAACTCGCATTGATGTGCCATCCTGGATGAACTGCACTACCTGAGCCACTTGTGTGGGTTGTAGGCTCCGTCTCATGCTACCACTAGAGTGAGAGCACCGCCAGCATTCAAAAGTGACCAAAACATCAGCCAGGAAGCATAGGAACTGAGAAGTGGTCTGTGGTCACCACCTGCAGAATCACTCCTGTTTTGGGGGGTGTCTTGCTAATTGCCTATAATTTCCACCTTTTGTCTATTCCATTTGCACAACAGCATGTGAAATTTATTGTCAATCAGTGTTGCTTCCTAAGTGGACAGTTTGATTTCACAGAAGTGTGATTGACTTGGAGTTACATTGTGTTGTTTAAGTGTTCCCTTTATTTTTTTGAGCAGTGTATATATACACACACACACACAGTGGGGAGAACAAGTTTTGGATACACTGCCGATTTTGCAGGTTTTCCTACTTACAAAGCATGTAGAGGTCTGTAATTTTTTATCATAGGTACACTTCAACTGTGAGAGACGGAATCTAAAACAAAAATCCAGAAAATCACATTGTATGATTTTTAAGTAATTCATTTGCATTTTATTGCATGACATACAGTGGGGAGAAGAAGTATTTGATACACTGCCAATTTTGCAGGTTTTCCAACTTACAAAGCATGTAGAGGTCTGTAATTTTTATCATAGGTACACTTCAACTGTGAGAGACGGAATCTAAAACAAAAATCCAGAAAATCACATTGTATGATTTTTAAGTAATTCATTTGCATTTTATTGCATGACATAAGTATTTGATACATCAGAAAAGCAGAACTTAATATTTGGTACAGAAACCTTTGTTTGCAATTACAGAGATCATATGTTTCCTGTAGTTCTTGACCAGGTTTGCACACACTGTAGCAGGGATTTTGGCCCACTCCTCCATACAGACCTTCTCCAGTTCCTTCAGGTTTCGGGGCTGTCGCTGGGCAATACGGACTTTCAGCTCCCTCCAAAGATTTTCTATTGGGTTCAGGTCTGGAGACTGGCTAGGCCACTCCAGGACCTTGAGATGCTTCTTACGGAGCCACTCCTTAGTTGCCCTGGCTGTGTGTTTTGGGTCGTTGTCATGCTGGAAGACCCAGCCACGACCCATCTTCAATGCTCTTACTGAGGGAAGGAGGTTGTTGGCCAAGATCTCACGATACATGGCCCCATCCATCCTCCCCTCAATACGGTGCAGTCGTCCTGTCCTCTTTGCAGAAAAGCATCCCCAAAGAATGATGCTTCCACCTCCATGCTTCACGGTTGGGATGGTGTTCTTGGGGTTGTACTCATCCTTCTTCTTCCTCCAAACACGGCGAATGGAGTTTAGACCAAAAAGCTCTATTTTTGTCTCATCAGACCACATGACCTTCTCCCATTCCTCCTCTGGATCATCCAGATGGTCATTGGCAAACTTCAGACAGGCCTGGACATGCGCTGGCTTGAGCAGGGGGACCTGTGCGCTGCAGGATTTTAATCCATGACGGCGTAGTGTGTTACTAATGGTTTTCTTTGAGACTGTGGTCCCAGCTCTCTTCAGGTCATTGACCAGGTCCTGCCGTGTAGTTCTGGGCTGATCCCACACCTTCCTCATGATCATTGATGCCCCACGAGGTGAGATCTTGCATGGAGCCCCAGACCGAGGGTGATTGACCGTCATCTTGAACTTCTTCCATTTTCTAATAATTGCGCCAACAGTTGTTGCCTTCTCACCAAGCTGCTTGCCTATTGTCCTGTAGCCCATCCCAGCCTTGTGCAGGTCTACAATTGTATCCTTGATGTCCTTACACAGCTCTCTGGTCTTGGCCATTGTGGAGAGGTTGGAGTCTGTTTGATTGAGTGTGTGGACAGGTGTCTTTTATACAGGTAATGAGTTCAAACAGGTGCAGTTAATACAGTTAATGAGTGGAGAACAGGAGGGCTTCTTAAAGAAACACTAACAGGTCTGTGAGAGCTGGAATTCTTACTGGTTGGTAGGTGATCAAATACTTATGTCATGCAATAAAATGCTAATTAATTACTTAAAAATCATACAATGTGATTTTCAGGATTTTTGTTTTAGATACCGTCTCTCACAGTTGAAGTGTACCTATGATAAAAATTACAGACCTCTACATGCTTTGTAAGTAGGAAAACCTGCAAAATCGGCAGTGTATCAAATACTTGTTCTCCCCACTGTATATATACACACACACACATATATATAAAACATTTTTTTCTTCTTCTTTAAAACAACAATAGAATACAGACAACACAAATGGCCGCTCCCAGAGGGTGCACTCACACCCACCATCCCGAGATGCCGGCAAGGCAAAACATACAGTAATCCCATCCCCACCCCTGAATGCAGGACCTCAAACATTTACACTGTACATTTGTGCATATACTTATTCCAACAACATTTTAATCTGTTCTTTAAATTCACTGCTCGACTGAGAGACCTTACAGATAATTGTATGTGTGGGGTACAGAGATGAGGTAGTCGTTAAAAGATCATGTTAAACACTATTATTGCACACAGAGTGACTCCATGCAATTTATGTGATTTGTTAAAGCAGATTTGTACTCCTGAACTTATTTAGGCTTGCCATAACAAAGAGGTTGAATACTTATTGACTCAAGAACTTTCAGCTTTTCATTTTTTATTAATTTGTAAAAAAAAATATATATATATATATAAACATAATTCCACTTTGACATTATGGTGTATTGTGTGTAGGCCAGTGACACAAAATCTCAAATTAATAAATTTTAAAATTCAGGCTGTAACACAACAAAATGTGGAAAAAGTCAAAGGGTGTGAATACTTTCTGAAGGCGCTGTATCCCACAATGTCTGGGCCTTGCACTACAACGCTCTTAGTTGTAGAAATTGACCCACTCCTGCGGTTTACCTTGTGCATTTATGTAATCTCGTTGATTCTACCTTTAATGCAGGGTTTGATCTAAATGTCAGAAGCTATCGAGTGGAATGGTGACTATGTTATAGAGTGGAATGTTTTTTCTGCTGGTGTATCCTGAGGTATCTCCTCTCTGAGAACCTCTTCCCGCAGTGCAAACAGGCAAATGGCCTCTCCCCTGTGTGGACCCTCTGATGCCTCTTCAGGTCACCAGCCTGAGCGAAGCGCATGTGACACTGGGTACAGCTGAAGGGTTTCACCCCTGTGTGGACCCTCTGGTGCCTCTTCAGGGTGCCAGCCTGGGTGAAGCGCATGTGACATTGGGTACAGCTGAAGGGTTTCACCCCTGTGTGGACCCTCTGGTGGATCTCCATCTTCTGGGTGCAGCTGAAGCCTTTGTTACAGAACATGCAGAGGAACCGTTTCTCTTTACTATTGACTGATGTGGCTCCCCCTCCCTGAGCCTGGGCTCTAGCCCTGTCGTTTGAGTTCAATACCTGGTTGAAAAGGACGCGGCCGTGTGAATCGGAAGGCCCCATCAACGTGGACACTGGGTCGCGATCCATGAACGTGCGTAAAGGTGAGTGGGTCGGGACATTTAGATTTGTCTCTAAGCTTTCCCTGTAGTCTAAGAAGTCACTGGTGTTGTCCTGCGAGTGTCCTTTTCCTAAGTGAGTCTCATCTGCATTCAGTGTCAGAGGAGAGTCACCCTCCACTTTCAGAGTCACCTCATCTACGACCAGACCCTCCCCTTTCTCATCTAGGCTCACTTCAGAGTATACACTACTACTGTACTGGTTCCAGTCCCCTCTAGACAGATCAGTCTGTGTCTCTAAACCCAAGGGCATGTTGCCAGGGTCCGTCTCTGTAGCGTAAGAACAAGATGGATCATCACCGCCAGAGTGTAACGCGTTACCATCTCCACGGGAATGAACCATCCTCTGGCTCTGGTGAAATACCGGTAAATACTCTGAGCCAGGAGCATGAGGACAGCACAGTTTCCCCAGCCGCAGTCTCTCTGGGTCTGATCTGTGATCAGATCCTGTGTGTAAGAGGCTGTGTGTTACAATTAAAGTCTCAGTGTCTGTCTCTGACTTGAGGACGGCGTTTGGCGTTCCACTGACCTCCGTGATGCTGCGTTGGGTCCTGGGCTGGGGCGCAGCGGTGAGGTCCTCCATGGCCTCAGGGGAAGCTCCAGCTTCTGCAGTCTGGATGTCTCTTCTGTGTCTTGGGTCCTCCTCTCCTTCAGACATCTCAAGCTTGACCCCAGGACCTGCAGCCTCTGCATCCTGACACAAGAAGAGAGGAGGTTGTTACTAGTATCCAGTTCAATTGAACAACAATGTCATAGGGAAGTATCACAAGCTCCCCTATGGCAGATAAATTAGAATGTACATGTAAGCAAGTGAATAGCTGATGGGAGTCTTTCTGAAATAAACTGATCACATTTGATATACTGTAATTTTAATGTAACACTATTACACTAACCTCTATCACGATAACGTGCTGGGTTGAGGTTCCACTCCCCTCATCAACAGTGATTGGTTGGTCATCTCTCCATGTATTGTGTCCAGCTGGCTTCACAAAGCTCCTGTGGCCTCCAGTGAGATGTTCTTCACCTGAGAGAGTGATTGGGGGAAAAGAGGTGGTTAAGTTAGGTACTGTCAATGCTCAAAGCTATTGTACACTATTGACACTGTTTAGAATTGGCAAGAATGTAACACATCTCATAATTTATTGATACTATTTATGGATCAATGTATTATGTTCCATGTATCACATTGTTTTCATTATGTAAATAATAGGAAATGCAGTAAATAAAGAATAAGGTTAAATTATATTGTGTCTTTGCCCAAGATAGCTAAGTGATCAGATTAACTATTGCATACTAACTATCCAAAAACTGACCAAGACTCAATTCTGGTTAACCATATATGTGGTTAACACATCTAAAATTACACATGCCCCGCATCCTTGACCTTCTTCAAAATGTACCTCTTGCTATTCCTCTGTATCGGTCGAGAATCTTGACACTTCTGGGACGACTGGCGAGGACGCGCTCTCGCATTGTCCTCTCTGCGCGCTCCCGTGACAATTTCAGTTCAAGTAGCTGTAGTTTCCTCCGCAATGCACTGTTTTCTTTCTGGCTGTGAGTTATTTCCAAACGAAACACTGCATAGTCGTCGTCTACGAGTTTACAGACCTCTGCCACGGCGGCATTCGCTAGCACCTCCATTATGGAGGCTATTTGAGTGTGAAAAACCATACAGTTAGCAGCCATTGTTAACTAACTTAGCAGCTAGATAGCTAACCTCTATTAACCAAGTCCTGTTTCCAACGCGGATTAAAGACTACATGGGGGTAAGTATGTGATGCTGTGCAGTTAAATGAGTCATAGTTTGAGTTCCAGGGTGTTAATAAACGTCTAAATAACAAAAAAAACGTTAACGTGGAAGATGTTCTTATTTACTGTTTACTTCCGTTTATACCGACGTGAAAGGATGTTGTAGCTCAAAGGGTGTGGCTAAATGAAAAGCGTATGCGCGCTGTTCTTTGAAATACGGTACTGCTTATCTCCCATTCAAGATCAGTCTTTCGAGTTTAGATCACTTGTTTAAAGAAGTGTGTTAGCAATAAAGAGTAGAATACAATTACTTTACTCTATCACCTCAGTACGGTAAACATTCAACTGTTATTTTATCTAGCCTAGGCATTTACAAGCCTGTTTCATGAGGGGTATGTGTTTAATTAACCTCCTATAAAACAGAAGGGTCGTTCCATTTGATTTCAATCACATTTTGACCACAACCCTTTTTGATTTGTATGACATTTACCATACATATTTGCCCATGGTAGAAGTAGTCAGAAAGTGACTTTTTGGAACATAAATGCCAAAACAGGCACTCAAGGTTTAACCATTTTGCATAGCATAGAGAAAAAAACATGTTTCTAATAAAAATTGTCATTAACCTTTGTTAATTATTTAAAAACGTGTAAACTGTTTTTCTGCATATGTTGTAGTTTAGACACAGTTTTGCATAATGAGGTGTTTGTGTTGTGCCCGTCATCGGTTGAGACACAGCATGCTCTTGAATACAGGGTGGGTGTCATGTTTTGGCTGATAAATGTACTAAAATGTGAATAACTGACATTTAAACTGTCAAATGGTACCACAAAGATGATTGGAGGTCATCTTTGGGCACTTCCATCTCAATGCTTTAGCCCCAATTATTTTTGAAAAAGTAATGTTTTTTCTCTCACATGTTTGGGGTCGAGAGAATTTTTAGGTATCAAAATGAGGTCACGGGCCAACAAAAAGTTTGGGAACCCCTGCTGTATTGTGTGAGAATGTGATCATACCCAGATGTTCAACTGAGGGACTTAGTAACCCCCCCCCCCCCCCCCCCCCCCCCACACAAAAAAAATCTCACTTTTACCACAAGACACTTCATAACTATATTTCAGATAAATAGTTCCCAGATATCCCCTATGTATATCTCTAGCCACACTGCTGTGATTTCTCTCACTGGACACTCCTATGTCTGATAAGGTTACTTAGGAAGGAGAACCTCCGTCATTGAGCTTCCTCCTGGACCTCTAGCCATTGTTTGGGTGTTGTTGGGATTGTGTGCTCTGTTTTAGGCTAGGTGCCTCTCATGGTGAATGCCCATCCTGACCCTGTCTGTATTGGTGGGGTAACCCTTAGGTAACAGAGGAAGGCAACGTCCAGGCCCAGTTCTTCTATGAACCCATTCACCAGGCATTAGATGTGACGCCAAAGGAGAAGACAGACTTGCTGCTAGACTACATACAGGGGGTCTCCCACTACTCTCTGTGAAGGCTGAAGCCCAGGGTGCCCTGATCTTTCAATCATGGATACTGTAGTGTTTATCATAGAGACCCTCCTGTTCCTATCAGCCCAGGCCCTGCTCCATCCCTGCACTGAGACTGTGAAGGGTCTGGGCTGCAGACTGGATCCCTGACTGGAGCCTCCGTCTCTCTGATGACCACCAGGACTGAGATTGTTCAGTCCACCTGTCGTGTTGTGGTGAAGTCTCTGTCCTTCGCGGTTGGGTCCTGGTCCCGACTCTGGAAGGAAGAGTGGTGGCTCCTGATCCGGGTCCAGGGTTTGTGACCAACATCCTCAGAGGTCCACTCTCTCCCACCTGTAACACTGGATATCAGCAGGTCTTCAGGGACAGCAGACTGTAAAAAAAGTTTATACAGAAAAGCATAAAGGGTTATAAGACATTCTTTGCTGTACATACAGAAGCATGACATGTTATAAAATGTTAACCACAGCCAAGCCCATCTCTAAAACTGTGATTCAAGTACCTAACAATATGGAGCCATTGGAGTTAATTATATAAAAAAATGTCCATATGTTTTGATTCAAGAATTTAAGTATAATGTTTTGATTAGACTGATTGATTAGACATAAGGGAAACTCAGTCCCTGTAACGATACAAAAATATCCAAGTCAGTCAGCACAGTGTCAATTTTGTATTTAATTTGATCAAAATGGTCATACACTAACACCTGAGGTACAGTATTTTTATTGCACAAATTAATATGTAAAGTAGAATAACTTCTCACTATGTTAACTCTAGAAATCTGTTACCCTCGACCAGTATCTAAAGGGACAAAGTTGCCACTCTTCATCAGTGAAGCATTTTTAGACACCATCACCTTATCATCTACTCTGCCTCATCATACTCATTCTTTCCTCAGTTCTCCTCATCCAGTTCCCTACTACACCCAAAACCAACAGAATTAACTACAAACAAACTAGTACTACATCACTATAGTCAATACATGGGCGGTGTGCATTTTCTGCTGGTGTACCCTGAGGTAGCCCCTCTCTGAGAACCTCTTCCCGCAGTGCGTACAGACGAACAGCCTTTCTCCCGTGTGGACCTTCAGGTGCCTCTTCAGTTGGTGCTGGTGAGAGAACCTCACACAAGGGGCAGCCAAACTATTTCTCCCCTGTGTAGATCCTCTGGTGGATCTACGCCTGTTTACAAAAACGGAAGGCTTTCCCATAGAATGAACATGGGAAGCGCCATCAGTCTCCCTTCTCCTCCTGGAAGAGACAAGTGATACAGATTACACAGACATACACTCCCTCAGGTATGGCCTTTATCTCTTTATCTTGGCCAGGTCGCAGTTGTAAATGAGAACTTCTCAAATAGCCTACCTGGTGAAATAAATAAAATAAAAATGTACACACAGAAAATAAAAACACTTTCAACGGTGTTTACCCATCCCCATTATGTTTGAGTCCTATATTGTAGTTACAGAATTACTTAATTGTTAAATCCATCATGGTGGACATAAATATGAGTCAGCTATGATGTCAGACAAATCTGACTAAACTATTTGATGTGTACAGTAGGTGTTTGTTAGTGTGTGGGTATATGTAGGTATATTTAGTCCTATAATGGTCATGAAGTGCTGTCAGGTGTATGCAGAATAGGTTGAGATCAGATGTGATGTATACTAAAGAGTCTTAATGAGTCTTACAATGTAAAGTCCCATTTTGTGTTTATGAAACATAAGTTAAATACACATTATGAAAACCACAAATGCACATGTCAACAAAAAAAGCATGAGCTGCATTTATTAACTCATTAAAAATGGGAAAAAATTAAGGAGTTAAATGGACGTAATGAAATAGGCATTTGTGAACATCATATAGCCTACACAGTACAAACACAATATGTAACATACTTTTTAGGCTTAAATATCACACAATGTCTGAGTGCAATATTCTACTCAGGAATATTCAACACTGAAATCTGTTACTCTCATTATTTCAAATGCATCTGTGGTTCTTTTCTGCTGACAACCGTTAAATGTATATTTGTCTTTAATGCAGGGTTTGATCTAAACATCAGAAGCTATAGAGTGGAATGGTTTTTCTGCTGGTGTATCTTGAGGTAGCTCCTCTCTGAGAACCTTTTCCCGCAGAGTGTACAGGCAAACGGCCTTTCTCCCGTGTGGACCTTGAGGTGCGTTTTCAGATGGTGCTGGTGGGAGAACTTCTTCTCACACTGGGGGCAGCTGTAGGGTTTCTCACCTGTGTGGACCCTCTGGTGCCTCTTTAGGCTGCCAGACTGGGCGAAGCGCATGTGACACTGGGTACAGCTGTAGGGTTTCTCCCCTGTGTGGATCCTCTGGTGCACCTCCACTGTCTGGGGGCAGCTGAAGCCTTTGTTACAGAACATGCAGAGGAACCGTTTCTCTTTACTATTGCCTGATGTGGCACCCTCTCCCTGAGCCTGGGCTCTAGCCCTGTCGTTTGAGTTCAATACCTGATCGAAAAGGATTTGGCCATACGAATCAGAAGGACCCATCGACATGGACACTGGGTCACGATCCCTGAACGTGAGTAAAAGGGAGTTAGTTGCGACATTTTGAGTTGTCTCTAAGCTTTCTCTGTATTCTAAGAAATCTCTACCCTGTGAGTGTCCGTCTCCATTGTGACTATCGGCATTCCATGTTTGAGGAATGTCGCCCTCCACTTTCACAGTCACTTCATCTGTGACCAGACCCTCCCCTTTCTTATCTAGGCACCCTTCAGAGTATACACTACTACTGTACTGGTTCCAGTCCCCTTTAGACAGATCAGTCTGTGTCTCTAAACCCAAGGGCATGTTGCCAGGTTCCATCTCTGTAGCATAAGAGCAAGACGGATCATCAACGTCAGTGTATAACGCATCACCATCTCCATGGGAATGAACCGTTCTCTGGCTCTGGTGAAATACTGGTAAATACTCTGAGCGAGGAGCAGGAGCAGGAGGACAGCCCAGTGGCCCCACCACCAGTCTCTCTGGGTCTGATCTATGATCAGATCCTGTGTGTGAGAGCCTGTGCGTTACAGTTAAAGTCTTGGTGCCGGTCTCTGATTTGAGGGCGGCGTTCGGCGTTCCACTGACCTCCGTGATGCTGCATTGGGTCCTGGGCTGTGCTGTGGAAGTGGTAAGGTCCTCCGTGGCTACAGGGGGCACTTCAAGCACTCCAGTCTGGATGTCTCTGTTGTGCCGTGGGCCCTCCTCTTCTTCAGTCCGTTCGTGCTTGACTTTAGGACCTCCAGCCTGACACAACAAGAGAGGAGGTTAGGGCTGTGACGATCATGACATTTTGTCAGCCGGTGATTGTCAAGCAAGTAACTGCCAGTCTCATGGTAATTGGCTGTTAATCAACAAACACATTAAGCATCTCCTGGCTTCCGCGCATCGCCTACAAACCACTGATGGAGACCTAATAAATCCATGTAATATAGCCTACACCACAATAAATCCATAACTTATTTTAGACCGGCCTAAAGATACATGATATGAAGAAAATGTAGTCTATTTCAGAAGAATAGAATAGCATACTCTGAGCTGTCCTTATGTTAGGTCCTGATCTGGCTATGCCAAATGGCTGTGGGCTACACCAGTACATTTAGCAGACAAGATTTGCTAAGAATTCCGTGGCATTATTTTATAGTATGAAGAATACAATTGAACATAACTGAATAAAATAGAAAGGATCATTTCAGAGGGAGTGCGCACATGCGGCTATTCTGTGTTGAGCGGTTAAGAAAGAAACAGGTCCTCCTATATGCTTAATTTGAGTTATTTATGCAACTTTAGTTGTGATAAACGTTGGGCTATATGTTTAGATTTTTAAAACATAAGGCTGCATGATGCAACTAATGATGAATTGAAGAGTTGCATGAAAGGCATGAGCTCTGCTCTGTTTCTTGCGCAGGCTGCACACACTTTATCAGTCTCTCATTCACAATTTGACAAACACTTGATAATGCCTCTAATTTCCCGGCGGCATCCCCCTTGTGTGGCCGTAATGCCCCTAAAAAAATCCACGCCTTTTGCGGCCAAAGTGGCCGTTGTGCCCTTGGGCTGAATATAATAATCATAATTCCCCTCTCCCGGCTCCCAAACGCCGTGCTCTGAAGCAACTGACTCACATGGATCTCTCATATCACAATTCTTATTAGCCAATGCCTGTCATCTGATTGGGTCCTTCTCACAGACATCTCAGCTCCGAAGTAGGCTACAAGTGGAGATAGACACATCAGGAATGCAACTGTGCGTGTCCTTCTTATCGAATTCAGAGGCACATATTGAAGATGTTTGAAGAACTGTCAGCCAACAAGATGAGTAGACCTAACGGACAGCAAAAGCACTAGCCTATGTCAATCTACTATCCCCCATTATACAAAAGTTGACGTATTCTATTGGTCAACTTTTCCTTCTGTGTGAGAAAGAAATATTCCAAAAATACTCTGGGGACAGTTGTGGGATGCGATTGATTAATACAACCACTCGCACAAAAAAAATAAACATTTTAAAAGCAATGAGGCTGATGCCAACAGATCAGAACATGTAGCTTAAAATGTTGATAAACTATTAGGCTATTTTGTCACATTTTAAGCACAGCAATGCGCAAACGGCAGTAGGAGTGGCTTATAAGCGCAGATGTTCCAAAATGCAATCAATTAGTGGGAAAGCACCATTCTCAAACGTGACCGCAAATGCAATTTATGCATGTAATGCTTTATTATAAAAGGTGCATTTTTTAATGGGGGAAAATATCTTCTCCAAACTAGAAACTCACGCACCACCTACAGTGGGGCAAAAAAGTATTTAGTCAGCCACCAATTGTGCAAGTTCTCCCACTTAAAAAGATGAGAGAGGCCTGTAATTTCCATCATAGGAACACTTCAACTATGACAGACAAAATGAGAAAAAAAATCCAGAAAATCACATTGTAGGATTTTTAATGAATTTATTTGCAAATTATGGTGGAAAATAAGTATTTGGTCACCTACAAACAAGCAAGATAAAAGAGACCTGTCCACAACCTCAAACAGTCACACTCCAAACTCCACTATGGCCAAGACCAAAGAGCTGTCAAAGGACACCAGAAACAAAATTGTAGACCTGCACCAGGCTGGGAAGACTGAATCTGCAATAGGTAAGCAGCTTGGTTTGAAGAAATCAACTGTGGGAGCAATTATTAGGAAATGGAAGACATACAAGACCACTGATAATTTCCCTCGATCTGGGGCTCCACGCAAGATCTCACCCCGTGGGGTCAAAATGATCACAAGAACGGTGAGCAAAAACCCCAGAACCACACGGGGGGACCTAGTGAATGACCTGCAGAGAGCTGGGACCAAAGTAACAAAGCCTACCATCAGTAACACACTACGCCGCCAGGGACTCAAATCCTGCAGTGCCAGACTTGCACAATTGGTGGCTGACTAAATACTTTTTTGCCCCACTGTATGTATGCCAGTTAGGCTCTACACCAGTTGCAAAGAAGATGAATGTGCTTAATTTTAAGAAGTTATTTAGCCACTTTAGTTGTGATAAACTTTATCAATATATAGGTATATGGGCTAGGCTACATGAGGTGTGTGACTGATTTGAAAAAGTCGGGGAAAAAAGGCATACTCTGTTTCTTGCCTTACTGCACAAGCTGGGCATCATTCACAAGTGATAATACATAATATTACAAGGCTAATATTGTCATCCATCAAACTATTCTTACTTTAATCATGTCTTTCACATACTAAATAATATACAGTGCATTTGTAAAGTATTCAGACCCCATCACTATTTCTTCACTATTTTCAGGTCTCTCCAGAGATGTTCGATTGGGTTCAAGTCCGGGCTCTAGCTGGGCCACTCAAGGACATTCAAAAACTTGGCCCGAAGCCACTCCTACGTTGTCTTGGTTGTATGCTTCGGGTCGTTGTCCAGCTGAAAGGTGAACCTTCGCCCTAGTCTGAGGTTCTGAGCACTCTGGAGCAGGTTTTCATCAAGGATCTCTGTGTACTTTACTCCATTCATCTTTCCCTTGATCCTGACTAGTCTCACAGTCCCTGCCGCTGAAAAACATCCACACAGCATGATGCTTCCACCATGCTTCACCGTAGGGATGGTATTGCCCAGGTGATGAGCAGTGCTTGGTGTCCTCCAGACGTGACACTTGGCATTCAGGGCAAAGAGTTCAATCTTGGTTTCATCAGACGAGAGAATCTTGTTTCTCATGGTCTGAGAGCCCTTTAGGTGCCTTTTGGCAAACTCCAAGCGGGCTGTCATGTGCCTTTTACTGAGGAGTGGCTTCCGTCTGGCCACTCTTCCATAAAGGCCTGATTGGTGGAGTGCTGCGAAGATGGTTGTCTGACTGGAAGGTTCTCCCATCACAGAGGAACTCTGGAGCTTTGTCAGACCAAAGCCCTTCTCCCCCAGTTGCTCAGTTTGACCAGGATGCCAGCTCTAGGAAGAGTCTTGGTGGTTCCAAACTTCTTCTATTTAAAAATGATGGAGGCCACTGTATTCTTGGCGACCTTCAATACTGTAAACTTTTTTGGTACCCTTCCCCAGATCTGTGCCTCGACACAATCCTGTCTCTGAGCTCTATTGGCATGGTTTTTGCTCTGACATGCTCTGTCAACTGTGGGACCTTATATAGACAGGAAAGTGCCTTTCCGAATAATGTCCAATCAATTGAATTTACCACAGGTGGACTCCAAGTTGTAGAAACATCTCAAGGATGAACAATGGAAACAGGATGCACCGGAGCTCAATTTTTTGAGTCTCATAGCAAAGGGTCTAAATACTTATGCAAATAAGGTCTCTGTTCTGTATTTTTTATTTTTTATAAATGAGCAAAAATATTGAATCCATTTTAGGATAAGGCTGTAACGTAACAATGTGTAAAAGGTGAAGGGGCCTGAATACTTTCCGAATAGACTGTATGTGTGAAATTAGTTTTGATTTATAATGGACCATTTATCATGCACCTGTCTCAGGAACAGGGGCAGGGGAAAAAAATACATGTCATCTATAGCGAATGGAGGACTCTTTTCCTGTGGTTCATTTTCATCTCAGCCAGGTAGGCTATACTCCTGAAGCTATGTGCTTAATATTAGGAAAGTTGAGAAACAACTATAGTAGGCCTAGCCTATAGAAAGCTGATGGGTTCCTTTTCTTATTAATAGAGGCCATCAAATCTCTTTTCTCAAGCAATTGCATAGCCAATTGAAATTTTGCGCAACATGAGCTCTCATGAAGTGTTTGATTTGATTTTAGATTACATTTGCATTCATGTTAGAGGGACAATAGAGTGCTGCGTACCAGACAGTTAGCAAGTTTGGTAAGCTACTAATTACCATCAGCAGCATCAGAGCTAGGAGAAGCCTAGTTTCCGTGACTAAACAGTGTTGTGGATTTTGGCTGCAGTCATGACTCAAGACTGCCGGTGTGGCGGTAATTTGGTCACCGTAACAGCCCCACAGATTGTTACCGGTACATCAATTGTATTGGATAACAATGTCGTAAAGAAGTCTTACAAGCTCCCCTATGGCAGATGTACATGTAAGCAAGTGAATAGCTGAGGGGAGCCTTTCTGCAATGAACGGGCCACATTTGATTTACAAAGTAACTGTATATTTTTATGTAACACTATTAAACTAACCTCTATAATGATAACATGCTGGGTTGAGGTTCCACTCCCCTCATCAACAGTGATTGGTTCGTCACCTCTCCATGTATTGTGTCCCGCTGGCTTCACAAAGCTCCTGTGGCCTCCAATGAGATGTCCTTCACCTGAGAAAGTGATTTGGGAAAAAGAGGTGGTTAGGTCAGCTACTGTCAATGCTCAATACTATATTGTACACTAGAATTGGCAAGGGTGTAAGATAACACTCCACATAACCTCTTGATATACTATTCATAGATTTGATTATTATAATTATGTTCCATGCATCATATGGTTTTCAATGAGTAAATAATGGGAAAAGCAGTAAATCAAGTGTCTTTGTGCTAAGTAATCAGGGGTAGTATTGCATACTATCCATCTGACCTAGACCCAATTCTGGTTAACCGTATATGTGGTTGACACATCTAGTCACACATTAGAGGGGATCAGGGCGACAGGTCTCACAGCCTCGGCCTTTTGCAAAATGTACCTCTTGCCATTCCTTTGTATCGGTCGAGGATCTTAACAGTACTGGGACGACTGGCGAGGACGCGCTCTCGTGCCACCTTCAGTTCCAGTAGCTGTAGTTTCCTCCGCAATGCCCTGCTTTCTTTCTGGCTTTGAGTTATTTCCAAACGAAACACTGCATAGTCGTCGTCTACGAGTTTACAGATGTCTGCCACGGCTGCATTTGCTAGTACCTCCATGATGGAGGCTATTTGAGTGTGAAAAACCATACAGTTAGCCATTGTTAGCAGGTAGCTAGCGTTATCTTGATAACATCTATCAACCAAGTCCTGTCTTCAACGCGAATTAAACACTGCCTGGTGTAAGTATATAATGTAGTGCAGTTAAATGAGTCATATTTTGAGTTCCATGGTGTTAATAAACGTCTAAATTACAACAATAACGCTAACGTGGAAATTGTTCTTGGTCAGTTCACTTCCGTTTACACTGAAGAGAAAGGATCTTATTGGTTGGCATCATAGCTCAAAGGGTGTGGCTAAATGAATAGGGTATGCGCGCTGTTTTTGAATGACGCTACTGCTTATTACATTATGCATCAAAGCTCATGACTTGTTTTAGACTTGTTCCGAATGAACAGTATTAGAAAGAAAATAAAGAATTACTTTATTACATCTACATAACTGTTCACACTATGCTAACACTTTACAATTTCTGTAAATCTGGTACCCCCCACTCAGAATACTTTGGAAAATGTTAAACATTACATTACACACATCTAGACTACTTTCTGTCAAGTTTTTTTTACTCTTTATAAAATACCAGCATCTCATCACTTTATCAGTGAAGTATTTTTACAGATACCATTACACAAACCTTCACCATATAATCTACTCATTCTTTCCTCCGTTCACCTCATCCAGCTCCCTACTACATCCAAAATCAACAGAATGAATTACAAATTTACTAATACTACATTACATATCATTATACATGGGCCGTGTGCATTTTCGAAGGTAGCTCCCCTCTGAGATCCTCTTCCTGCAGTTCTGACAGGTGAACGTCCTCTCTCCCGTGTGAACCTGCAGGTGCCTCTTTAGCTGGTGCTGTTGAGAGAACCTCTTCTCACACTGGGGGCAGCTGTAGGATTTTTCCAGTGTGGACCCTCTGGGGCCGCTTCAGGGTGGAGAAACTGGCCTAGCAGAGGTGGCAGCCGAACGGGTTTACCCCTGTGTGCATCCTCTGATGGATCTTTGAATGAACTGGCGCACTCACAGCCTGGAAGGATGGTCCCCTTTAAACCCTCTGTAGATCTTCTAAAATCTCTTACACCCAAAAATATATCTGCTGCAGCCACATCTACAGGTAACTGCTACCACATCTACAGGTAACTGCTGCCACATCTACAGGTAACTGCTGCCACGTCTACAGGTAACTGCTGCCACATCTACAGGTAATTGCTGCCACATCTACAGGTAACTGCCAAAATAAAGGGAACGCCAACATAAGTGTCTTAATTGGGCGTTGGGCCAACATGAGCCAGAACAGCTTTAATGCGCCTTGGCATATATTCTACAAATGTCTGGAAATCTATTTGGAGGGATGCGACATCTATTTATCCACAAGACAGTCCATAATTTGGTGTTTTGTTGATAGTGGTGGGAAAGTCTCAGGCGCCGCTCCAGAATCTCCCATAAGTGTTCAAGTTGGTTGATATCTGGTTACTGAGATGACCATGGCATATGGTTTACACAATTTATGCTCATCAAACCATTCAGTGACCACTCGCACCCTGTGAATGGGGACATTGTCATTCTATGGAGGCATAGCCACGGTAGCCAAAATAATGGCCTACCCAGTATTTTTATACATGACCCTAAGCATGATGGGATGTTAATTGCTTAATTAACTCAGGAACCAAACCTGTGTGGAAGCATCTGCTTTCAATATACTTTGCATCCCTCATTTACTCAATTGTTTCCATTATTTTGGCAGTTAACTGTATTTTCTGGGATTTACACTCCATCAGTGCAGGACAGTTAATAACCGTAGCAATAAATGCAAGATACCCTACTTTACTAAAACTCATCCTCTCTAGTGCTCTCTCTTCAGGCCTATTCACTCACCCTTGGGCTGTCCTCTATTCTCTTCACTGCCTCAGCATAGGACACTTTCTGCACCACTCGAATTCTGTCTATCCCAACACTCTCTGACTATGCCCTCCTGCACATTTCTCACATTGTGGGATCTCCCCTCTAGACATTGCTGCAACGTGTCTGAATCCTTTGCAACTGAAGCACCATAGCGGGTTCGGAACATAGGCCTCACAGAATAGCAAATATGACCTAACCTGACCTTATCAGGTAGAAACTCTGTGTCATAGTTCAAGACAGATAGGGTATTCTCAGTCTTGCCATTGCCACCGGATCTACGTCTCAACAAACGGCAGACGTCACAAACACCAGAAATATTCATTTTCAGTTGATCCACCTCTACACTCAATGCTACCTGCTCCAGAGAGCAAAGCACGACACAGGTCGATCCTGAGGAATGTGACACGGAGCGCCCGCTGCCTCTGGGCAAAGGATGCACAAAAGAAAAAGAAAAGCGTAACAATTCTACTTCTCAAAACTTAGAATACATCTTTATTCATCCCCGAGAGGCAATTCGTTCAGGGCTGACGGTGCTTCAGACAGGACAAACACACACACAGTATATTTCTTTTAAAGTAAGAGCCAAAAGAAAAACTAAGGCATCAGTTAAAAGTGCATGGTGCCATTTTAAGTCCATGGTAGCCACCGTTCTTAGTTTAGCCCTGCCATTAATTATCTCCAGAATAGTCCCTAGGTCTTCATTAATTGTCCTGTTAACCAGGCGATTGGCCTCGGGCACAAACAACACCCTGCGCCTATTGGTGGAACACTTGAGAAAGCACAGGCGACGTCCCAAAGGGGAGCAGATGGAGCTGCGGGTTGAGGACACGGTGCTCTCCTCCACAATGTCATAGGCTTTCCTCCAGACTTCTGAAAGGCACCCCGGTGATCTTTGAGCAGGTGTTCACAATGGCTTGAAGCCAGTATCTGTTCTTGACAGAGAGGGATGTAAAACAGCATACGAAGGACAACACAGAATGCTCTCGTTGAAAGAACTGTAAAAATGATTGCAATATTGATTTGTGGACACTTAATGAGTTCAGTTTCCTGAGGAAGTATTGTGTCTGCTATTTTGATGATGGTCGTCTGTGTTTTGCTCAAACTTCCGGGTGTTATCAAAGATGGTACCAAGATATTTATACTGGTCCACATTGTCCACCTCCTCTCCATCAATGATCATCATACTGGCGGGCTTCCTCCTGAAGTCGACAATAATTGTATTTTGTCTTAAAGACATTCAACTCCAGCAGCGTACTGCCACACCAGTCAATGAAGTCCTGGATGGCTGGGCCATGGTCAGGCTCTTGAGAGGAGTGACTGGAGGACTGAGTCATCGGCAAACTTCATAAAATGGCGGTTGGTGTGGGCACTCAGTCATTGGTGTAGAAAATAAAAAGGAGGGGTGGCACCCTTGTGGTGAACCTGTGCAAGTGAGTAGAGTGTCTAACGTGGCCCCATTAGCATAGACTCTCCATAATCCACAAGTTAAGGCTGTGGTCCTTATTGGTTGGCGAATAGTTCAAAGGGTGTGGTTAAATTAAAAAGTTATTTACGCTGTTCTTTGAAATACAGTACTGCTTATTACATTACACATCAAATCTCTTATGATCAGTATCTTTCAAGCTGAGCGCAGACTTGTTTAGAAAGAACAGTGTGTTAGCAAGAATAGAGTAGAAAATAATATAATTACTTTATTCCATCTACATCACCTCAGTAAGGTAAATATTCAACTGTCCTTGTTCTAGCCTAGATGTACTGTCTCTTAAAAACAAGTTAACAAAGTGTTAATGAGGGGGTATGTTGTTAATTACACTCTTACCAAGACACTTCACATGATAACTATAATATGTCAGCTAAAGAATGATTCCCTGACATCCCCTGCGTACATCTGAAGACACACTGCTACGATTTCTCCCCGTTGTGGACACTCCTATGTCTGATAAGCTCTTGTAGTTTAGTCTGCACTTGAAGGGTGTGAACGGTCTGGTGCTGCTTCACATAGTTAGCCTCAGTAAAGCGCTTTCCACACGTGGGGCAGACGTACGGCTTGTCGGTGTCCGTCTTAATGCTTGGCCTCCCACGTTGTGACCCAATGACACCAGAGGTAGAAACGGGAGTCACCACCCTCAAGTGGTTAGTCTTTGAGCTCCCTCCTTGACCTCTAGCCATTGTTTGGGTGTTGTTGGGATTGTGTGCTGTGTTATAGGCTAGGTGAACGCCCATCCTGACCTTGTCTGTATTGGTGGGGTAATCATGAGGTAACTGCGGAAGGCTAGACCCAGGTCCAGGCCTTCTATGGACCCAGTCACCGGGCATTAGATGTGACCCTGAAGGAGAAGACAGACTTCCTGTTAGACTCCCACCAGGGGGGTCTCGCACAGCTCTCTGTGAAGGCTGAAGCCCAGGGTGACCTGCTCTGTTAATCATGGATACTGTGGTGTTTGTATCATAGGAACAGGAGGGTCTATCTCTATCAGCCCCAGGCCCTGCTTCATCACTGCACTGAGACTGTGAAGAGAAGGATCTGGGCTGCAGACTGGATCCATGACTGGAGCCTCTGTCTCTCTGATGACCACCAGGACTGAGGTTGTTTAGTCCACCTGTCCACTGGTTGTGTTCTGTGTAATGGTGGTGGAGTGTCTGTCCCTTACGGTTGGGTTCTGGTTCTGACTCTGGAAGGAAGAGCGACGGCTCCTGATCCATAATCTGGTGCCAGGGTTTGTGACCAGCCGCTTCAGAGGTCCAGTCTCTCCCGCCAGTAACACCGGATATCAGCAAGTCTTCATGGACTGCAGACTGCAAACAAAGATGGTACAGAAAAGCATAAAGGTTTATGTAAGAAACTCTTTGCTTTACACACAAACATGACATTATTATAAAATATTAACCACAGTCAAGCCCATCTCTAACACTGTGATTTAAGTACCTAACAATATGGAGCCATTGGAATCTTTGCAATGATACAAAAATAACCAAGTCAGACAGCACCGAGTGAATTTAGTATTTAATTTAAACAAAATGGCATTACAATCACATTTATTGCACAAAACGATACGTGACAAGAATAACTTCTCACTATGGTAACACTATACCTTTTCTGTAAATCTGGTACCCTCGCTTTGATAAAATTAATTTTAGAATACTTTGGAAAAGGTTCAATACAACATTACACACAGCTTCACAACTTAATGTCAAGTAAACATGAAGTAAGGCACTATTGCTCATATTGAGGTATATACAGTACCAGTCAAACGTTTGGACACCTACTCATTCCAGGGTTTTTATTTTATTTTTAGTATTTTCTACATTGTCGAACAATAGTGAAGACATCAAGGCAAAAGGTGGCTACTTCGAAGAATCTCAAACATAAAATATATAGTTGATGTCTTCACTATTATTCTACAATGTAAAAAGAAAAACCCTGGAATGAGTCTGTGTCCAAACGTTTGACTGGTACTGTATATACCTCAATATGTGCAATTCAATGTTATTTACATATTTGTATTATTACATTTTTTGGGGGGTCAGTCTTATGTCTGGAGTATTTCTCCTGTCTTATCTGGTGTCCTGTGTGAATTGAAGTATGCTCCCTCTAATTCTCTCTCTTTCTCCTCTCGGAGGACCTGAGCCCTAGGACCATGCCTCAGGACTACCTGGCCTGATGACTCCTTGCTGTCCCCAGTCCACCTGGTCATGCTGCTGCTCCAGTTTCAACTGTTCTGCCTGCGGCTATGAAACCCTGACCTGTTCACCTGACGTGCTACCTTGTCCCGACATTTACTCCTGAGGTGCTGACCTGTTGCACCCTCTACAACCACTGATTATTATTATTTGAATCTGCTGGTCATCTATGAACGTTTGAACATCTTTGGCCGTGTACTGTTATAATCTCCACCCGGCACAGCCAGAAGAGGACTGGCCACCCCGCAGAGCCTGGTTCCTCTCTAGGTTTCTTCCTAGGTTCCTGCCTTTCTAGGGAATTTTTCCAAGCCACTATGCTTCTACATCTGCATTGCTTGCTGTTTGGGGTTTTAGGCTGGGTTTCTGTATAGCACTTTGTGATATTGGCTGATGTAAAAAGGGCTTTATAAATAAACGTGATTGATTGAACTAAGAGCATTCAAGTCAAATCAAATTTTATTGGTCTCAGCAGATGTTAATGCATTAGCAGATGTTAATGCGAGTGTAGCAAAATGCTTGTAGCTAAGTCAACACGGAGCCATGCTGACTGACAAGTGGCGTGGATTGGTACAGCTCGGCTCAGTCCCAAATTGCGTGTTATTATTTGGCTAAATTATCATCCGTAGTTGCCTACAGCCACAGCAGTCTTAACAAAATGGACTGTTACCTTGATTGCAACAGTAAGGTGGTAAAACATTTAAACTCCTTTTGAACTGTGACATTTCCTGACAACTTGTTCTCTTTCTCTTTCTCTAGACAGAGTTATGGATGCAAGGACAGGCCATGGCTCCTCCTAAAACCCCATTGGAGGAGACGGCCCAAGGTTCCTCGCCTCAGACCTCTTCCAATGGGTTTTAAGAAGGATGCGAGTAGAGGAAGTGAGGAGTTGAGCAGAGATTAATTGGGACAGAGGTCATGTCATTGTTTTAGGTGGAATCTTATGTTGAATGATGCTTATCTTTGTTCTACGTATGCTTTTTCCACAGATGGCTCTGGCTTGCTGATGAAATCTGATGAAACTCCCTATACGATTTGACCCCTGTATTAGACCTGTAAAACTTTCAATGCCAAATTGAAATCGTTCAAGATTCTGTAATTGATAGACAATGATGGGTCCCAATCAGCCAATTACTATACATCAAATCTGTTTCTCAGTGCAATGTTTGGTGAATGCATGGCATTGTTTTTACCTCAGTCCTCCTTTGAATGCTGTGTATACTGATTCAATTCTAAACGACCATCATCGAGTCCATCCTCACCTCCTTGATCATTGCAATGATTGGCCGGTCTGCTGAGAGGGTTATTGGCTGCCACCTGCCCTCCATTGAGGTCTTACATGACTCTAGGGCAAGGAACCGTACAGGAAAGATCATCGCCGACCCCTTCCACCATCTCTTCCAAACGGTTCAGGTCAATCACGACCAAAACCCGTCCCGCCACCTAAACAGTTTCTTCCACCGAGCCGTGGCCCTCACCAACCGGCCACCTGGTTCACGATGATTCTCTCGTCTATGGACTTTGCACCCTGCACCATTATCCCAGAGCTGCACATTGCTCTTTGCACTCTCTGCATATCGCTTAAATGCATCATTTATCATGTATCTTATAGTTTAGTCTAAAGTTTTGTGGATCTGTGGAAATTCTGAGTCTATATATTTTGTCTGTTTATTGTGACAGCACCATTTCAGAGTCAAATTCCTGTACATGCAAATATATTTGGGGAATAAAGCTGATTCTGACATGTTTAGCTGGTTTATCATTTTCACGTCAGATTACATTCTGTTATTTGGGACCTGTTATGTACTTTATGAACTGTAGCAGATTGTCCCCTTGGGGTCTTCATATAGTTCAAAATCCCAATGTGCTGTGTGCGTGAGTCCTTGGGCTTAATACCGTAAATATTGGATCCTGCCTTCAATTAGTGGACTCTTTGCTTTCATTTTACAGACAAACATTGCTGGTGAACAAATAGCTAGCTATCTTTAGTGAGTAGATTCCACTCAACTTAAGTTATAGTACACCTATTTGAATTTAAGCTGGCAAGCTAGCTAAACAGACGGCACTGTATTGCATGTGAAGGCCCACAAACAGACGGCTCAAGCAATCACACAAGTTGCAGGCTACGTAATAGCCAATCCCAACACTGGACTGGCCTAGGGCAGGAATTTGTTAGTTCGTCCACTCCAGTGAAAGTGACCAATCTCAGGTTTTCTATACAAACACCTGCCTTTAAGCCCCCCCCCCCCCATCAGACTGAAATTCAAACCTAAAGGTGCCAAGACTTTACTATTGCTGGTGGACAATTTAATGCGTTCAAATGTATTTTTTACATGTTTGAATCCCGTTTCTTTGCTATGATATGTATTATTGAAGACATTTTTCCTTTTGATCTGTGACAATGATTTTCTGCTCGTAGGACTTGAAGTTAGCTGGATACCCGATAAGCTTGCAGTTGTTGAGCGACAACTTCATATTTAACCAAGCTACCCAGTTATATTTGCGAAGCCGTAGCAAAGTAGTACGCAACAGTCATGGCATATGGCATATTTTTGTACAGAACATTACATCATAAATAGTATGACAATGAGTACATACTATACAGTTTAAGTACAGTATGTAGAACGCTATTATGGGTATTCGGACACAGCCAGTGTCTGTGTTGTCACAGGGTCCATGTTCCAGTTGATAGATCCTATAGAAGGCAGGCTGAAGGTAGCACCTGTTAGGGGGTTAACCTGAGGTGCCATCAGTCTCTTTGAATCACAACTATAGGAGCAGGACAGAGCATCGCTAGCCGAGTCTGCGTCTGTTCTCATACAGACACCTCCCCGTCCCCGCAGACCAAATCTACACTTCACCCTGGTCTCAGCCAGTCTGTTGTAATGAAGGCTAAGATTGGGTGTTTTGTTTTCAACTGTCTGTTTCAACTGGAATATGGACCCTGTGTTGTTCCCCAATACAGAGTTGAGGACGCTGTCCAATCCACTGACCTCTACTATGTCGCCTCTGGTCCTGGCCTGCTTAGTGATATCGCCCTGCGGGCCCTTGGCCGCGCCAGTCTGGGTCTGGGAATCTAAGACGGCCACCCAGTCTTCTCTGTTATCCTCCAGCCAATCACCTGCAGGAAGAGGTTTCAAATTAGACTTTATAAACACGGCATGAGTTAATGACCTGGTCAAGTTCATACATTATAATTTAGTATGTAAACCTACATTGTATTGACTCAATTTGATGAATGAAGAGAAAATAATAGCCAAGGTGCATCACTATTCCCATTGAAGTATATCTATTATGTTCTGTATATGCATGTCTCTCTTACCTTGCTCCCCCATCTTTAGTCCACTCAGCAGGTCAATGCTCTCTGGTCCGTCTTCTATTGTCTCCTCTTTGACCAGCAGCAGATCAGGCTTCCCATCCTCCATGTCTACTGACTGTAAGAGATACAGAGTGAGAGGATGTTGGATCAAGAAATCTGATATGAGCACCCTGCTATCTTGTGATTGGGCAATGAGGGATTGCTATGAGTACTATGCAAACGCGTTAGTTGATTTGTCTACTTGACTATCTTTAATGGTTTGATAATTGAAAGGCATGGTCCCACACCAGATTAAGGCCTGTATCCACAAAGAGTCTCAGAGTAGAAGTGCTGATCGAGTATCAGGTCCTCACCTGTCTATATAGTCTTATTCATTATGATCTAAAAGGCAAAACTGATCCTAGATCAGCACTCCAACTCTGAGAGGGTTTGTGGATATGGGCCCTGACCTAATACCATTCAGACAGTAGTTTACAGTGGGCTCACCTCAGTGAGACTGTGTTTGGTCATGTGCTGCTCAGCTGGTTCCTCTGTGGGTTCAGGAGGAGGTGTAGTCTGGTTGTCCTCCATGACCATGGTCCCCTCAGGGTTCCCCAGACCCTCCTCACACCCCTCCTCATTCACCAGCAGCACCTCTGGACTCTCCTCCTCCTGGAAGAGACAGGCGATACAGATTACACAGACATACTCTCCCTCAGGTACGTACACACAGATAATAAACACACTTTCAACATGGAGTGTTTAACCATCCCCACCACGTTTGAGTCCTGTACTGTAGTTACAGAAGGACTTCATTGATGCTAAACCCATCATGGTGGACATAAATATGTTGTTGTGGGTAAATATCAGTCAGCTATGATAAGTCAAAAGTCATCATCAGACAAACTATTTTGACGTGTACAGTAGGTGTTTGTTAGTGTCTAGGAGTCTCAGAGAAAGTCTAAGAATAAAAGATCCCATTTTGTGTTTATTAAACAAGTGTTAAAAACACCATATGAAAACCACACACACAAAAAAAAATCGTCTTGAACTTGATAAACTGCATTCATTAACAGTGTCTTTGGGAAAATCTGTGAATATCATATAACCTACACAGCACAAACGCAATATGAAGCAGACTTTTTAGGCTTATGTCACACAAAAGCTATGGATTTTTTCCTGCTGACAACGACACAACTGTATCTTTGTCATTAATGCAGGGTTTGATTTAAACGTCAGAAGCTATCGTGTGGAATGGTAACTTTCTATTTTATAGAGTGGAATGTATTCTCTGCTGGTGTATCCTTAGGTAGTTCCTCTCTGAGAACCTCTTCCTGCAGTGTGTACAGGCAAATGGCCTTTCTCTCCTTTCTTCAAGTTTTAATGTCGCCGGCACAAGTACAGTAAAATGCATTTCTTGTAATCTCTAAACCCAGCAATACAGTAATCAATAACAATGTAATACTAAAAATAACATAATGAAAAAGTAAATAAGCATACTATATACAGAGTCAGTCAGTTCCAGTACCATATTACAATTTGCAGTGATACTGGAGTGACAGAGGTAGATATGTATAGGGGTAAGGTGACAAGGCATCAGGATATATGATAAACAGAGTAGCAGCAGCGTATATGATGAATGTATGCGAGTGGGTGTAGAGTCAGGATAAATGTATGTGCATATTGTGTGTGTGAGCAAATTATGAATTGGGTGTTTGTGTGTGTTCTGGAGTGTGCGTGAGTGTGTATAGAGACAATGCAAAAATAAAATACAAGGGTCAACCCAGATGGTCCATGTAGCCATTTTGTTAGCTATTTAGCAGACTTATGGCTTGAAGCTGCCGATGTCAGACTTGATGCACCGGTACCGCTTGCCGTGCTGAAGCAGAGAGAACAGTCTATAGCTTGGCGGCTGGAGTCTTAAACTATTTTCCGGGCCTTCCTTTCACACCGCCTGATATAGAGGTCCTGGATGTACTGGGTTGTCCGCACCACGCTCTGCAGCGCAATGCGATCTAGGGCGGTGCTATTGCCATACCAAGCAGTGATGCAGCCAGTCAAGATGCTCTCAATGGTACAGCCTCTTCAGGGTGTCCTGGTGGGAGAACCTCTTCTCACACTGGGGGCAGCTGAAGGGTTTCACCCCTGTGTGGACCCTCTGGTGGATCTCCACCTTCTGGGGGCAGCTGAAGCCTTTGTTACAGAACATGCAGGGGAACCGTTTCTTTTTACTATTACCTGATGTGGCTCCTCCTCCCTGAGCCTGGGCTCAAGCCCTGTCGATTGAGTTCAATACCTGATCGAAAAGGACGCAGCCATGTGAATCAGAAGGTGCCATCAACGTGGACACTGGTCTAGATTCCTGAATGCGTCTAAAGGGGAGTGGGTCGCGACGTTTGGATTTGTCTCTAAGCTTTCCCTATAATGTAAGAAATCTTTGCCCTGTCTGTCTCCAAGGTGACTATCTGCCTTCCATGTGGTAGGAGCGTCACCCTCCATTTTCACAGTCACCTCATCTACCACTATAACCTCCCCTTTCTTATCAAGGCACCCTTCAGAGGATACACTACTACTGTACCGGTTCCTGTCCCCTCTAGACAGATCAGTCTGTGTCTCTAAACCCAAGGATAGGTTACCAGGGTCCGTCTCTGTAGCGTAAGAACAAGACTGATCATCACCGCCAGTGTCTAATGCGTCATCATCCCCATGGGAATGAACTGTCCTCTGGCTCTGGTGAATTACCGGTAAATACTCAGCCGTGAGCAGGAGGACGGCACAGTCCCCCAGCCCCTCTGGGTCTGATCTACGGTCAGATCCTGTGTGTAATTGCCTGTGTGTTAAAGTCTTGGTCTCCGTCTCTGACTTGAGGACGGCGTTCGGCGTTCCACTGACCTCTGTGATGCTGCGTCGGGCCCTTGGCTGTGCTGGGGTGGTAGTGGGGTCCTCCGTGGCTACAGGGGGTGCTCCAGACGCTCCAGTCTGGATGTCTCTGCTGTGCGGTTGGATTTCCTCTCCTTCAGACCTCTCCTGCTTGACCACAGGACCTGCAGCCTCTGCAGACTGACACAAGAAGATAACAATGATAACAATGTTGTAGGGAAGTCTCATAAGCTCCCCTATGGGAGATGAATGAGGATGTACATTTAAGCAAGTGAAAGCCGAGGGGAGCCTTTCTGAGATAACCAGGCCACATCGATTTACAAAGTAGCTTTATTTTTTTTTATGCAGAACTATTACACTAACCTTTATCATGACAACGTGCTGGGTTGAGGTTCTACTCCCCTCATCAACAGTGATTGGTTGGTCATCTCTCCATGTATTGTGTTCCGCTGGCTTCACAAAGCTCCTGTGGCCTCCAGTGAGATGTCCTTCACCTGAGAGAGTGATTGGGGGGAAAGAGGTGGTTAGGTTAGGTACTGTCAATGCTCAACAGTATATTGTACAATATTGTCACTGTCTACAATTGGCAAGGATGTAAGGTCTCATAACTTCTTGATATACTATTTATTGATCGATGTGTTATGTTCTATGCATCACATTGTTTTCGTTGACTAAATAATAGGAAATGCAGAAAATCTCAAATCTGATTAGAATATGATATTGTGTATTTGCGCAAGATAGCTAAGTAATCAGGGGAATAATTCCATTCAATACAAAAACTGACCAAGACCAAATTCTTGGTAACACAAAGAGGAACGGGGCAACAGGCACTGCGCTATATATGAACGGCGACAGGCTGCGCATCCTCAGCCTTCAGCAAAATGTACCTCTTGCCAATCCCCTGTACCGGTCGAAGATCTTGACACTATTGGGACGACTGGCAAGGACGCGCTCTCGCGTCGTCCTCTCTGCGCGCTCCCGTGCGACCTTCATTTCCAGTAGTTTCCTCCGCAATCCTCTGTTTTCTTTCTGGCTTTGAGTTATTTCCAAACGAAACACTGCATAATCATCGTCTACGACTTTACATATCTCTGCCACGGCTGCATTCGCTAGCACCTCCATGATGGAGGCTATTTGAGCGTGATAAACCATACAGTTAGACATTTTAGCTAGCGTTATGTAGATAACATCTATCAACCAAGTCCTGTCTGCAACGCGAATTAAACACTACGTGGGGTAGGTATGTGATGCTGTGCAGTTAAAGACTCGTATTTTCTAGGGTGTTAATAAATGTTTAAATAACAGCAATAAAAACGCTAACTTGGTCACTGTTCACTTCCGTTTATGTCCTCTTAGTGTGAGTTTCCGGCAGACTAGACGCTATGTTGTATATTGCTTGTTGCCGTTCACAGGTCGGAGGAATCATGGGCTAGGAACACACATTATTTATATATATATATATATATAATATATATATATATTATATATATATATATATATATATATATATATATATATATATATATAAATAATGTATATATATATATATAATATATATATATATATATATATAAATAATGTGTGTATATATTATATATATATATATATATACTGAAAAAAAATATAAAAGCAACATACAAGTTGCAGTTCATATACGCAAATCAGTCAATTGAAATAAATTCATTAGGCCTTAATCTATGGATTTCACATGACTGGGCCTGGGAAGGCATAGGCCCACCTACTTGGCATCCAGGCCAGCCACCAACCCACCCACTGGGGACCCAGGCCAAACCAATCAGAATATGTTTTCCCCACTAAAGGGCTTTATTACAGACAGAAATACACAAAAGTTTCATCAGCTGTCCGGGTGGCTGGTCCCAGGTGAAGAAGCCGGGTGTGGAGGTCCTGGGCTAGCGTGGTTACACTCTGTCTGCGGTTTTTAGTCCTGTTGCATGTACTGCCAAATTCTTTAAAATGATGTTGGAGGCGGCTTATGGTAGAGAAATTTACATTTAATTATCTGGCAACAGCTCTGGTGGACATTCCAGCATTCAGCAAGCCAATTGCACGCTCTCTCAAAACTTGAGACATCTGTGGCATTGTTATGTGACAAAACTGCACATTCTAGAGAGTCCGTTTATTGTCCCCAGCACAAGGTGCACCTGTGTAATGACCATGCCGTGCATAAATGTATTTTGTCCCCCCACACCAAACGCAATCATGACACGCAAGTCAAAATATCAAAACAAACTCTGAACCAATTATATTAATTTGGGGACAGGTCGAAAAGCATTAAACATTTATGGAAATTTAGCTAGCAAGCTTGCACTTGCTAGCTAATTTGTCATTTTCAGCTAGCTTGCTGTTGCTAGCTAATTTGTCCTGGGATATAAAAATTGAGTTGTTATTTTACCTGAAATGCACAAGGTCCTCTACTCCGCCAATTAATAGCTAATTTGGCCCTGTCCGGGGGTTTCTTCGGATGGGGCCACAGTGTCTCCTGACCGCTCCTGTCTCAGCCTCCAGTATCTATGCTGCAGTAGTTTATGTGTCGGGGGGCTAGGGTCAGTTGGTTATACCTGGAATACTTCTCCTGTCTTATCCAGTGTCCTGTGTGAATTTAAGTATGCTCTCTCTAATTCTCTCGTTCTCTCTTTCTCTCTGAGAACCTGAGCCCTAGGACCATACGTCAGGACTACCGGGCATGCTGACACCTTGCTGTCCCCAGTCCGCCCGGCCTTGCTGCTATTCCAGTTTCAACTGTTTCTGCCTGCGGTTACGAAACCCCTACCTGTCCCAGACCTGCTGTTTTCAACTCTTAATGATCGGCTATGAAAAGCCAACTGAGATTTATTCCTGATTATTATTTGACCATGCTTGTCATTTATGAACATTTTGAAAATCTTGGCTCTCTCTAATTTTCTCCTTCTCTCTTTCTTTCTCTCGGAGGACCTGGGCCCTGGACCATGCGTCGGGACTGCCGCCCGTGGTGACTCCTTGCTGTCCCCAGTCCGCCTGGCCTTGCTGCTATTCCAGTTTCAGCTGTTCTGCCTGCGGTTATGGAACCGCCACCTGTCCCAGACCTGTTGTTTTTCAACTCTTAATGATCAGCTATGAAAAGCCAACTGAAAATTATTCATGATTATTATTTGACCATGCTTGTCACTTATGAACATTTTTGAACATCTTGGCATAGTTCTGTTATAATCTCCACCCGGCACAGCCAGAAGAGGACTGGCCACCCCTCATAGCCTGGTTCCTCTCTAGGTTTCTTCCTAGGTTTTGGCCTTTCTAGGGAGTTTTTCCTAGCCACCGTGCTTCTACACCTGCATTCTAGCTGTTTGGGGTTTTAGGCTGGGTTTCTGTACAGCACTTCGAGATATTATCTGATGTACGAAGGGCTATATAAAATAAAATTGATTGATTGATTGATTGATTGAATTAATTCACACATAAAACGGTCAACCGAATCGTTTCTAGTCATCTCTCTTCCTTCCAGGATTTTTCTTCTCTTGACTTTAGATTGCTATTGGCAACTGTCATAAATTAGGTGCATTACCGCCACTGACCTCGTTCGTTTTTCAGTCACCCAGATGGGTATAATCAATGAGGAGATGGCATGTGGGTACCTGCTTCTACAAACCAATGAGGAAAGGGGAGAGGCAGGCCTTGCAGCGCGATCTGCGTTAGAAATAGAACTGACTTCTATTTTAGCCCTTGGCAACGCAGACGCTCGCGAGCAGTGTGGGTGCAATAATTGAATAACATGTATGTCTAAATGTATTTTGCAAAGCACGTGACATGAGCGGTGTAGTCAGCATGTAAGCATAACTCGGTAAGTGTAGTTTGCTCTGATGGAGGCACCCGTAGCTGTATGGTTCTGTGCAAAACTGCTACAGTAAATGTATCTTTTATATTTGAATGATTCTTTCTCGCTGATGAAAGATAAGGGCCATATATTTCGAAAGCCACACCGCAAACTATGATCATTGATGTTTCTAAACGTTAAAACACAGCGTCTGGATTGTAGTTCACATGAGCCAGTTGTGGGCGAAGATAATGGCTGAACTGTAAGGAGAATGCAGAATATTGCCTCGAGTTTTCAAGAGCTAGGTCAAGGTTAGGTTTAAAATCACATTTTAAGAAGATAAATTGTAGAAATAGCCTGGGTTTATGACTTTATGACTGTGGTAACTACTGACGGCCCAATGTCGGCAACCCTGGCCCTGGAGTGCCGCAGACACTTCGTGTTTTTGATTTAACCGACCTGGAAGCAGGATGACATGCCAGAGGGGGACATTTTAAATCCATGGGGGTGGGAGTACAACTAGTATTGCTTTGGAGCCATAATAACACAAGGTAGATTGGTCCTACTACTGTTCAAATGTATCTAAACGTAGGCTTATGCAATCACAACCGTTGCTTTATATAATAACACAAGAAATACATGCGCGGTTCACTACTACATGTGTATCCGAAATGCTGCCGTAGGCATACACATAATTTGCGCCTACCAACACGCACATATCAGCTCGACAGGATGAGCACCAATAGCTTATCAAAAATTCTTACAGGCTTCATAGCTTAAACTTCCATTAGAATTATAAACTGGGTGGTTCCAGCCCTGAATGCTGATTGGCTGACAGCCATGGTATATGAGACCATATACCATGGGTATGACGAAACATTTATTTTTACTGCTCTAATTACTTTAGTAACCAGTTTATAATATCAATAAGGTACCACGGGGGTTCGTGGTATATGGCCAATATACCATAGCTAATGGTGCCAAAGAACAGCCCTTAGCCGTGAAATATTGGCCATGTGCCACACCACCTCGTGCCTTATTGCTTAACTATAGGCTACATTTCTGTTGAATTTGTGACACAATGAGTGTAACCAAGCCGCCACTTCTCCAGTTGCGCAATATTTTCTGTATGATAGCGTTTCAGAAAAGCTAATTAAATCAAACTAAGTGCATACTCCATAGTCATAGCTGATGTGAAATGTCCTACATTGTCACGAGAATTTTCAATCCCAGTGATGATAACTAACCATTACTTAAGCTTTGACCGATACCCGAGGTTTGTAAGACCCTGGGTTTAATAATAATTAGGCAAAGACTCAGCTTATGCAAAAGGTTGGCTGTTTATTCACGAGAACGTTCTAAAGTCATATAATGCGCACAGCCTTTTATATAACTCCAACAAGCGCCTACAAGTCTACAAGCGCATCTGATCCTCCCTGGGTGGAGGAACTTTATCTCCTGTCATTTTGGTCTCACAGTACCAAGACATGTCTGTTGTCAGTTCCTCTTTATCACACACAAACACAATGTTCCCACTGTCTCACAATATTCTAGTATTATGTCTAAACACATTGTCTAAGCTTCTGTAACTATTAGGGTGAAATACTTTAGTCATTACTCTTAATGTCATTCAGATTCTCTTATCATTACTATAAACATATAAATTCCCTTATCATACATGGCAGTAGCTCATTTGAATTTGCAGTGAATAAGAGTAAATGCCCATTCCGAGAGCAACACACACATGCTATAGCAAGAGAGCAGGGACGGGGCGAAAAAGTAGGCTGTGTCGTTTTCATAGTATTGACATCACTTTTACAGTATTCATATTTTGACTGTGTAATTCAAATGAATGGTAAGAGTGTACGTTTGCCTACTTGTTTTTTGTTTACACATGGTGTTGCTCCTATACTACTGCGACATACAAAAAGGTTGGCCTATCTGAAATGCAGCCATATACACAAAAACTGTGATTTTGCACTCAAGAAAGTACGCGATGAAGAGAAGCCCCACAAAGACTGGTTGCCCAAGATGCACTCATTTAAACAGCACACACCAACACCGTAACCATTGTAACCACGATTTGGGACCATGGACAAAAAGCTACCGCCAGTCAGTGTGATGAAAGGATAATGTTACTGCCAATTTCAGCGCCACAGGAGTGGGCAGCCAGACAACAGGATAATCCAATAGGCTACATTGGTCATTGTCCGTTGTTAAAAAGAAAAACTCTATTGCAACCTCTTTGAAATAAGGAATCGAGACCAATAGCTCAAGAGAAGTTTCAAGTGTTTAATACCAAGGATACAGTCAGCTGAGTGCATACATTTAGAAAGTTCACAACACATTTTATACTCTTCCCTTGTACGTGTCACCTCCCCTGCTATACATTTTATGACCCCAATGAGTTTCCCTCCTTTCCCCTGTGGAATTTCCATGGTCCTCTCTTGTTTAGCTAGATCAGAATCACACCCACTTCTGTTCTGGCCTGACCCTTCTCTCTGATCCTAGGCAATTTCCTCTTATCTGATAAGGTCAACCTTTCTAAATTAATATATACACAGTTCCACTCCATTAATAGTCACAGTAATCATTCACTAAACAGGATACAAAACAAACTACAGTTTTAACTTGAAACATGTTACATTTTAACAGAATTCATCACCCTATAACCATGAAATAACACAATCTGTATATCTATCAATAGGAAAAGCAAGCAATGACATTAAGAACCACAGATAAATCTAAAAGATGCATTGAAGTAAAAAGCAAAGGACTGAACTATGCATTAGTGCCTTCAGAAAGTATTCACACCCTTTGACTTTTTCCACAGAGATTTATGTCATCACTGACCTTCACACAATACACCATCATGTCAAAGTGGAATTATGTTTTTTGAAAGTTTTACAAATTAATAACACATTAAACCTGTCTAGCCCCTGCGTTCCGCTAGCGGAACTCCTCCCACATTCCACTGAAAAGGCAGAGCACGAAATTCAAAAAATATTTTTTTTAAATATTTCACTTTCACACATTAACAAGTCCAATACGGCAAATGAAAGATACACATCTTGTGAATCCAGTCAACATGTCCGATTTTTAAAATGTTTTACAGCGAAAACAGCACGTATATTTATGTTAGTGTAACAGTATAACTTTAAACCGTCCCCACGCCCCGACACGGGCGCGAACCAGGGACCCTCTGCACACATCAACGACGGTCGCCCACGAAGCATCGTTACCCATCGCTCCACAAAGGCCACGGCCCTTGCAGAGCAAGGGGCAACACTACTTAAGTCTCAGAGCAAGTGACGTAACTGATTGAAATGCTACTAGCGCGCACCCGCTAACTAGCTAGCCATTTCACATCCGTTACACTCACCCCCCTTTCAACCTCCTCCTTTTCCGCAGCAACCAGTGATCCGGGTCACGGCACCAATGTAACAGTATAACTTTAAACCGTCCCCACGCCCCGACACGGGCGCGAACCAGGGACCCTCTGCACACATCAACGACGGTCGCCCACGAAGCATCGTTACCCATCGCTCCACAAAGGCCACGGCCCTTGCAGAGCAAGGGGCAACACTACTTAAGTCTCAGAGCAAGTGACGTAACTGATTGAAATGCTACTAGCGCGCACCCGCTAACTAGCTAGCCATTTCACATCCGTTACATTAGCTCACCACCAAATACAAAGAAGGACAGACATTTTTCACAGCACAGGTAGCATGCACAAAGCCAACCTAACTAACCAAGAACCAACCAAACTAACCAAGAAACAACTTCATCAGATGACAGTCTTATAACATGTTAAACAATAATTCTATTTTTTGTTCGAAAAATTTGCATATTTGAGGTATAAATCAGTTTTACATTGCAGCTACCATCAGAGCTACCGTCAAAAATAGCACCGAACCAGCCAGAGCAATTATAGAGACCAACGTGCATTACCTAATTACTCATCATAAAACATTTTTTTTTAATACACAGCGTACAGCAATTGAAAGACACAGATCTTGTGAATCCAGACAATATTTCAGATGTTCTAAGTGTTTTACAGCGAAAACACAATATAACGTTATATTAGCTTAGCACAGTAGCAAACATCACAATAGCTCACAATAGCATTGATTCAAGCCAAACATAGCCATTACGTATAAACCACCAAAAGATATTAATTTTTTCACTAACCTTCTCAGAATTCTTCAGATGACAGTCCTATAACATCATATTACACAATGCTTATAGAGTTTGTTCGAAAATGTGCATATTTAGCGGCACAAATCGTGCTTATACAATGAAAATAGTGTCCATAACGTCAAGCAATCTGTCCGGCGCCATCTTGGAAAGACACCTATTCTTATCGAAAACTATTCCAAAACTTGACTAAAAAATACAGGTTGGACAGCAATTGAAAGACAAATTAGTTCTTAATGCAATCGCCGAATTACATTTTTAAAATTAACCTTATTGCGCAATACAGGCTGCGATAACGCAAGGCTACTGTCACGTTCCTGACCTGTTTTCTGTTGTTTTGTATGTGTTTAGTTGTTCAGGACGTGAGCTGGGTGGGAATTCTATGTTGTGTGTCTAGTTTGTCTGTTTCTATGTCAGCCTAGTGTGGGTTCTCAATCAGAGACAGATGGTAGTCGTTGTCTCTGATTGAGACTCATATATAGGAGGCTTGTTTTGTGTTGGGATTTTGTGGGTGTTTGTTACCTGTCTCTGTGTTTGTGTTCTGCACCAGATAGGTCTGTATCGGTTTTGCACATTTGTTATTTTGTATGTTGTTTGTAGTGTTTCACTTGTTCTGGTATTAAACATGTTTAACACTAGCCGCGCTGCACTTTGGTCCTCTCCTTCACCCCTGGAAGAAAACCTTTACAGAAACACCCACCATACCCGGACCAAGCAGCGTGGCAACGGGCAACAGCAACAGCAGCAGCGGTACCAGGAGGAATGGTCATGGGAGGAAATCATAAACGGAAAAGGACCCTGG
This sequence comes from Salvelinus fontinalis, assembly GCF_029448725.1. Taxonomy (NCBI): domain Eukaryota; kingdom Metazoa; phylum Chordata; class Actinopteri; order Salmoniformes; family Salmonidae; genus Salvelinus; species Salvelinus fontinalis. The sequence goes on from NC_074706.1 coordinate 19,486,076, forward strand.
GCAAAGGTGGGAGAGAATCGCCACTCTTGGAAGGAGAAGGAGGCAGCCACAGCCCAGGAGCGCTGGATTGAGGAGGCAGCACGTAAGAGAGGCTGGAAGCCCGAGAGGCTCACCCAAAAATTTCTTGGGGGGGGGGGGGGGGGGGGAAAGGGGCGTTTGGCGAAGCCGGGTTGGGTACCTGAGCCATCTCCCCGGGCTTACCGTGGAGTGAGAGGAAGTCGTACTGGTCAGACACCGTGTTATGCGGTAAAGCGCACTGTGTCCCCAGTACGCGTGCTTAGCCCAGTGCGGGCTATTCCACCTTGCCGCACTGGGAGGGCTAGGTTGGGCATCGAGCTGGATGTCATGAAGCCGGCCCAACGTATCTGGCCTCCAGTACGTCTCCTCGGTCCGGCGTACATGGCACCAGCCTTACAGGTGGTGTCCCCGGTTCGCCTGCATAGCCCAGTGCGGGTTGTTCCACCTCGCCGCACTGGCAGGGCTACGGGGACCATTCAACCTGGTAAGGTTGGAGAGGCTCGGTGCTCAAGAGCGCGTGTCCTCCTTCACGGTCCGGTATATCCGGCGCCACCTTCCCGCCCCAGCCCAGTACCACCAGTGCCTACACCACGCACCAGGCTTCCAGTGCATCGCCAGAGCCCTGTTCCTCCTCCCCGCACTCGCCCTGAGGTGCGTGCCCTCAGCCCTGTACCTCCAGTTCCGGCACCACGCATCAGGCCTATAGTGCGTCTCAGCCGGCCAGAGTCTGCCGTCTGCCCAGCGCCGTCTGAGCCGTCCGTCTGCCCAGCGCCGTCTGAGCCGTCCGTCTGCCCAGCGCCGTCTGAGCCGTCCGTCTGCCCAGCGCCGTCTGAGCCGTCCGTCTGCCCAGCGCCGTCTGGGCCGTCCGTCTGCCCAGCGGCGTCTGAGCCGTCCGTCTGCCCAGCGCCGTCTGAGCCGTCCGTCTGCCCCGGTTCGCCTGCATAGCCCAGTGCGGGTTGTTCCACCTCGCCGCACTGGCAGGGCTACGGGGACCATTCAACCAGTCAGGAGACGCCAGAGACGCCAGCCAGTCAGGAGCTGCCAGAGACGCCAGCCAGTCAGGAGCTGCCAGAGCTGCCCTACAGTCATGAGCTGCCCTACAGTCATGAGCTGCCCTACAGTCATGAGCTGCCCTTCAGTCATGAGCTGCCCTTCAGTCATGAGCTGCCCTCCAGTCATGAGCTGCCCTCCAGTCATGAGCTGCCCCCTGAGCCGTCCGTCTGCCCAGCGGCGTCTGAGCCGTCTGTCTGCCCAGCGCCGTCTGAGCCGTCCGTCTGCCCAGCGCCGTCTGAGCCGTCCATCTGCCCAGCGCCGTCTGAGTCGTCCGTCTGCCACGAGCCATTAGAGCCGTCCGTCAGTCAGGAGCCGCTAGAGCCGTCCATCAGTCAGGAGCCGCCAGAGCCGCCAGCCAGTCAGGAGCCGCCAGAGCCGCCAGCCAGTCAGGAGCCGCCAGAGACGCCAGCCAGTCAGGAGCCGCCAGAGACGCCAGCCAGTCAGGAGCCGCCAGAGACGCCAGCCAGTCAGGAGCCGCCAGAGACGCCAGCCAGTCAGGAGCCGCCAGAGACGCCAGCCAGTCAGGAGCCGCCAGAGACGCCAGCCAGTCAGGAGCCGCCAGAGACGCCAGCCAGTCAGGAGCCGCCAGAGACGCCAGCCAGTCAGGAGCCGCCAGAGACGCCAGCCAGTCAGGAGCTGCCAGAGCTGCCCTACAGTCATGAGCTGCCCTACAGTCATGAGCTGCCCTACAGTCATGAGCTGCCCTACAGTCATGAGCTGCCCTTCAGTCATGAGCTGCCCTTCAGTCATGAGCTGCCCTCCAGTCATGAGCTGCCCTCCAGTCATGAGCTGCCCTCCAGTCATGAGCTGCCCCCTGAGCCGTCCGTCTGCCCAGCGGCGTCTGAGCCGTCCGTCTGCCCAGCGCCGTCTGAGCCGTCCGTCTGCCCAGCGCCGTCTGAGCCGTCCGTCTGCCCAGCGCCGTCTGAGTCGTCCGTCTGCCACGAGCCATTAGAGCCGTCCGTCAGTCAGGAGCCGCCAGAGCCGCCAGCCAGTCAGGAGCCGCCAGAGCCGCCAGCCAGTCAGGAGCCGCCAGAGCCGCCAGCCAGTCAGGAGCCGCCAGAGACGCCAGCCAGTCAGGAGCCGCCAGAGACGCCAGCCAGTCAGGAGCCGCCAGAGACGCCAGCCAGTCAGGAGCCGCCAGAGACGCCAGCCAGTCAGGAGCCGCCAGAGACGCCAGCCAGTCAGGAGCCGCCAGAGACGCCAGCCAGTCAGGAGCCGCCAGAGCCGCCAGCCAGTCAGGAGCCGCCAGAGCCGCCAGCCAGTCAGGAGCCGCCAGAGCCGCCAGCCAGTCAGGAGCCGCCAGAGCCGCCAGCCAGTCAGGAGACGCCAGAGACGCCAGCCAGTCAGGAGCCGCCAGAGCCGCCAGCCAGTCAGGAGCCGCCAGAGACGCCAGCCAGTCAGGAGCCGACAGAGACGCCAGCCAGTCAGGAGCCGCCAGAGACGCCAGCCAGTCAGGAGCCGCCAGAGACGCCAGCCAGTCAGGAGCCGCCAGAGACGCCAGCCAGTCAGGAGCCGCCAGAGACGCCAGCCAGTCAGGAGCCGCCAGAGACGCCAGCCAGTCAGGAGCCGCCAGAGACGCCAGCCAGTCAGGAGCCGCCAGAGACGCCAGCCAGTCAGGAGCTGCCAGAGCTGCCCTACAGTCATGAGCTGCCCTACAGTCATGAGCTGCCCTACAGTCATGAGCTGCCCTTCAGTCATGAGCTGCCCTTCAGTCATGAGCTGCCCTCCAGTCATGAGCTGCCCTCCAGTCATGAGCTGCCCCCTGAGCCGTCCGTCTGCCCAGCGCCGTCTGAGCCGTCCGTCTGCCCAGCGCCGTCTGAGCCGTCCGTCTGCCCAGCGCCGTCTGAGCCGTCCGTCTGCCCAGCGCCGTCTGAGTCGTCCGTCTGCCACGAGCCATTAGAGCCGTCCGTCAGTCAGGAGCCGCCAGAGCCGCCAGCCAGTCAGGAGCCGCCAGAGCCGCCAGCCAGTCAGGAGCCGCCAGAGCCGCCAGCCAGTCAGGAGCCGCCAGAGACGCCAGCCAGTCAGGAGCCGCCAGAGACGCCAGCCAGTCAGGAGCCGCCAGAGACGCCAGCCAGTCAGGAGCCGCCAGAGACGCCAGCCAGTCAGGAGCCGCCAGAGACGCCAGCCAGTCAGGAGCCGCCAGAGACGCCAGCCAGTCAGGAGCCGCCAGAGACGCCAGCCAGTCAGGAGCCGCCAGAGACGCCAGCCAGTCAGGAGCCGCCAGAGACGCCAGCCAGTCAGGAGCCGCCAGAGCCGCCAGCCAGTCAGGAGCCGCCAGAGACGCCAGCCAGTCAGGAGCCGCCAGAGACGCCAGCCAGTCAGGAGCCGCCAGAGACGCCAGCCAGTCAGGAGCCGCCAGAGACGCCAGCCAGTCAGGAGCCGCCAGAGCCGCCAGCCAGTCAGGAGCCGCCAGAGCCGCCAGCCAGTCAGGAGCCGCCAGAGCCGCCAGCCAGTCAGGAGCCGCCAGAGACGCCAGCCAGTCAGGAGCCGCCAGAGACGCCAGCCAGTCAGGAGCCGCCAGAGACGCCAGCCAGTCAGGAGCCGCCAGAGACGCCAGCCAGTCAGGAGCAGCCAGAGACGCCAGCCAGTCAGGAGCCGCCAGAGACGCCAGCCAGTCAGGAGCCGCCAGAGACGCCAGCCAGTCAGGAGCCGCCAGAGACGCCAGCCAGTCAGGAGCCGCCAGAGCCGCCAGCCAGTCAGGAGCCGCCAGAGACGCCAGCCAGTCAGGAGCCGCCAGAGACGCCAGCCAGTCAGGAGCCGCCAGAGACGCCAGCCAGTCAGGAGCCGCCAGAGACGCCAGCCAGTCAGGAGCCGCCAGAGACGCCAGCCAGTCAGGAGCCGCCAGAGACGCCAGCCAGTCAGGAGCCGCCAGAGACGCCAGCCAGTCAGGAGCCGCCAGAGACGCCAGCCAGTCAGGAGCCGCCAGAGACGCCAGCCAGTCAGGAGCCGCCAGAGACGCCAGCCAGTCAGGAGCCGCCAGAGCCGCCAGCCAGTCAGGAGCCGCCAGAGCCGCCAGCCAGTCAGGAGCCGCCAGAGCCGCCAGCCAGTCAAGAGCCGCCAGAGCCGCCAGCCAGTCAGGAGCCGCCAGAGACGCCAGCCAGTCAGGAGCCGCCAGAGCCGCCAGCCAGTCAGGAGCCGCCAGAGACGCCAGCCAGTCAGGAGCCGCCAGAGACGCCAGCCAGTCAGGAGCCGCCAGAGACGCCAGCCAGTCAGGAGCCGCCAGAGACGCCAGCCAGTCAGGAGCCGCCAGAGACGCCAGCCAGTCAGGAGCCGCCAGAGACGCCAGCCAGTCAGGAGCCGCCAGAGACGCCAGCCAGTCAGGAGCCGCCAGAGACGCCAGCCAGTCAGGAGCCGCCAGAGACGCCAGCCAGTCAGGAGCCGCCAGAGACGCCAGCCAGTCAGGAGACGCCAGAGACGCCAGCCAGTCAGGAGACGCCAGAGACGCCAGCCAGTCAGGAGCTGCCAGAGCTGCCCTACAGTCATGAGCTGCCCTACAGTCATGAGCTGCCCTACAGTCATGAGCTGCCCTTCAGTCATGAGCTGCCCTTCAGTCATGAGCTGCCCTCCAGTCATGAGCTGCCCTCCAGTCATGAGCTGCCCCCTGAGCCGTCCGTCTGCCCAGCGCCGTCTGAGCCGTCCGTCTGCCCAGCGCCGTCTGAGCCGTCCGTCTGCCCAGCGCCGTCTGAGCCGTCCGTCTGCCCAGCGCCGTCTGAGTCGTCCGTCTGCCACGAGCCATTAGAGCCGTCCGTCAGTCAGGAGCCGCCAGAGCCGCCAGCCAGTCAGGAGCCGCCAGAGCCGCCAGCCAGTCAGGAGCCGCCAGAGCCGCCAGCCAGTCAGGAGCCGCCAGAGACGCCAGCCAGTCAGGAGCCGCCAGAGACGCCAGCCAGTCAGGAGCCGCCAGAGACGCCAGCCAGTCAGGAGCCACCAGAGACGCCAGCCAGTCAGGAGCCGTCAGAGACGCCAGCCAGTCAGGAGCCGCCAGAGACGCCAGCCAGTCAGGAGCCGCCAGAGACGCCAGCCAGTCAGGAGCCGCCAGAGCCGCCAGCCAGTCAGGAGCCGCCAGAGCCGACAGCCAGTCAGGAGCCGCCAGAGCCGCCAGCCAGTCAGGAGCCGCCAGAGACGCCAGCCAGTCAGAAGCCGCCAGAGACGCCAGCCAGTCAGGAGCCGCCAGAGACGCCAGCCAGTCAGGAGCCGCCAGAGACGCCAGCCAGTCAGGAGCCGCCAGAGACGCCAGCCAGTCAGGAGCCGCCAGAGCCGCCAGCCAGTCAGGAGCCGCCAGAGACGCCAGCCAGTCAGGAGCCGCCAGAGACGCCAGCCAGTCAGGAGCCGCCAGAGACGCCAGCCAGTCAGGAGCCGCCAGAGACGCCAGCCAGTCAGGAGCCGCCAGAGACGCCAGCCAGTCAGGAGCCGCCAGAGACGCCAGCCAGTCAGGAGCCGCCAGAGACGCCAGCCAGTCAGGAGCCGCCAGAGACGCCAGCCAGTCAGGAGCCGCCAGAGACGCCAGCCAGTCAGGAGCCGCCAGAGATGCCAGCCAGTCAGGAGCCGCCAGAGACGCCAGCCAGTCAGGAGCCGCCAGAGACGCCAGCCAGTCAGGAGCTGCCAGAGCTGCCCTACAGTCATGAGCTGCCCTACAGTCATGAGCTGCCCTACAGTCATGAGCTGCCCTACAGTCATGAGCTGCCCTTCAGTCATGAGCTGCCCTTCAGTCATGAGCTGCCCTCCAGTCATGAGCTGCCCTCCAGTCATGAGCTGCCCTCCAGTCATGAGCTGCCACTCAGTCCGGAGCTGCCACTCAGTCCGGAGCTGCCACTAGTCCGGAGTTGTCCCTCTGTCCTGAGCTACCTCTCTGTCCTGGGCTACCTCTCTGTCCTGAGCTACCTCTGTGTCCTGAACTACCTCTCTGTCCTGAGTTGTCTCCTCTATTGTAGAGGGGAGTTGGTGAAGGTTCCTGGACCATGGTCGGGGGCGAGGGTCGCCACTCAAGGGACGCTAAGGAGGGGGACAAAGACAATGGTGGAGTGGTGCCCTCGTCCACCGCCGGAGCCGCCACCGCGGACAGATGCCCACCCAGACCCTCCCCTTGAGTTTTTAGGGGTGCGCCCGGAGTTCGCACCTTGAGGGGGGGGTTCTGTCACGTTCCTGACCTGTTTTCTGTTATTTTGTATGTGTTTAGTTGGTCAAGACGTGAGCTGGGTGGGAATTCTATGTTGTGTGTCTAGTTTGTCTGTTTCTATGTCAGCCTAGTGTGGGTTCTCAATCAGAGACAGATGGTAGTCGTTGTCTCTGATTGAGACTCATATATAGGAGGCTTGTTTTGTGTTGGGATTTTGTGGGTGTTTGTTACCTGTCTCTGTGTTTGTGTTCTGCACCAGATAGGTCTGTATCGGTTTTGCACATTTGTTATTTTGTATGTTGTTTGTAGTGTTTCACTTGTTCTGGTATTAAACATGTTTAACACTAGCCGCGCTGCACTTTGGTCCTCTCCTTCACCCTTGGAGGAAAACCTTTACAGCTACAATGCAGGAAATGGCGTTTCATGCATTTGACATTTTTCAACAGAACAATGAATTATCAGCATAAAGACTGCTTACTGCTTATTAGCTGAGCTTCCATCAGAATCTTGGGCAAGGTGTCATTTCTTCAAAACAATCGTCTTTGGGTTGAAAGATGTCCTCTTGTCCGGTCGAATTAGCCGCTAAACGTTAGCCGCCAACTGGAGTGGTGTCCAACTCGTGAAAGCGCATGGCAAAGAAATCCCAGAAAATCGCAATAAACTGCTATAAGTCGGTTTAAATTAACTACCTTATGATGTCTTTAACATCTATAACGAATAAAAACATGACTGGAGATATAGAAATACTAAAACGAAAGCGTTTGCAGGACGCCATTCTGATGTCTTCATGCGCCAAATGCACTGTTGAAAAGAACGGTACTTCCTGTTCCACGGTCTAATATAAGGTCACAGATTGCGCAATCGACTCCATTCAAAGTCTCACCGCTTACTGACATCTAGAGGAAGGTGTATGCAGTGCATGTACCCTCATAGCTTGCATGGGGACTTATAAACTGATCTCAGAACAGGGACCTGGTTTTCTGAAATCTCACTCCCTGACAGGAAAAGTGGTGCAGAAGGAGTTCTGTTTCACTCAGAGAAATAATTCAAACGGTTTTAGAAACTAGAGTGTTTTCGATACAATAGTAATAATAATATGCATATTGTACGAGCAAGAATTGAGTATGAGGCCGTTTAAATTGTGAACGATTTTCCCCCAAAGTGTAAATAGCGCCCCCTATCATCAAATAGCACAACAGTTTACATATACCTTAGCCAAATACATTTAAACTCAGTTTTTCACAATTCCTGACATTTAATCCTAGTAAAAATTCCCTGTCTTAGGTCAGTTAGGATCACCACTTTATTTTAAGAATGTGAAATGTCAGAATAATAGTAGTGAGAATGATTTATTTCAGCTTTTATTTCTTTCATCAATTTCCTTGTGGGTCAGAAGTTTGCATACACTGAATTAGTATTTGGAAGCATTGCCTTTAAATTGTTTAACTTGGGTCAAACGTTTTGGATAGCCTTCCACAAGCTCACCACAATAGGTTGGATGAATTTTGGCCCATTCCTCCTGACAGAGTTGGTGTAACTGAGTCAGGTTTGTAGGCCTCTTTGCTCACACATGCTTTTTCAGTTCTGCCCACAAATTTTCTATGGGATTGAGGTCAGGGCTTTGTGATGGCCACTCCAATACCTTGACTTTGTTGTCCTTAAGCCATTTTGCTCAACTTTTGAATTATATTTGGGGTCATTGTCCATTTGGAAGACCCATTTCCTGACTGATGTCTTGAGATGTTGCTTCAATATATCCACATAATTTTCCTTTCTCATGATGCCATCTATTTTGTGAAGTGCACCAGTCTCTCCTGCAGCAAAGCACCCCCACAACATGATGCTGTCAACCCCATGCTTCACGGTTGGGATGGTGTTCTTCGGCTTGCAAGCCTCACCCTTTTTCCTCCAAACATAACGATGGTCATTATGGCCAAACAGTTCTATTTTTGTTTCATCAGACCAGAGGACATTTCTCCAAAAAGTAAGATCTTTGTCCCCATGTGCATTTGCAAACCATAGTCTGGCTTTTTTGTTGCGGTTTTGGAGCAGTGGCTTCTGCCTTGCTGAGCGGCCTTTCAGGTTATGTCGATATAGGTCTTGTTTTACTGTGACTATAGATACTTTTGTACCTGTTTCCTCCAGCATCTTCACAAGGTCTTTTGCTGTTGTTCTGGGATTGATTTGCACTTTTCGCACCAAAGTATGTTCATCTCTAGGAGACAGAACGCTTCTCCTTCCTGAGCGGTATGACGGCTGCGTGGTCCCATGGTGTTTATACTTGCGCACTATTGCTTGTACAGATGAACGTGGTACCTTCATGCATTTGGAAATTGCTCCCAAGGATGATCCAGACTTGTGGAGGTCTACAATTTTATTTCTGAGGTCTTGGCTGATTTCTTTTGATTTTCCCATGATGTCAAGCAAAGAGGCACTGAGTTTGAAGGTAGGCCTTGAAATACATCCACAGATACACCTCCAATTGACTCAAATTATTCTATCAGAAGCTTCTAAAGCCATGACATAATTTTCTGTATTTTTCCAAGCTGTTTAAAGACACAGTCAACTTAGTGTATGTAAACTTCTGACCCACTGGAATTGTGATACAGTGAATTATATAATCTGTCTGTAAACAATTGTTGGAAAAATGACTTGTCATGCACAAAGGAGATGTCCTAACCGACTTGCCGAAACTATACTTTGTTAACAAGAAATGTGTGGAGTGGTTGAAAAACAATTTTTAATGACTCCAACCTAAGTGTATGTAAACTTCCGACTTCAAATGTATATCTCTTGACACATAAATTAAAATAGTATTGGCCTCTGAACCTTCAAGATGCATACTGGACCCTATAACAACTAAACTACTGAAAGAGCTGCTTCCTGTGCTTGGCCCTCCTATGTTGAACATAATAAACGGCTCTATTTCCACCAGATGTGTACCAAACTCACTAAAAGTGGCAGTAATAAAGCCTCTCTTGAAAAAGCTGAACCTTGACCCAGAAAATATAAAAAACTAGTTGGTTGGTAGTTGGTTGGTGGTTTAACATATCCCTCTAGTGGTGTGGGGGCTGTGCCTTGGCAAAGTGGGTGGGGTTATATCCTGCTTGTTTGGCCCTGTCCGGTGGGTATGACCCCTCCTGTCTCAGCCTCCAATATTTATGCTGCAATAGTTTGTGTGTTGGTGGACTAGAGTCAGTCTGTTATATCTGGAGTATTTCTTCTGTCTTACCCGGTGTCCTGTGTGAATTTAAGTATGCTCCATCTTTTCTTTCTCACTCCTCTCGGAGGACCTGAGCCTTAGGACCATGACTCAGGACTACCTGGCCTGATGACTCCTTTACTTGCTGTCCCCAGTTCACCTGGTCATGCTGCTGCTCCAGTTTCAACTGTTCTGCCTGCGGATATGGAACCCTGACCTGTTCACTGGACGTGCTACCTTGTTCCGGACCTGCTGTTTTGGACTCTCTCTCTCCACCACACCTGCTGTCTCTAACTCTGAATGATCGGCTATAAATAGCCAACTGACATTTACTCCTGGGGTGCTGACCTGTTGCACCCTCTACAACCACTGATTATTATTATTTGAATCTGCTGGTCATCTATGAACGTTTGAACATCATCTTGGCCATGTTCTGTTTTAATCTCCACACGGCACAGCCAGAAGAGGACTGACCTCAGAGAATGTTGCCTCTCTAGGTTTCTTCCTAAGATCCGGCCTTTCTAGGGAGTTTTTCCTAGCCACCGTGCTTCTACATATGCATTGCTTACTGTTTGAGGTTTTAGGCTGGGTTTCTGTACAGCACTTTATGACATTGGCTGATGTAAAAAGGGCTTAATAAATACATTTGATTGATTGAACATGTAAAGTGTTGGTCAAATGTTTCATGAGCTGAAATAAAACATCCCAGTAATGTTTCATAAAAAAAGCGTATTTCTCTCAAATGTGCACAAGTTTGTTTACATCCCTGTTAGTGAGCATTTCTTCTTTGCCAAGATAATCCATCCAGCTGTTAGGTATTGCATATCAAGACGCTGAATAAACAGCATGATATATTACACAGATGCACCTTGTGCTGGGGATAAAATGTGCAGTTTTGTCACACAACACAATGCCACAGATGTTTCAAGTTGAAGGAGCGTGCAATTGGCATGTTGACTGCAGGAATTTCCACCAGAACTGTTGCCAGAGAATTTTATGTTAATTTCTCTACCCACGTGTATGGCGTCATATGTGCGAGCGGTTTACTGATGTCAACATTGTGAACCGAGTGCCCGATGGTGGTGGAGGGGTTATGGTATGGGCAGGCATAAGGTACGGCAATTTGAATGCACAGAGATACTGTGACGAGATCCTGAGGCCCATTGTGAGTCCCATTTTTTTTTTTATGTATTTGACCAACAGATGCATATCTGTATTCCCAGTCATGTGAAAACCGTAGATTAGTGCCTAATGAATTTATTTTGATTGACTGATTTCCTTATATGAACTGTAACTCAGTAAAATCTATGAAATTGTTGCATGTGGTATTTATAATTTTGTTCAGTATATTTACCAAGAGTTATCATCCATAATTGTCATAGCCATTTATTTACCACCACAAACAGATGCTAGTGTATAGGGCCATAAGCAAACAAGAAAAGGCTCACCCAGACACCGTCCAATCAATAGTAGAGCTATAGCCTACATTAATTCACATCAGATAGTGTCCTCCTTATGCTATAACCTACTAATGCATATGGAACTTTGCATGGTACACCTGAATTTATGATGAACCCCATTAACTGTAACCTCGACTTCCAGTGCGGTGAGGTTAAAGCCTAGTGGAGCTTACCCAGAGTGATTATGCCCTCTCCTGGCGAGGACACATTAGTGTAGGCTGTATTCCTATGTAGGCAACACTTACATGAAGGCCTACAACAGGGGTGGGCAATTCCAGTCCTCGAGGGCCTGATTGGCGTCACAGTTATGCCCCAGCCCCAGCTAACACACCTGACTCCAATAATCACCTAATCATGATCTTCAGTTTAGAATGCAATTTGATTAATCAGCTGTGTTTGCGAGGGATGGCGAAAACGTGTGACACCAATCAGGCCCTCGAGGACTAGAGCTGCCCACAACATTTGATATGCTATGCATTATTCTAGTCACCCACTTTGTCACATGTTTTGAATCGAGCATCAAGGACCAGCAGTGAACATTTTTTTCCTCACAAAACATCTTGATGCGTGAGGGGCTCATGGTTAAAGTGCACTATAGATTTCGAGTCGACCGCTTTAGCAGTGTGCTGCCTAGAAGTGATGGTGATAATGGTAGCCTACATGACTGCTACTAGACAAATCCATAAGGCTCTTGTTTTTTCTTATGATGTACGATAAACTGACCTTATTTCTATTTGTTCCATAAAAGCACATGGATGTGTGTGAAACAGAAACAAAAACGTGTGATTTTGTCATATATAAAAACATTTGAAAATGTCTAACAGTAGTAGCTAGTAGTCTAGTCAAGGATGCATCAATGCAATATTGGCACAGAACATTTTGTTACAGACCAACGGAACAAAAGCAAACCTTGAATTTGTAGGTTTATAATATCCTTTTAGTGGCCAAGGTTGACCTATTTTAAGAAATAATATTGGTTGGGGGATATAAGGTATAAGATCTTTAAAGATCTTATGAAGAATTTGTTACAGGATATATCACTGCCACCTGGTGAGATAAGCATAGGGCTAATGTGTGCCATGTTATCTGATGGGACCGGGGCTGCATTTACTACGTTTTTACATTCTGGAACGTAGTTGAACGGAAACTATGCTGTACTGAACGACCAGTTATACAACGGGGTTGGGTTGGGGAACGCCGTCAGCATGGCCACTGCCCTTTATATAAGTCACTCATTGCTTCAAGCCACACCCACCAAAGTCTGTTAAAGAACGTACAAGAATGTTTTGGGGAAACGTGTCGTTCAGTACAAACCGTTCCGCAACGTTGCAACGTTCAAGCGAACTGAACGCACCTCAGCTACAATTCAGCGTTCTGTTACGTGCAAGCACATCAATGGTTTTAATTGGCTGATACGTATTTTGAGCAAGTATGCGTGTTACCTATCCCCACTACATTTGAGCCCTATACTGTAGTTACAGAATGACTTCATTGTTGTTAAACCCATCATGGTGGACCTAAATATGTGGGTAAAAAATAAGTCAGCAATGATAAGTTGTCAGACAAACAATGGAAGAGGCAAGTGGAAGAGGGAAAAAGTAAGGAACTTATATGTCGGTCCTGCATTAAAGACCAAAATTGGTTAAAGAAAATTGTGATATATAAAAATATATACCAGCTTAATTTAAGGACCAAAAAATTGACAGCTGTGCCATATAAATGGCAAAATAGTTGGGGAGAGATTTTCAAGGTACCGATTCCATGGCACATGGTTAATGAATTGACATGCAAAACGACGCCGTATTCAAATTTTTAATTTAAATTATACAAAATTATTGCAACCAATATCATTTTATATGGGGAATACAACCTTCCCAGCTCTGCAGATTTTGCTGCGAGGAGGCAGTCATTAGATCATTTATTTTGGTCACAGGTCCAGGAATGGCTGAAAAATGGGAGGGGTTGAATGGAGCTGAAGGGTGGAACTAATAACAAGATAAAATGTAAAAACATATGGTAGTAAAATGTATATAGGTTGAGAACTTTTGTGAAATAGCACAGTTACAAATATATGGCAAATAGAAATCAAAATGGATGGACATCAGAAATAGAGTTAGGCCAGGACTAAAAACAAAAAAAATAAAACTATTGTAAAAATAGATTGTGTCTGTAAAATGTATATAGTACGTATAAGCTGGAAGTAGAAGCATGTGTTATTATGTATTAGTTTTCTCCAATTACGGGTGGTAGGGTATAATAAAAAATATATGTTTTAAATGTATATATATACACTGCTCAAAAAAATAAAGGGAACACTTAAACAACACAATGTAACTCCAAGTCAATCACACTTCTGTGAAATCAAACTGTCCACTTAGGAAGCAACACTGATTGACAATAAATTTCACATGCTGTTGTGCAAATGGAATAGACAAAAGATGGAAATTATAGGCAATTAGCAAGACACCCCCAAAAAAGGAGTGATTCTACAGGTGGTGACCACAGACCACTTCTCAGTTCCTATGCTTCCTGGCTGATGTAGATATTAGATATAGATATTTATTAAGTGTATATTGGTTATAAAGTGCTGTTGGGTTTATGCAGAATAGGGTGAGATCAGATGTGATGTATACGAAAGAGAATCTCAACAAAAGTCTTAGACTAAAAAGTCCCATTTTGTGTTTATTAAACATAAACAAGTTAATACATCATATGAAAACCACACACGTCTCAACTACAGAGCTGCATGAACCTGATGAACTTCATTCATTTTCATATTAAAATAATATTGAGGGGGAAAATTAAGTAGTTCAATGGAAGTAATGAAAGATGCATTTGTGAACATCATATAGCCTACACAGTACAAACAATACGTTAAATACTTTTTAGGCGTATACATGTATTATACAGTGAGTGTACAAAACATTAGGAACACCTTCTGTTCTCTCTGCTACCGCACGGCAAGCAGTAGCGGAGCACCAAGTCTAGGTCCAAAAGGCTTCTTACCAGCTTCTACCCCCAAGTCACAAGACTCCTGACTCTGTACCGGTACCTCCTGTATATAGCCTCACTACTGTTATTTTACTACTTAACACTTATTTTTCTTAAAACAGCATTTTTGGTTAAGGGCTCGTGAGTAAGCATTTCACTGTAAGGTCTACCTGTTGTATTCGGCGCATGTGACAAATACAATTTGATTTGACCTTCCTAATATGGAGTTGCACCTCCTTTGGCCCTCAGAACAGCCTCAATACATTGGGGCATGGACTCTACAAGGCGTCGAAAGCGTTCAACAGGGATGCTGGCCCATACTGACTCGAAGGCTTCTCACAGTTGGTTCAAGTTGGCTGGATGCCATTTCGGTGGTGGACCATTCTTAAAACACACGGGAAACTGTTGAGCGTTGCAGTTCTTGACAAGCTGGTGCGCCTGGCACCTACTACCATACACCCCCCCCCCCCCCCCGTTCAAAGGCACTTCAGTATTTTGTCTTGCCCATTCACCCTCTGAATGGCACACATACACAATCCATGTCTCAAGGCTTAACAATCCTTCTTTAATCTGTCTCCTTCCCTTCATCTATACTGATTGAAGTGAATTTAACAGGTTACATCAATAAGGTATCATAGCTTTCACCTGGATTCACCTGGTCAGTGTATTTCATGGAAAGAGCAGGTGTTTCTAATGTTTTATACACTCAGTGTATATTCCACAATGTCTGGGCCTTGCACATCCAACACTCTTTAATGCAGGCTTTGAGCTAAATGTCAGAAGCTATCAAATGGAATGGTTACTTTCTATGTTATAGAGTGGAATGGGTTTTCTCCTGATGTATTCTGAGGTAGCTCCTCTCTGAGAACCTCTTCCCGCAGTGCGTACAGGCGAACGGCCTCTCTCCCGTGTGGACCTTCAGGTGCCTCTTCAGTTTGTCCTGGCGGGAGAACCTCTTCTCGCACTGGGGGCAGCTGTAAGGTTTCTCCCCTGTGTGGACCCTCTGGTGCCGCTTCAGGGTGCCAGCCTCGGTGAAGCGCATGTGGCACTGGGTGCAGCTGAATGGTTTCTCCCCTGTGTGGACCCTCTGGTGGATCTCCACCTTCTGGGGGCAGCTGAAGCCTTTGTTACAGAACATGCAGAGGAACCGTTTCTCTTTACTATTGCCTGATGTGGCTCCCCCTCCCCGACCCTGGGCTTTAGCCCTGTTGTTTGAGTTCAATACCTGATTGAAAAAGACATGGCCGTGTGAATCTGAAGATCCCATCGACGTGGACACGGGGTCTCGATCACTGAGCGTGTGTAAAGGGGAGTGGGTGGCAACATTTGGATTTGTCTCTAAGCTTTCCCTGTAGTCTATAAAATCTCTGCCCTGCGAGTGTCCTTCTCCTAGGTGATTATCTGCATTCCATGTGGAAGGAACGTCGCCTTCCAATTTCACAGTCACTTCATTTATGACAAGCCCCTCCCCTTTCTTATCTAAGTACCCTTCAGAGTATACAGTACTACTGTACTGATTCCAGGCCCCTATAGACAGATCAGTCTGTGTCTCTAAACCCAGGGGCATGTTGCCAGGGTCCTTCTCTGTGGTGTAAGAACAAGCAGGCTCCTCACTACCAGTGTCTAACTTGTCACCATCCCCATCTCCACGGGAATTAACAGGCCTCTGGCTCTGATGAAATACTGGTAAATAGTCTGAGCCGGGAGCAGGAGGACAGCCCAGTCTCCCCAGACCTGGATCTGATATTTGGTCAGGTCCTGTGTGTAAGAGACTGTGTGTTACAGTTAACGTCTTGGTGTCTGTCTTTGACTTGAGGGCGGCGTTCAGCGTTCCACTGACCTCCGTGATGCTGCGTCGGGTCCTGGGCTGCGCTGGGGTGGTGGTAGGGTCCTCGACTCCAGTCTGAAAGTTTCTGCTGTGCCGTGGGTCCTCGTCTCCTTCAGACCTCTCTAGCTTGAACCCAGGACCTGCATCTGCAGACTGACAAGAAGAGGCGAGGTTATTACCAGTACATGAGTAGAATTGGAATCGTCTCACAAGCTCCCTTATGGCAAATGTACATGTGAATGGCTGAAGGGTGCCTTTCCGAAATAAATGGGCCACATTTGATTTACAGAGTAACTGTAATTTGTAATGCAACACTATTACAACTAATCCAGGGCTCTCCAACCATGTCCCTGGAGAGATACCCTTCTGTAAGTTTTCACTTAAACCCCAGTTGTAAGTAACCTGATTCAGTTTATCAACCAGCTAATTATTAGAATCAGGTGCACTAGATTGGGGTTGGAGTGAAAACCTACAGGACAGTAGCCCTCCAGGAACAGGGTTGGAGAGCCCTGCACTAACCTCTATCACGACAACGTGCTGGGTTGAGGATCCACTCGCCTCATCAACAGTAATTGGTTGGTCATCCTTCCACGTATTGTGTCCTGCTGGCTTCACAAAGCTCCTGTGGCCTCCAATGAGATGTCCTTCACCTGAGAGAGTGATTGGGTGAAAAGCAGTTGTTAGGTTAACTACGGTGGTATAGACATCTTTCTGTGTTTGCAAACATTGCCACACAAGGGCAATGCGTGCAATTTGATTACTGAACACGGGGGAGTTATCTGAAAACACAAAAAAAACATACATTCATGAGAAACATGTAAATGTATTTCACACTACCTTTGGATTATAATAGGATTTTAAACCTTGTGTGAAGTCAAAAAACATTATTTGCCTGTGTTTTGCATGTACAGTACCAGTCAAAAGTTTGGACACACCTACTCATTCAAGGGTTTTTATTTTTACTATTTTCTACATTGTAGAATAATAGTGAAGACATCAACTATGAAATTAAATAACATATGCAATCATGTAGTAACTAAAGTGTTCAACAAATCAAAATATGTTTTATATTCCTCAAAGTCAAATCAAATTTTATTGGTCACATACACATGGTTAGCAGATGTTAATGCGAGTGTAACGAAATGCTTGTGCTTCTAGTTCCAACTGTGCAGAAATATCTAACAAGTAATCTAACAATTTCACAACAACTACCTTATACACACACACACACACACACGTGTAAAGGAATGAATAAGAATATGTACATATAAGTATATGGATGAGCGATGGCCGTGCGGCATAAGCAAGATGCAGTAGATGGTATAGAGTACAGTATATACATATGAGATGAGTAATGTAGGGTATGTAAACATTATATAAAGTGGCATTGTTTAAAGTGACTAGTGATACATTTATTACATCCAATTTTGTATTATTAAGGTGGCTAGGGATTTGAATCAGTATGTTGGCAGCAGCCACTCAATATTAGTGATGGCTGTTTAACAGTCTGATGGCCTTTAGATAGAAGCTGTTTTTCAGTCTCTCGGTCCCAGCTTTGATGCACCTGTACTGACCTCGCCTTCTGGATGGTAGCGGGGGGAACAGGCAGTGGCTCGGGTGGTTGATGTCCTTGATGATCTTTTTGGCCTTCCTGTGACATCAGGTGCTGTAGGTGTCCTGGAGGGCAGGTAGTTTGCCCCCGGTGATGCGTTGTGCAGAACGCACCACCCTCTGGAGAACCTTGTGGTTGAGGGCGGTGCAGTTGCCATACCAGGCGGTGATACAGCCCGACAGGATGCTCTCAATTGTGCACCTGTAAAAGTTTGTGAGTGTTTTTGGTGACAAGCCAAATTTCTTCAGCCTCCTGAGGTCGAAGAGGTGTTGTTAAAACTTTCCACCTTCTCCACTACTGTCCCGTCGATGTGGATAAGGGGGTGCTCCCTCTGCTGTTTCCTGTAGTCCACGAACATCTCCTTTGTTTTGTTGACATTGAGTGTGAGGTTATTTTCCTGACACCACACTCCGAGGGCCCTCACCTCCTCCTTGTAGGCCGTCTCGTCATTGGTAATCAAGCCTACCACTGTAGTGTTGTCTGCAAACTTGATGATTGAGGTGGAGGCGTGCATAGCCACGCAGTCATGGGTGAACAGAGAGCACAGGAGAGGGCTGAGAACACACCCTTGTTGGGCCCCAGTGTTAAGGATCAGCGGGTTTGGAGATGCTGTTTCCTACCCTCACCACCTGGGGGCGGTCCGTCAGAAAGTCCAGGACCCAGTTGCTCAGGGCGAGGGTCGAGACCCAGGGTCTCGAGCTTAATGACGAGTTTGGAGGGTACTATGGTGTTAAATGCTGAGCTGTAATCGATGAAAACCATTCTTACATAGGTATTCATCTTGTCCAGATGGGTTAGGGCAGTGTGCAGTGTGATTGCGATTGCGTCGTCTGTAGACCTATTGGGGCGGTAAACAAATTGGAGTGGGTCTAGGATGTCAGGTAGGGTGGAGGTGATATGATCCTTGACTAGTCTCTCAAAGCACTTCATGATGACGGAAGTGAGTGCTACGAGGCAATAGTCGTTTAGCTCAGTTACCTTAGCTTTCTTGGGAACAGGAACAATGGTGGCCCTCTTGAAGCATGTGGGAACAGGAGACTGGGATAGGGATTGATTGAATATGTCCGTAAACACACCAGCCAGCTGGTCTGCGCATGCTCTTTCGACGCGGCTAGGGATTCCATCTGGGCCGGCAGCCTTGCGAGGGTTAACACGTTTAAATGTTTTACTCATGTTGGCCGTGGTTAAGGAGAGCCCACAGGTTTTGGTAGCGGGCCGTGTCAGTGGCACTGTATTGTCCTCAAAGCGAGCAAAGAAGTTGTTTAATTTGTCTGGGAGCAAGACGTCAGTGTCCGCGACGGGGCTGGTTTTCTTTTTGTAAATCCGTGATTGACTGTAGACCCTGCCACATACGTCTCGTGTTTGAGCCGTTGAATTGCAACTCTACTTTGTCTCTATACTGACGCTTAGCTTGTTTGGTTGCCTTGCGGAAAGAATAGCTACACTGTTTGTATTCGGTCATGTTTCCGGTCGCCTTGCCATGATTAAAAGCAGTGGTTTGCGCTTTCAGTTTTGCTCGAATGCTGCCATCAATCCATGGTTTCTGGTTGGGGAAGGTTTTAATAGTCACTGTGGGTACAACATCACCGATGCACTTGCTAATAAACTCGCTGACCGAATCAGCGTATACATCAATGTTGTTGTCTGAGGCCATCCGGAACATACCCTAGTCAACGTGAACGAAGCAATCTTGAAGCGTGGACTCCGATTGTTTGGACCAGCATTTAACAGACCTGAGCACGGACGTTTCCTGTTTTAGTTTGCGTCTATAGGCTGAGAGCAACAAAATGTAATCGTGGTCAGATTTGCCAAAAGGATGGCGAGGGAGGGCTTTGTATGCGTCGCAGAAGTTAGAGTAACAATGGTCCAGAACGCTGCCAGCCCGGGTCGTGCATTCGATATGCTGATAAAATTTATGGAGCCTTGTTTCAGATTAGCTTTGTTAAAATCACCAGCTACAATAAATGCAGATTCAGCATATATGGTTTCCAGTTTACATAAAGTCCAATGAAGTTCTATCTGGGCGGTTGAGGTGTCTGATTGGGAGGGGATATACACGGCTGTGATTATAATCGAAGAGAATTATCTTGGTAGATAATGGGGTCGGCATTTGATTGTAAGGAATTCTAGGTCAGGTGAACAAAAGGGCTTGAGATCCTGTATGTTATGATTAACGAGTCGTGATGTGATCATAAGGCATACACCCCAACGCCCTTCTTCTTACCAGAGAGATGTTTGTTTCTGTCGGCATGATGCGTGAAGAAACCGGGTGGCTGTACCGACTGATAACATATCCCGAGGGAGCCATGTTCCCGTGAAACAGAGAATGTTACAATCTCGGGATTGCCTTAATGACAGCTTTGCACACTCTTGGCATTCTCTCAACCAGCTTCATGAGGTAGTCACATGGAATGCATTTCAATTAACAGGTGTGCCTTGTTAAAAGTTCATTTGTTCAATTTCTTTCCTTTTTAATTGCGTTTGAGCCAATCAGTTGTGTTGTGACAAGGTAGGGGGATATTCAGAAAATAGCCCTATTTGGTAAAAGTCCATATCCATATTATGGCAAGAACAGCTCGAATAAGCAAAGTGAAACAACAGTCCATCATTAATTTAAGACATGAAGGTCAGTCAATGCAGAAAATGTCAAGAACTTTGAAAGTTTCTTCAAGTGCAGTCGCAAAAACCATCAAGCGCTATGATGAAACTGGCTCCCATGAGGACCGCCACAGGAAAGGAAGACCCAGTTACCTCTGCTGCAGAATTTAAGTTAATTCATTACCAGCCTCAGAAATTGCAGCCCAAATAAATGCTTCACAGAATTTAATTAACAGACAAATCAACATCAACTGTTCAGAGGAGACTGCGTGAATCAGGCCTTCATGGTCAAATTACTGCAAAGAAACCTCTACTAAAGGACACCAATAAGAAGAAGAGAATTGCTTAGGCCAAGAAACATGAACAATGGACATTTGACAGGTGGAAATCTGTCCTTTGGTCTGATGAGTCCAAATTGGAGATTTTTGGTTCCAACCGCCTGGTCTTTGTGAGACACGGTGTGGGTTAACAGATGATCTCCGCATGTGTATTTCCCACTGTAAAGCATGGGAGGTGGTGATGTGGTATGGGGGTGCTTTGCTGGTGACACTGTCTGTGATTTATTTAGAATTCAAGGCACACTTAACCAGCATGGCTACCACAGAATTTTGCAGCGATACACCATCCCATCTGGTTTGGGCTTAGTAGGACTATAATTTGTTTTTCAACAGGACTATGACCCAACATACCCCCAGGCTGTGTACGGGCTATTTGACCAAGAAGGCGAGTGATGGAGTGCTGCATCAGATGACCTGGTCTCCACAATCACCCAACCTCAACCCAAATGAGATGGTTTGGGATGAGTTGGACCGCAGAGCGAAGGAAAATCAGCCAACAAGTGCTCAGCACATGTGGGAACTTCTTCAAGACTGTTGGAAAAGCATTCCAAGTGAAGCTGGTTGAGGGAATGCCAAGTGCGTGCAAAGCTGTCAAAGAAAAAGGTGTCTATTTGAAGAATCTCAAATATAAAATATATTTTGATTTGTTTAACCCTTTTTTGGTTACTACATGATTCCATATGTAATTTCATAGTTTTGACATATTCACTATTATTCTACAATGTAGAAAATAGTAAAAATAAAGAAAAACCCTTCAATGAGTAGGTGTTCTAAAACTTTTGACCAGTAGTGTATATTTAAAAGAAAAATGTGGAGCTTGCCTGTTTTGCATGTTATTTTGGCATGAATACGTGTCACATATTAGTTTGCAAACAAACGTAAAAATATATATAATTCAGTTAATAAAGCTGCATATAAACATGGTCTCTTTTTTTGTTTTCTTGAGTAAGGCAGCTCCAAAATGCAGGTGTTTCAGCTTAGCTCAGTGCTTTCTGTGGTGTTAGGGCGAGCCAGCAGAAAATAGGAGCATTGCGCCATGATTGGCTCAGTGTTCTGTCACTCATGTGGACACTACGTCATCACCAAGTTTAAGTCTTTGGTAAGGGTAGACATCCAAAGTTTCAGCCCTTTGGGTTCTGCCATAGAGTTATATTACAAGTGCCCTTCCAAGAAGGCTCAAGATCATTGGCCACAGATAAAATTACATCAAATCACATTATATGTACAGTAGCTTTGACTTGATGTCAACATTTTACTTTCAAAGTCTTAGTTAGCAGTCATGATCATGAATCAAGTCGACAATTTACTGGCAAATCCTTGTCATATGAAGAGAAACTATAGATAAAACGTATTGGTGCTCATCGGCAATTGGACAAAGATTACACGACAAGTTGGAAATCGCACATTCAACAAGAAGTGGTATGGAAGGTATCAGTGGCTAACTGCAAGCATTGCAAAGCAACCACTAGACTGCTATTCAATGGAGTGGATGTGTGTTTTTTTTTCAGATTCCCACCATATATCCAAATAATGACAGACTTTGATGACAAAATTTTCCCACAAAGGACCGCCGCGCCACCTTCCTGTTTAAGTGACATCACAAAGTGAGCGCTCAACATTCTATAATAGAATTGTGTTATTTGACGCAAGACCCAAATGGCATTCAATGTGCCTCACCCTAATAATTTGGTATATTTTCACCTCTTAATTTCACCTACTGTTCTAACTTGGTGGTGCACATGTAGCCTATAACCTGTTTTAGAGAAATGTAATCATTGAATATTGTAAGAGCTTTCATTGTCTGTTTATATGCCCCCTTTATTTATCCTACGGTTCTGACTTGGTGTACAGGGAAAACACTAAGAACGGCCCATGTTCTGAATTCTGTTTGCTGTACATTTCAAAAGTGCTGAACAAATAGTTATGACTACGTCCGTCGTCGCTTGCTCATTCTCTTAATCAAAATTACGGATTGCCTCTTATCCGCTTGTCTTCCCTTATGCCATAGTTTGTACATCTCAATTGTCAGTAGAAACCACATTTGTTTAAGCATGTCAGCCATGTTTTTTTTAAAGGCAGTAAATGAGGCTGAATGAACTGTTTCACTGCCAGACAAGGCTCCGCTGATAGCCAAGTGTAGCAGTGGTAAGGTGTTGGGACAGCTTTATGTAGGCCCTAACAGTTTGTGGGCACCGTTTGTCACTGTTATAGTGCAATTCATGTATTGTTTGGTGTTGTGGCTTTGCTGGCATGCATCCCACATTTAGTTTTTTTTTGCCCCACCAAGATTTACATGGTAAAATCACCACTGGTCTCATCACAAATCAACTGCATTACACTTTTTTAAAAACAACTTCAACCAGTAAAATAGCTCTTTGGCTAACTTTAGGCCACTGGGCTCCCGAGTGGCACAGTGCTTGAGGCGTCACTACAGACACCCTGGTTCGATTCCAGGCTGTCACAACCGGCCGTGGTTGGGAGTCCCATAGGGCAGCGCACAATTGGCCCAGCGTCGTCCGGGTTTGGCCGGTGTAGGCCGTCATTGTACATAAGAATCTGTTCTTAGCTGACTTGCCTAGTTAAATAAACCAAATAAAATACTAAAGCCTATGTCCACGCGCGTTAGCATTTTAGCTAACAAGTGCTGCAGCCAAAATAGGTATTTTACAAAGATCCCAACCAAATAATAGTGTCTGCTCAAGCTATACTATAAACATTGTAAGCGTACTATGACATCCCCAAAATATGGTTTTGATTACAAATATGAATGTTTATTCGAGGCAGCGGCGCTAACCGCTTTAATTCTTCATCAAAAAGTCTCGCCTATCTGGTTAGAATACGATAGTGTCTTTGCACAAGATAGGTAGTTAAGTAATCACGGGAATGTTTCCATACTATCCAAAAACTGACCAAGACCCAATTCTTGGTAAGACATCTGAACACATGGGAAACGGGGCGACAGCACCCTCGGCCTTCTGCAACATGTACCTCTAGCCAATCCTGTTTTGTATCGGTCGAGGATCTTGACACTACTGGGACGACGCTCCCGTGCCACCTTCAGTTCCAGTAGCTGTAGTTTCCTCCGTAATCCGCTGTTTTCTTTCTGGCTTTGAGAAATTTCCAAACGAAACACTGCATAGTCGTCGTCTACGAGTTTACAGATCTCTGCCACGGCTGCATTCGCTAGCACCTCCATGACGGAGGCTATTTGAGTGTGAAAACCCATTTCGTTACAGTTAGCCATTGTTAGCAGCTAGCTAAATAGCATTACCTAGATAACATATATCAACAAGTGCTTTCACCAACAAAAATTAAACACGACTTGGGGTAAGTATGTGATACTGGGAAGTTGAATAAGTCATATTTTGAGTTCCCGGGTGTAAACAAACGTCTAAATAACTAAAACGCTAAGTGACGAAATTGTTCACTTCCGTGTAAAGATCTTATTGGTTGGCGTCATAGCTAAAGGGTGTGGTTAAATGAAAAACGAACGCGTGCTGTTATTTTAGTTACGGTACTGCTTATTACACATCAAATGTCCTATGATCAGTATATTTCAAACTCAGAGCAGACTTGTTTATAAAGAACAGTGTGTTAGCAAGAATATAGTAGAATAGAAGTAATTACTTTATTCCATCTACATCACATCAGTAAGGTAAATATTCAGCTGGGCCGTATTAATTTGTATTTTATTATATGCATTACGCCGATTCTGTTGCAAAACGTTTCTTAAATGGAACAATACGGAGAGGGACCTACATAGACTGTAAAAAGAATGGGGACATACCTGAATTTGTCCAATAGAAACTCTCGTTTTACTTGCTCAACTGTTTGGACGAAAGATTACATACTTGTTCTGCCTAGGTTTACTGTCTCTAAAAACAGGGATTTACACAAGCCTGTTTCAAATGACAAGTTAATTACCCTCCTAAACAGACGTTAAAATGTCCTACACGGATTCAGTTTGTAGGGAACAGTCAGTCTGGAATATCAAGTACAGGTTCGTTTATGTTTAATATTTGCCCCCAGTCATCACAAGACCTGAAGGCTTCAGGCCATTTACTGAAAACAGCTTGAGGTCAAGGACTGATTGTAAAGATCCCATATCACAGATGATAGATAAGCTTGTGAGCTCTGGGTTTTTAATAACGGAAACAGTTAAGAGGGACTTGACTTGAGCATGTTTTGCTCGTTGTTGCGTTGATGAACATAGTGACATGGTGGCGTACATCAGTATAAATACAGCCAACAGTATGTGGCCGAGTAAGTAAATTACTAAGTGGCGATGTTTGCTACAGCCATGGGTGGTTCATAGCAATAATACACATAGCAGATGTGGGAGATATACAGTGCGTGGGACATTTGAATTTCAAAACAATTGGACCATAGTAATAACTAGCTTTTGCTTGGATTGTATTAAAAAAATACGAGAGACATGTAAGCTAAGCCTTCTAAGGTCTCACATACGTGGGACATACAACATTTCAAAGCACTTGCATACCACTGTCTGACGTCATTGAAGCACGCAACGTCACACTTATTGAAGAGTGAAGCCAAGTCTACCGCGAGGAATAGCAGGAGACAGGGGAAAACCTGAAGGAGTGGGAGTAGAAGGATAGGAGGAAGAATGGTTCGATAGCAGTGATTCTATTTAATTATTAAGTGGAGATCTGTCAACAATTATGCTCATTCACATTGCTAATAGTCCGTGACAAATATCAAAGCTAAGCAGGGCTTGGCTTGGTTAAACCCCAAGATGGGAGACCAAAGGCATAGCTGTAGATAAATAAACTGTTCAATAGGAAGTGCTGTCCATCCTTAACCATGAAAATTCATACCTGAACATGTATATACAAATATTGTATTTTTCTTCTAGTAATTGTCATGGTTTTTTATGTTGACATAAAAACAATGTGAAATTATAAGAAAGGAATTTATTTTGTAAAGGTTACATTATCAGAGCATACAGTGCCTTTAGAAACTATTTATACCTCTTGACTTATTCCACATTTTGTTGTGTTACAGCCTGAATTCAAAATGTATTAAATATATTTTTTTCCTCACCCATCTACACACACTACCCCATAATAGCAAAGTGAAAACATGTTTTTAGAATTTTTTCAAATGTATTGAAAATGAAATACAGATATGTAATTTTACATAAGTATTCACATGCCTCAGTCATTAGATGTTAGAATCACCTTTGCCAGCGATTACAGGTGAGTCTCTCTGGGTAAATCTCTAAAGCCGTGCTCACATTGGCAGTTTGAAATTAATCAAATCTAATTTATTTGCATATCCGATTAGAATCTGTTATATGTCCTGTATTCTGAACAGTCTAAAAGCACATGGAATCGAATATTTCAAGCCACATTTTCGTAGGTGGTTTGAAGTCAGATACAAATCTGATTCCTGGCCATTTGACCGTTCAGACAAGTCATATCCTATTATTTTCCCTCAAGTGTTTTTTTAGACTGTTATTCGACATATCTTGTTGCTTGCTGGCTACTCTGACAATTTGACAAACACATATGGTACGGTAGCTAACTAGCTTGTTAATTGTTTACATACAAATAAGTGAATGTGCTAGAAAACTAAACAGCTAACTTATGGCGACTAGCTAGTTGATGGCTGTGACTCACCAAAAAATATTTGTTTTGAAAGTTGGATCATCTTATCCTTTGAGTCTTTAAATGTGTTCTTACACTATGATTTTGAACATTCAAAACAACTGGGAAACGTCCATGGCAGGCATTGTTGTCACCTTAGCTTGCTACATCAGCACAAGCACCACCACCAATCCGCCCACACACACCCGTCGTTACTATGACAACTAGTGCATCTTTGTCAGCAAATGACTGCTGTCTGAACACACACAAATCCGATTTGGTCAATTGTAACTTGCTGTTTGGACAGTCAGTAGTTCAAAATAGATTTGAAAAACAAAACTGATTTGAGCGTTAAGGCCTGCAGTCTGAACAAGCTTAAGAGCTTTGCACACCTGGATTGTACAATATTTGCACATTATTCTTTAACAATTTCTTCAACCTCTGTCAAGTTGTTGTTGATCATTGCTAGACAGCCATTTAAGTCTTGCTATAGATTTAAGTCAAAACCGATTTAAGTCAAAACTGTAACTAGGCCACTCAGGAATATTTAATGTTGTTTTGGTAACCAATCAGTGTATATTTGGCCTTATGTTGTAGGTTATTGTCCTGCTGAAAGGTACATTAGTCTCCCAGTGTCTGTTGGAAAGCAGACTGAACCAGGTGTTCCTCTAGGATTTTGCCTGTGCTTCCGTTTATTTTTATCAACAAAAAAAACTCTAGTCCTTGCCGATGACAAGCATACCCATAACATGATGCAACTACCACCATGCTTGACGAGTGGTACTCAGTGATGTGTTGTTGGATTTTCCCCAAACATAACGCTTTGTATTCAGGACATAAAGTTCATTTCTTTGCCACATTTCTAGCAGTTTTACTTATTTTCCTTATTGCAAACAGAATGCATGTTTTGGAATAATTTTATTCTGCACACGCATCCTTCTTTTCCATGTGTCAATTAAGTTAATATTGTGGAGTAACGACAATGCTGTTGATCCATCCTCAGTTTTCTCCTATCACAGCCATTGAACTCTGTAACTGTTTTAAAGTCACCATTGGAATCATGGTAAAATCCCTTAGCGGGTTCCTTCTTCTCCAGCAACGGAGTTAGGAAGGACACCTGTATCTTCATAGTGAGTGTGTGTATTGATTCACCATCCAAAGTGTAATTAATAACTTCACCATGCTCAAAGGAATACTGCTTTTTAATTTTTTTATCCATCTACCAATAGTTACCTTTATTTGCGGTGTATTGGAAAACCTCCCTGGTCTGGTCTTTGTGGTTGAAACTGTTTGAAATTCATTGCTCAATTGAGGGACCTTACAAATAATTGTGTGTGGGGGGGGGGTACAGAGATGAGGCTGTCAGTCAAAAAGCATGTTTAACACTGTTATTGCACACAGAGTGAGTCCATGCAACTTATTATGTGACTTGTTAAGCACATTTTTACTCCTGAACTTATTTAGCCTTGCCATAACAAAAGGGGTTGAATACTTATTGACTCAAAACATTTAATATTTTCATTTTTAATTCATTTATAAAAATGTGTAAAAACATAATTCCACTTTGACATTGTGGTGTATTGTGTTTAGGTCAGTGACAAAAACATCTAAATGTAATCCATTTTAAATTCAGGCTGGAACACAACAAAACGTGGAAAAAGTCAAGGGTTGTGAATACTTTCTGAAAGCACTGTAAGAAACTCTTTACTGTACACACAGAAACATAATATTGTAAAATGTTAATCACAGTCAAGCCCATCTCTAACACTGTGATTCAAGTACCTAACGATCTGGAGAAAGTGGAGTTTATTAAATGGCTATATGTGTTGATTCAATAATTAAGTATCATGTTTTGGTTTGACGGAGAAGGGTTCCTCAGTTCCTGCAATTATACAAAAATAACCAAGTCAGTCAGCACTGAGTCAATTTTGTATTTAATTTGAACAAAATGGTCATACACTCACATAACGTGAAGTACACTATTCTTATTGCACAAAATAATACATGTGACAAGTAGAATAACTTTTCTCACTATGGTAACACTTCACATTTTCTGTAAATTATGGTACCCTCGCTTTGATCAAATACATTTTAGAATACATAGTTTCAACATTATGTTACACACAGCTTCACTACTTTATCCCAAGTAAACATTAAAACACTATCATCTCCTCATTATAAAACACCTGCATCAAAGAACAGTACAAGTTTATCACTTTTCCTCAGTGAAGCATTTTTACAGCATTTTTTTTTATAGGTAAAGTCCCCCCTTATCTCAGCTCGCTGGTCACCATAGCAGCACCTACCTGTAGCACGCGCTCCAGCAGGTATATCTCTCTGGTCACCCCCAAAACCAATTCTTCCTTTGGCCGCCTCTCATTCCAGTTCTCTGCTGCCAATGACTGGAACAAACTACAAAAATCTCTGAAATTGGAAACACTTATCTCCCTCACTAGCTTTAAGCACCAGCTGTCAGAGCAGTTCATAGATTACTGCACCTGTACATAGCCTATCTATAATTTAGCCCAAACAACTACCTCTTTACCTACTGTATTCATTTATTTATTTTTGCTCCTTTGCACCCCATTATTTATATCTCTACTTTGCACTTTCTTCCACTGCAAACCAACCATTCCAGTGTTTTTTTTACTTGCTATATTGTATTTACTTCGCCACCATGGCCTTTTTATATTTTTATTTATTTTTATATATATTTTGTTTGCCTTCACCTCCCTTATCTCACCTCACTTGCTCACATTGTATATAGACTTATTTTTTCACTGTATTATTGACTGTATGTTTGTTCTACTCCATGTGTTGTTGTATGTATCGAACTGCTTTGCTTTACCTTGGCCAGGTCGCAATTGTAAATGAGAACGTGTTCTCAATTTGCCTACCTGGTTAAATAAAGGTGAAAAAAAAATAAAAAAAAATAAACAGACACCATATCACCAACATATCGACTCTGCCTCATCACACTCATTCTTTCCTCAGTTCACCTCATCCAGTTCTCTATACATCCAAATCCAAAATAATAAAATGTACAAAAACTAACTAGTATTACATATCACACTATACTCTATTCATGGGCTGTGTGCATTTTCTGCTGGTGTATCATGAGGTTGCTCCTCTCTGAGAACCTCTTCCCGCAATGCGTACAGACAAACGACCTTTCTCCCGTGTGGACCTTCAGGGGCATCTTCAGCTGTTGCTGGTGGGAGAATCTCTTCTCGCAGTAGGTGCAGTTGTAGGGTTTCTCCTCAGTGTGGACCCTCTGGTGCTCTTCAGTCGGTGCTGGAGGGAGAACCTCTTCTCACACTGGGGGCAGGTGTAGGATTTCTCCCCTGTGTGCAACAATAACATGGGCGACGTCAACCTCCCGACGTCTGCCTTCGATTAATTTATTTCCAACTCTTTCTTTTCCCTCCCTTTGACATCACCCTCTCCCAGTCCCCTCCCACTCACAAGGCAGGCAATACACTTGACTTCATATTTACTAGAGACTGTTTGCCTACTAATCTCACAGCATCCCCCTTTCCAGGTCTCTGATCACTAATTTGTTTCCTTTTCTGTCTCCCTCTGCTCCAACCCTAGCCACTTAGCCCCGACCCAGATGGTCATGCACTGTCACAATCTTTGCTCTCTCTCATCTCTCCCTTCTGCTAAATCCTTCTCCCTTCTCTCTCTTTGACCCTATCATCCTCTCTTTCCACATCCTATGACTCGCACTGTCCCGTTTCCTCCTGGAAGACTCGGTCCTCTCCTGCTCCGTGGCTGAGTGACTCATTGCGTGCTTAGAGAACAGGTCTGCGGGCAGCTGAGTGAAAATAGAGGAATACTTAACTTACGGAGGACCTATCATACTTTCACTCCCTCCTCTCCACCTCCTCTGTATCCGCTGCAAAAGTCACTTTACGTCACTCTAAATTTCAAGCTTCTGCCTAACCCTAGGAAACTATTTTCCACCTTCTCCTCCCTCCTTAATTGTCCACTCACTCCCATTCTGCGGATAACTTTGTCAACCACTTTGAAAAGAAGGTTGATGACATCCGCTCCCCATTCACTCAGCCTATTGAGTCCACTCGTCCCACTCACACAGAACTACCCTTCTCCCTGACCTCTTTTTTCCCTCTCTCCATATGAAATTCTGCAACTAGTGAGGTCTAGCCGCCCGACAACCTGCTTGCTCGACCCCCTCCTCCCTTCTCCAGACCATCTCTGGAGACCTCCCATTGCTCACTTCCCTGACCACTGGCTGCGTCCCCTCGACTTCAAAATAGGCAGAGTCGTCCCATCCTCAAGAAACCAACACTCGACCCTTCCGACGTCAAACTACAGACCGGTATCCCTTAGATACTAGAGTGTGCTGTCTCTGACGAACTCTCTCAAAACGATGTTCTTGACCCTAACCAGTCATGCTTCTGGATGGTCACTCAACCGAGACTGCTCTTCTCTGTGTTATGGAGGCTCTCTGCACTGCTCACTCGCTCTCCTCTGTTCTCATCGTCAAGGATCTATCCATTGTCTTCGACACCGTCTGGACTACTGCAACTCTGTTGGGGAGGCTCGCCGCTTGTGCCATCAAACCCCTGCAACTTATCAGGAACGCTGCAGCCCGTCTGGTGTTCAACCTTCACTAATTCTCCCATGTCAGCCCACTCCTCCGCACACTCCACTGGCTTCCAGTCCAAGATCGCATCCACTACAAGACCATGGTACTTGCCTACGGAGCAGCAAGAGGACCTGCCCCTCCCTACTTTCAGGATATGCTCAAACCCTACACCCCAACCCGAGTACTATGTTCTGGCACCTCTGGTCTCTTGTTCCAACCACCTCTACGGGAGGGCAGCTCCTGATCAGCCCGGTCCAAGCTCTTCTCTGTCCTGACACCCCAATGGTGGAACCAGCTCAGGCCCTAAAATATACTTTTTGGACCACCAGCCACTGTGGCAGGTAGATGAAAACATTTACCAGGCACTCTGATTTTTTTACATCAACAACAATAAAACGGCTGATGCTTTGTCATGTTTCAAAACAAGAAATGTATTAGTATGAAGTAATGTGGTATTTTGCTGAACTTCATAAAACATTTAGTGACCCGAGTCCTTTAACCAAAATATCAGATAAAACGAAATGTTCAGCATCCACTTTAAAGGGTGAGGTTAACGTGGTATCGGGGCCACTTCGAGTTGTGTTTGGTGTGTCTGTGTGCGTGTGAGATTTGGGACCTGACTAGGGTGTCTGTAAACTATCAGTTGAAGTAGCAGAATCAAACTAATGTTGAAAAACAACCGAGGTTATGAACAAAACAATGTAAATAGCCAAGGAACACGAGGACAAAGTCTCAATTTGTAGACTTTTGAGTAAATTAGACAAACTTTTATGCCTGTGTGCAGTGACTCCAAAAATGAATCTCTCAGCACTTCACTCAGTGCACATAGCTTCCCAGCCAGGCAGTGTTGCTGCGCAAGGTGGGATATAGGATTCATATTTCTTTGTGCGATTAGCAGCTATGAAAGAAAAGATGTGCTCATGCTTGACTTTTGACTATTTTTATTTGTAAATGTAATGCTGGCACTGGTAGAGCCCTGCAAATTGACCACCCACCAACGTGGCTGGTGAAATAGAAATTCTTACCCGTCAATACATAAATCTACCCGCATTTAGTAGGCGTTAATTTTATGCCCTGAACCAGCTTCCCCCTGAAGCTAGGCCAGCATTGCCCCTGCCCATCTTCCGAAAACATCTGAAACCCTACCTCTTCAAAGAGTATCTTAAATAACCCCACCGCAATCCCCCTCCACTATGTCGCCTCTGGTCCTGGCCTGATTGGTGATGTCCCATGGGCCCTTGCCTTCACTGGTCTGGGAATCCAAGAAGGCATCCCATTGAAACTCTATTACTGTATGAAGGCTATATGTATTTCTCCCTTACCTTGCTCCCCCTTCTTTAGTCCACTCAGCAGGTCAGTGCTCTCTGGCCCGTCTTCTATTGTCTCCTCTTTGACTAGCAGCAGATCAGGCTTCCCATCCTCCATCTCTGCTGACTGTAAGAGATACAGAGTGAGAGGATGTTGGATAAAGAAATCTGTTATGAGCACCCTGCTATGGAACATCTTCTGATTGGGCAATGAGGGATTGCTATGAGTACAATGGTAGTTGATTTAAAACTGGAAAAGTGATAGATGATTTGATTACTTGACACTTTAATGGTTAGATCATTCAAAAGCATGGTCCCTTATCGGCAGTCTCAGAGTAGAAGTGCTGATCAAGGATCAGGTCCCCACCTGTCTACATAGTGTTATTCATTATTATCTAAAAGGCCAATATGATCCTAGATCATCACTTCTACTCTGAGTTGCTTTGTGGATATTGGACCTGACTTAATACCATGCAGACAATTGTTTACAGTGGCTCACCTCAGTGAGACTGTGTGTGGTCCTGTGCTGCTCAGCTGTTTCTTCTATGGGTTCAGGAGAAGGTGTAGTCTAGACCCTCCTCACACCCCTCCTCATTCATCAGCAGCACCTCTGGACCCTCTTCCTCCTGGAAGAGACAGATGATACAGACATACACTCCCTCAGGTACGTACACACAGATAATAAAGATACTTTAAACATGGAGTGTTTGCCCATCACTACGTTTGAGTCCTACACTGTAGTTACAGAATGACTTCATTTTTGTTAAACCCATCATGGTGGGCATAACTATGATATTTTGGGTAAAAATAAGTCAGCTATGTTAAGTCAAAAGTCATCCGACAAACCTGACTAAACTATTTGGAGGTGTACAGTAGGTGTTTGTTAGTGTGTGGGTATGTGTAGGTCTATTTAGTAAGTGTATATTGGTTATAAAGCGCTGTTGTATGTATGCAGAATAGGGTGAGATGGGATGTATACTAAAGAGAGTCTCAATGAGTCTTAAAATGAAAAGTCCCATTTCATGTTTATTAAACAAGTGTTAAGATGCCACTGCAGTCTCCTTTTCACCTCGTAACACCTGATTTACTTAATAAAAGGAACATCTCAATAGGTGGTCCAGGACATAGCACAAGTGGGTGGGTTGGGCCTTTCTTCTTTTGTTCACTAGGCCGATGGCATCACAACTTCCCATCAAACCAACTCATTGAATACCTTGCTCCTTGAAGTTTGCAGTTATGTCCAAAATACTTTTGTTCAATTTTTTCACCATTTCAAACTGTATTTATACTTGGAATATCACTTTACAACAGGAAAAGTTTAATCACGGGAGGAAGTCTTGAAATAAACCATATGAAAAACACACATACACTTCTCAACTAAAAATCTGCATGAACTTGATAAACTGCATACATTTTCTCATGAAAAGTGTCTTGGGAAAAAATTGTAGTTGAATGGAAGTAATGAAACAGGCATTTGAACATCTTATATCCGACACAGTACAAACACTATCCAACAGACTTTTTTAGGGTTATACAGTATATCATACAGTGTATCACACAATGTCTGGATGCAATATTCTACTCAGGAATATTAAACACTGAAATCTGGTACTCTCACTATTCCAAATGCATCTGTGGCTATTTTCGATTGACATCAATGAAAATTCATCTTTGTCTTTAAAGCAGGGTAGGATCTAAACATCAGAAGCTATCGATTGGAATGGTTACTTTCTGTTATAGAGTGGAATGTTTTTTCTGCTGGTGTATCCTGAGGTAGCTTCTCTCTGAGAACCTCTTCCCGCAGTGTGTACAGGCGAACGGCCTCTCTCCAGTGTGGACCTTCAGGTGCATCTTCAAGTGACCAGCCTGGGCGAAGCGCATGGGACACTGGGTACAGCTGTAGGGTTTTTCCCCTGTGTGGACCCTCTGGTGCCTCTTCAGGTCACCAGCCTGAGCAAAGCACATGGGACACTGGGGACAGCTGAAGGGTTTCAGTCCTGTGTGGACCATCTGGTGCCTCTTCAGGTTGCCAGCCTGGGCGAAGCGCATGTGACACTGGTTACAGCTATAGGGTTTCACCCCTGTGTGGACCCTCTGGTGAATCTCCACCTTCTGGGGGCAGCTGAAGCCTTTGTTACAGAACGTGCAGAGGAACTGCTTCTCTTTAATACCACCTGATATTTCTCCCCCTCCCTGAACCTGGGCTCTAGGCCTGTCGTTTGAGTTCAATACCTGATCGAAAAGGACGCGGCCGTGTGAATCTGAATGCCCCATCGACGTTGACACTGGGTCGTGATCCTTGAGTGCGTGTAAAGGGGAATGGGTCGCAACATTTTGACTTGTCTCTAAGCTTTCCCTGTAATCTAAGAAATCTCTGCCCTGTGAGTGTCTGTCTCCTAGGTGACTATCTGCATTCCATGTGCGAGGGTCACCCTCCACTTTCACAGTCACTTCATCTACGACTATAACCTCCACTTTCTTATCTAGGCACCCTTCAGAGTATACACTACTACTGTACCGGTTCCAGTCCCCTGTAGACAGATCAGTGTGTGTCTCTAAACCCAATCGCATGTTGCCAGCGTCCATCTCTGTAGCGTAAGAACAAGACGGATCATTGCCAGTCTCTAACATGTCACCTGAGTCCAGATGGGAATTAACAGCCCTCATGTTCGGGTTACCGTAAAGTAAATACTCTGAGCCAGGAGCAGGAGCACAGCCCAGTGGCCCCAGCCCGAGTCTCTCTGGGTCTGATCTGTGGTCAGATTCTGTGAGTAAAAGGCTTTGTATTACAGTTAAAGTCTCTGTGTCTGTCTCTGACTTGTGTCTGTCTCTGACCTCCGTGATGCTGCGTTGGGTCCTGGGCTGCACTGTGGTGGTGGTGGGGTCCTCTGTGGCTACAGGGGGCACTCCAGCCGCTCCAGTCTGGATGTTTCTACTGTGCCGTGGGTCCTCTCCTTCAGACCTCTCCTGCTTGACTCCAGGGCCTGCAGTCTCTGCATCTATAGACTGACACAAGAGAGGTTATTACCTAAATTGGATAACAATGTCGTAGGGAAGTCAAACAAGCTCCCCTATGGTAAATGTGCATGTACGCAAGTCAATAGCTGAAGAAAGCCTTGCTGAAATAAACAGGCTATGGATTTACAAAGTAGCATTTTTTATGCAACACTATTACACTAACCTCTATCATGATAACATGCTGGGTTGAGGTTCCACTCCCCTCATCAACAGTGATTGGTTGGTCATCTTCCCATGTATTGTGTCCCGCTGGCTTCACAAAGCTCCTGTGGCCTCCAGTGAGATGTCCTTCACCTGAGAGTGAGATTGGGGGAAAGATGGGGTTAAGTTAGGCACTGTCAATGCTCAACTGTATATTGTACCCTATTGACACTGTCTAGAATTGGAAATTATTTAAGGTAACATTTCTCATAACTTCTTGATATGCTATTTATTTCTCTGTATTGTATTATGTTCCATGTATCACATAGTTTTTTACTGAGTAAAAAATAGGAAATTAAGTAAATAGAATATGGTTAGAATATGATATTGTGTCTTTGTGCAAGATAGCTAAGTAATCAGGGGAATTATTGCATACTATCCAAAAACTGACCAAGATACAATTCTGGGTAACACATCTGAACACGTGCAGAAGGGGGGGGACAGGCACTGAGCTATCTATATATGAACCGACAGGCCGCGTAGCCTCCGCCTTCTGCAGAATATACCTCTTGCCATTCCTCTGTACCGGTCGAGGATCTTGATACTGGGACGACTGGCTAGGACGCGGTCCCGTGCCATCTTCAGTTCAAATAGCTGTAGTTTCCTCCGCAATGCCCTGTTTTCTTTCTGGCTTTGAGTTATTTCCAAACGAAACACTGCATAGTCGTCGTCTACGAGTTTACAGATCTCTGCTACGGCTGCATTCGCTAGCACCTCCATGATGGAGGCTATTTGCGTGTGGAAAACCATACCGTTAGTCATTGTTAGCTAACGTTAGCAGCTAGCTAGCGTTAACTATATATCTATCACAAAGTCCTGTCTCTAACATGTATTAAAGATTACATATGGTAAGGATGTGATTGTGCCGTTAAATTAGTAATTTTAAGTGCCATGGTGTTAATAAACGTCTAAATAGCAACGATAAACACGCTAACGTTAAAGTTGCTCTTCGTAATTTACTTCCGTTTACGCTGAAGAGAAATTATGTTATTGGTAGGCGTCATAGAAGGGTGTGGCTAAATGAAGGGAATGCGCGCTGTAATTTGAATTACGGTATTTATTACGTTACACGTCAAACCGCCTATTCATGATCAGTATCTTTCAAGCAGTCGTCACTAACATCCACAGCCAAACTCATAATTGTCTAAACCCTGCCTATTTCCACAATGTCCCTTCTTAACATTTGATTTTAAAACGAACCTTAACCACTCTGATAACCTTATGCATAACCTTAAATAAAGACCAAAAAGCATTTTTTTGTTTTATCATTCATTTTTACGATATAGCCAAAATGACTGTGGTCGTAGAATCTAGTGGAAACCCTTTCATAGGTTCGAATGAAAATTAAGCCCATTTTATTTCTAAATGATAAACAAGTTAATAAAAAGTAAACATATCAAAAGGACAACATGATTTCTCATTAATTAACAGATTTGATCACCTAATTGTATTTAAAGGAACAGGTACCACCTGATTATGCAAAAAGATGTTGGGAGGGACATTATATTTGTTATGACTAGAACAAAGGTCAAACCAAATTCAAAAGGGGGAATATACAGTGCATTTGGAAATTTTAGCCTTATTCTAAAATTGATTATTTTCCTCAATCTACACACAATACCCCATAATGACAACGTGAAAACAGGTTTAGACATTTTAGCTAATTTATTACAAATAAAAACAGATACATTATTTACATAAGTATTCAGCCCCTTTGCTATCAGACTCGAAATTGAGCTCAGGTGCATCCGGTTTACATTGATCATCCTTGATATGTTTCTACAACTTGATTGGACTCCACCTGTGGTAAATTCAATTGATTGGACATGATTTGGAAAGGCACACACACACACCTGTCTATATAAGGTCCCACAGTTGACAGTGCATGGCAGAGCAAAAACCAAGCCATGAGGTCGATTAAATTGTCCGAAGAGATCCGAGAAAGGAATGTATTGAGGCATAGATCTGGGGAAGGGTACCAAAATATTTCTGCAGCATTGAAGATTCCCAATAACACAGTGGCCTCCATTTTTAAATGGAAGAAGTTTGGAACCACCAAGACTCTTCCTAGAGCTGGCCACTCGGCCAAACTAAGCAATCGGGGGAGAAGGGCCTTGGTCAGGGAGGGTACCAAGAACCCGATGGTCACTCTGACAGAGCTCCAGAGTGCCTTTGTGGAGATGGGAGAACCTTCCAGAAGAACACCCATCTATGCAGCACTCCACCAATCAGGCCTTTATGGTAGACTGGCCAGACGGAAGCAACTCCTCAGTAAAAGGCACATGACAGCCCGCGTTGAGTTTGCCAAAAGGCACATAAAGATTCTCAGACCATGAGAAAACTCTTTGGCCTGAATGCCAAGCATCACGTCTGGAGGAAACCTGGCACCATCCCTACGGTGAAGCATGGTGGTGGCAGCATTATGCTGTAGGGATGTTTTTCAGAGGCAGGGACTGGGATACTAGTCAGGTTGAGGGAAAGATGAACGGAGAAAAGTACAGAGAGATCCTTGATGAAATCCTGCTCCAGAGAGCTCAGGACCTCAGACTGGGGAAAAGGTTCGCCATCCATCAGGACAACAACCCTAAGCACACAGCCAAGACAACGCAGGAGTGGCTTCAGGACAAGTCTTTGAATGTCCTTGAGTGGCCCAGCCAGAGCCCGAAATTGAACCCGATCATACATCTCTGGAGAGACCTGAAAATAGCTGTGCAGCGACACCCACCATCCAACCTGACAGCTTGCGGGTCTGCAGAGAAGAATGGGAAAAACTCCCCAAATACAGGTGTGCCAAGCTTGTAACGTCATACCCAAGAAGACTCGAGGCTGTAATCACTGCCAAAGGTGCTTCCACAAAGTACTGAGTAAAGGGTCTGAATATTTTCAGAATGCACTGTATTTATATAGTGTTAGACTTCAATGACAGTGTGTCGGCTATGCCAGCACACCAAACAACCAATCTGTATTATGGGAGAACGTTAGAGTACCCAGATGCTCAACTGAGGGACATAGTAATAAAAAATAAAAACTCTTAGCCCAGGACACTTCACATGATAACTATAATAGTTCAGCTAAAGAACTGCTACGATTTATCCCCATTGTGGGCACTCCTATGTCTGATGAGGTAACTCAGGAAGGAGAAGCTCTTGGAACATAGTTTGCACTTGAAGGGCCTCTCCTTGGTGTGAATGGTCTGGTGCTGCTTCACATACCTTGCCTCCGCAAAGCTCTTCCCACACGTGGGGCAGGCATACGGCTTTTCAGCATCTGTCCTATTGCTTGGTCTCTTACTTTGTGACCCTATGACACCAGAGGAGGTAGAAGCAGGAGCCACCACCAGGTGGTTAATCTTTGAGCTCCCTCCTTGACCTCTAGTCATTGTTTTGGCGTTGATGGGATTGTGTGCTGTGTTATAGGTTAGGTGCCTCTCATGGTGAATGCCCATACTGACCCTGTCTGTATTGGTGAGGTAATCCTGAGGTAACCGAGGAAGGCTAGACCCAGACCCAGGCTTTCTATGAACCCAGTCACCAGGCATTAGATGAGATCCTGAAGGAAAAGAAAGACTTCCTGATTGACTACCACCCGGGGTGTCTCCCACCACTCTCTGTGAAGGCTGAAGCCCAGGGTGACTTGCTCTGTTCATCATGGATACTGTGGTGTTTGTATCATAGGAACAGGAGGGTCTATCTCTATCAGCCCCAGGCCCTGCTTCATGCCTGTACTGAGACTGTGAAGAGAAGGGTCTGGGCTGCAGACTGGATCCCTGACTGGAGCCTCTGCCTCTCTGATGACCACCAGGACTGAGGTTGTTCAGTCCACCTGTCCACTGGTTGTGTTTTGTGTAGTGGTGGAAACTCTGTCCCTCGTATGTCGGTCCTAGTTCCGAATCGGGACGGAATAACGATGTCTCCTGATCCAGGGTCCTAGTCCAGGGCCAGGGTTTGTGACCAGCCTCTTCAGAGGTCCACTCTCTCCCGCCAGCAACACCGGATATCAGCAGGTCCTCATGGACTGCAGACTAAACACAAATTTTACAAAAGAGCATATAAAAGGTTCATATAAGAAACTCTGCTGTACGCACAGAAACATGACATATTAAAAAATGTTAACCCACAGCCAAGTCCATCTCTAACACTGTGATTCAAGTACCTCACAATATGAAGCCATTGGAGTTTATTATAAATAAAAAAAATCCATGTGTTGATTCAACAATTAAGTATAATGTTTTGGTTCGACTGAAATAAGGGAAACTCAGTCTCTGCAATGATACAAAAAAAACAAGCCAGTCAGCACAGAGTCAATTTTGTATTTAATTTCAACTAAAATGGTAATACACTCACATAATGTAAAGCACAGTACTTTTTATTGCACAAAACAATAAGTTGGGCTGTGGTGGTCATGACATTTTGTCAGCTGGTTGTCATGACATTTTGTCAGCTGGTTGTCATGCAAGACTGTCAGTCTCACGTAATTGACCATTAATTAACAACAACACGTTGAGCATCTCCAGGCCTCCATACATACAAGCTGCTGATGAACTTTGGAACATCTACATTTAAAAATATCATAAATCAATTGAATATACACCATCACAACAAAGCCATGATTTATTTTAGGCCAGTCTAAAGATACATGATATGAAGATAATGTATTTCAGAAGAATAGAATATGAGTTGTCCTACTGTACACTGTCAAAAATACATAATTGTATGGCTATGCGCCATGCTGTAGGCTTGTTCATTTAGCAGACAAGATATCCTTAAGTCCCATGCCATTACTTTTTATTATATGATTTTATAGTAATAAGATTATAATTGAACTTAAAATATAAATTATATTTTTCCCTTTCCAGAGGAGTGCGCATATAAGTGTCTATGTTGAGCGTAAAGTCATCATTTGAAACAGGTCCTATATGCCAGATTTTCTGTAATTTGGCAACTTTAGTTGTGAATGATACAAACCTTAGAATGCCTTAGAAATCAAAAGATATATGGGCTGCATGATGCGACTATAGGTTATTGACGATTTTGAGAAAATGGCAAAAAAAAGCTTGTGCTCGGTTCCTTGCCTCAGGCTGCACATGCTGTTCCCTCCAGCTCTCATCAAGTGACCATTATTTCACCAGACTATTCTCAATTTAATCTTAACAAATATGTAAAATTAGTTTAGATCTAGAATGGCCCATTATCAAATTGGCAGAAACATGGGCAAGAGAAAAAAATACATATCATCCGTATCGAATAGCGAATGGAGGCCACTTTCCCGCCGCTTCGTCCCATATCCTGTAAACTACAGTTATGTTGCGTCGCAACATGTGATAGATATTCCGCCCAAACTCTGTATGCCATGGGCACGCC
Organism: Salvelinus fontinalis; assembly: GCF_029448725.1. Taxonomy (NCBI): domain Eukaryota; kingdom Metazoa; phylum Chordata; class Actinopteri; order Salmoniformes; family Salmonidae; genus Salvelinus; species Salvelinus fontinalis. Next base: position 19,526,396 of record NC_074706.1, read on the forward strand.
AACCCTGTTCCTGCAGCTACCCAGTGCTTCATTTGGGAAACTAAGTGAAATCTGTAAGAGAACATCGATAGTAACATGTTTTCACACCGAAACTGTATACGGTATTCCATTAAACTGTTGACAGCGCCTCTCTCTGCGCGCTGAAGAATGCCATAAAGGACAGCCGGGAGGAGATGGAAGCACACGGTGGTGACATATTCTGTAGCTAAAGGTAATGTGTCAGCCTATTAATTATGAAAAATATAAAACGTGCCCTATTACTAGGCTATTCAAAATAAAATAAAAATTCACTATAATGTAGACTGAATTAGTTGTATTTAGGCTAGGCCAATTTTGTATCAAAGATACCTTAAATCCGTTTTTTATTAGCTTTTTTCCCACTGTTTTTATTTTACCGTTATTTAACTAGGCAAGTCAGTTAAGAACAAATTCTTATTTTCAATGACGGCCTAGGAACAGTGGCTTAACTGCCTTGTTCAAGAGCAGAACGACAACCAATCAACTAATCACAGTGAGGTAAGTTTTAAAAGCACATACTGTTTTGATGATAAGTGTTTGTGATTTTCGATGACATTTGCGTTGATGTCAGAGAGGCTAGAATGACAATAGAGCCCTGAGTACGAGGCCATTAGCGACCTGATGATCTTTACCGAGTTGGGTACTACTAACATATGTCCTAAGTGCTTTAAAGGAGATTACCATGACTGGTCACATAGAATTTTATTGAGGTCATGACTCATGAATGCTGGATTACCGCAAAAGCCCTAGTAACAAGTATAATTTTTTCTCTCACTATGGTAACACTTGACCTTTGCTGTAAATCTGGTACCCTCGCTTTGATAAAATGAATGAGAATACTTTGGAAAAGGTTTAATATTACACACAGCTTCATTACTTTGTCAAGTAAACATGAATTAAGGCACTATCAGTTCCTCATTATAAAACACGCGCATCAAACAGGACAATGTTGTCACTTCTCATCAGTGAAGCCTTTTTATAGACCCCATCACACCAACCATATCATCTCCTCTGCCTCATCATACTAACTCTTTCCTCAGTTCACATCATTCAGTTCCCGACTACATCCAAAACAAACATAATTAACTACAAACTAACTAATACTACTCTACACTATACATGGGCCGTGTGCATTTTCTGCTGGTGTAACCTGAGGTAGCCTCTCTCTGAGAACCTCTTCTCGCAGTGCGTACAGGCGAACGGCCTCTCTCCCGTGTGGACATTCAGGTGCCTCTTCAGGCTGGACGTGTGGGAGAAACTGACCCGGCACAGGTGGCAACCAAAAGGTTTCTCCCCCGTGTGGACCCTCTGGTGCCTCTTCAGGCTGGATAAGTGGGAGAAACTAGCCCGGCACAGGTTGCAGCAGAAAGGTTTCTCCCCTGTGTGCATCCTCTGATGGATCTCCAGCTGTTGGGGGAAACTGAAGGCTTTCCCACAGAACGAACACGGGAATCGCTTCTCCTTGGTGCTGCCACCTTTACTGATTCCGTCTCCACTACTGTCATTTGTCAATGGGCTTGTGTAGCTATTTAGTGTTGAGGCACTGTCATTGTCTGTGGTCTGGTTTAACATTAGAAGAGTGTGAGGAGGATGAAGGCCAGGGGGTGTCTGTGTTGTCACAGGGTCCATGTTCCAGTTGATAGATCCTATAGAAGGCAGGCTGAAGGCAGCATCTGTTAGGGGGTTAACCTGAGGCGCCATCAGTCTCTCTGAATCACAACTATAGGAGCAGGACGGAGCATCGCTAGCAGAGTCTGTGTCTGTTCTCTCCCGACTCACACCCACACCACCCCGTCCCTGCAGACCAAATCTACGCCTTGCCCTGGTCTCAGCCAGTCTGTTGTCATGGAAACTAAGTTTAGCTGTTGTTTTGTGTTCGACTGTCTGTTTCAGGTTGTGGTTAACAGTGTTGTTCCCCTGCCCGGCATTAAGGATGCTGTCCCATCCACTGACCTCCACTATGTCGCCTCTGGCACTGGCCAGCTCAGTGATGTCGTCTCCTCGACCCTTGGCTGCTACGGTCTGGGAATCCAAGATGGCCGCCCAGTCTCCTCTTTTAACCTCCAGCCAACCACCTGAAGGAAGAGGTTAGAAAATAGACTTTAAAAAACATGTCAGAGAAAACTCTACATATGGAGTTTTTTTAATCAATTACCTGGTCAAGTTCATGCATTGTGTGATTTTGTATGTAAACATAAGTTGTATTGATTTAATTTTCTGAAAAAATAATAGCCAGGCACATACTATTCCCATTGAAGATCTATTACTGTATGTAGGCTATATGTATTTCTCCTTTACCTTGCTCCCCCATCTTTAATCCACTCAGCAGGTCAATGCTCTCTGGTTCCTCTTCTATTGTCTCCTCTTTGACCAGCATCAGATCAGGCTTCCCATCCTCCATGTCTACTGACTGTAAGAGATACAGAGTGAGAGGATGTTGGATCAAGAAATCTCATATGAGCACCCTGCTATGCAGCGTCTTCTGATTTGGCAATGAGAGATTGCTATGAGTACTATACAAACATTTTAGTTGATTTTATTACTTGATACTCTTTAATGGTTTAATAAATGAAAAGAATAGTCCCACACTTAAGACGAAATGAATCAAGACCAGGGCCTGCATCCACAAAGTGTCTCAGAGTAGAAGTTCTCCTACTCTAATGGGTAAAAATAAAAGCTATGCTTGAAGCATCTTTAGTCATACGAGTCCCAATCTAGTCTACAGATATTTAGGAGACCTCATGAGCTGTCCTAACTAGTTGAGTTCCCAGCAAGTGTCTTTATAATAGAAAAGGTCAGCGAGTCAGTGGTTCCTGCACCATAGGCAATTACTTTGGAGTTGTTGAAAGAATGTGTTTATATTTGAATATGATCAACCCATAAATGATGTAGACCTACCTGCAACAGTATCTCTTGCGCTTTTGACAATGATTTCACTTTATATGCCTAAATTGTTTTAACCAGGGGGCCTCCCGGGTGGCGCAGTGGTCTAGAGCACTGCATCGCAGTGCTAACTGCGCCACCAGAGTCTCTGGGTTCGCCCCCAGGCTCTGTCGCAGCCGGCCGCGACCGGGAGGTCCGTGGGGCGACGCACAATTGGGCTAGCGTCGTCCGGGTAAGGGAGGGTTTGGCCGGTAGGGATTTCCTTGTCTCATCGCGCTCCAGCGACTCCTGTGGCGGGCTGGGCGCAGTGCGTGCTAACCAAGGGGGCCAGGTGCACGGTGTTTCCTCCGACACATTGGTGCTGCTGGCTTCCGGGTTGGAGGCGCGCTGTGTTAAAGAAGCAGTGCGGCTTGGTTGGGTTGTGCTTCGGAGGACGCATGACTTTCGACCTTCGTCTCTCCCGAGCCCATACGGGAGTTGTAGCGATGAGACAAGATAGTAATTACTAGCGATTGGATACCACGAAAATTGGGGAGAAAAGGGGATAAAAATTAAAAAAATAAAAATAAAAATAAATTTTGTTTTAACCACTAGGCTAATAAATAATCCCTATTTTTTAAAGATAATTTCAATAACCTACATTATGTTATTTTAAGTTATCCCTTTGGAGCGCAATATCACCTTGATAGACATTGACAGTCTATCTTTAAAAAAATATACTTAAATTGAGCATGCCTATAGGTTTGGAAATTGAAAGCATCTAGATAATGTTGCATAAAACGTTTGAAAGGTCTATCATTTTCACATGGTAGGGCCTATGCTAACTTTGATTATGTTCAATGAAAATTATAGACTGTTCAAACGTTTTATGCAACATTATCGGCAAGTTAGTTGATGCCTACTGTGCCAAAGCAATTTAGAGTTGTTAAACGGTAGTGACGAATGTGTTGATATAACTGTAATAGCCCGTTAACAAAATTCTACTTTTAACCACCATCAGAATTGGTTACAAAAAAAGGTTATGCATGCAAAAATATTAGGCAAGAATTAAGAGTAGGCAAAGTAATTAAGAGTAGGCAAAGTATGAAAATGAAATTAAACATTTTACCATTGCAACATTTGATGGTTGTCTGAAGCATTCTATAGTCCAAAGCTGGCAATGCCTCATCGTGATGAGTTATTCCCCATAATTCTAATTCTTATGACCGAAAAGAGCTTCTGGATATCAGAACAGCGATCACTAACCTCGATTTGGATTAATATTTCTACTTCAAGGAGTCAGAGGAGCAGGACCTACTGCTCACCCCGGACCAGGCCCTAATACCGAAGACTCGGAAAAGAAAAAGACTGCGCAAGATAGGCCAACATACAGGCGCCCTGACAAACTATGTAGGCGAATACATAAACCACCTCTAACCCCTCTTCTATTGGCGAATGTACAATCACTGGAAAACAAACTGGGCGAGCTCCATTCGAGTCTATCCTATCAACGGTACCTGAAGAACTGTAATAACCTATGGTTCTCGGAGTCTTGGCTGAACATGAACATGGATAATATACATCTGGCAGCAGTACGTAGTATAGGGCCATAAGCAAACAAGAAAATGCTCATCCAGAGGAGGTGCTCCTAGTGGACGGTGATTTTAATGCAGGAAAACTGAATCCGTTTTGCCTCATTTCTACCAGCATGTCACCTGTGCAACTAGTGGCGAAAAAATATATACTTAAATGTAAAAAAAATAATATTCGCACAACTCATGTAGCCTAGCCCATAGGCCTGTTTGAAGGTTTGTATCACAACTAAAACGTGGCCAAATAACTTCTTAAAATTAAGCACATTAATCCGCTTTACAAGGGGTGTAGAGCCTAACTGGCATATATAAGCAGCGTCTGAGTGTCAAGTTTGGGAAAGGTCATTTTCACCATAAAAAAGCACCTTTATAATAACAGTATTCCATGCATAATTGCATTTGTGATCACGTTTGATAAATGGTGTTTTCCCACTAATGGAACATTTGCGCTTATAGCCTATTGCTGTGTGCGCATTGCTGCACTTATAATTTGAAAAAATAGCCTAATATTTTATCAACATTCTAAGCTAAATGTTCTGATCTGTTGCTTCAGCCACATTGCGTAAAAAAGTTTTTGTTGATGTTAGTGGTTGTATTAATTTGAGATCTATCGAATCCCACAACTGTCCCAGACTATGTTTGGAATATTTATTTCTCGCACAGAATATAATAGGCCAACTTTTGTACTATGGGGGATAACAGATTGACATAGGCTAGTGCTTTTGCTGTACGTTAGGCCTGCTCATCTTGTTGGCTGACGAAAAGTAAATGTGAACAGTTCTTCCAATATCTTCAATATGCACCTCGGAATTGGATAAGAATGTGCGCAGTTGCGTCCCGATGTGTCTGTCTTCACTTGTAGCCTGTGAGAAAGACCAGATCACGTGATGGAGAGCCATGTGAGTGAGAAATGCTACGGAGCATGCAGCAATCAGGGTGAAGGGCTGCAAAAGGCATGGATTTCTTTTAGGGTGCATTATGGCCACACAAAGGGGATGCCGCCGGGACATTCGAGGCATTATCAAGTGCTTCTCAAATTGTGAATGAGAGACTGACGAAGTGTGTACAGCCTGCACAAAAAAAACAAAGCAGAGTTCATGCCTTTCAAGCGACAAAAAAAATCATCATTAGAGTCGCATCATGCAGCCTTACAATGTATTAGAAATCAAAACATGTAGCCCAACGTTTGTAGAACAACTAAAGATACATTAATAACTCTAAATTAAGCATATAGGACTACCTATTTCTTTGTTAACTTCTTTGGTATAGGGGGCGGCATTTTCACATTTGGATGAATTTCGTGCACGTAGTGAACTGCCTCCTACTCTGTCCCACATGCTAATATATGCTTATTATTGTTACTATTGGATAGAAAACACTCTGAAGTTTCTAAAACTGTTGTCTGTGAGTATAACAGAACTCATATGGCAGGCAAAAACCCGAGAAAAAATCCAAACAGGAAGTGAAAATTCTGAGAGTGTTCATTGTTAAAGTCATCGCCTATTCAATTCCCTGTAATATATGGATCTGTTTGCACTTCATACGCCTTCCACTAGATGTCAACAGTCAGTAGAAAGTGGAATGAAGCTTATGCTGTGTTGTGGAACCGGATGGGAGGGGAATGAGTCAGTGGTCTGGCAGATTGCCAGTTCTTGGTCACGCGCTTTCCTCATTATATCGTCTTGCGTTCCATTACTTATAGAGACTGAAAAGAATTCTCCGGTTGGAACCTTATTGGATATAAATGATAACAACATCCTGAAGATTGATTCTCTACTTAGTTTGATCAGTTTATTCGACCTGGAATATAACTTTTTGAAGTTTTCGTCCGACGTTTGCCTGCATCTGCGCGAGCGTTTGGACACGTGTACTACACATGCTAGCAAAATTAGCTAATTGGACATAAGTAATGGACATTATCGAACAAAACAACGATTTATTGTGGAACTAGGATTCCTGGCACTGCATTCTGATGAAGATAATCAAAGGTAAGGGAATATTTATGATGTAATTTCGTATTTCTGTTGACTCCAACGTGGCGGAGAAATGTTGTTACATCTGAGCGCAGTCTCAGATTATTGCATGGTGTGCTTTTTACGTAAAGTTTTTTTTTTAAATCTGACACAGCGGTTGCATTAGGAACAAGTGTATCTTTAATTATATGTAAAACATGCATCTTTCATCAAAGTTTATGATGAGTATTTCTGTTATTTGACGTTGGCTCTCTGTAATTACTCCGGATATTTTGGAGGCATTTCTGAACATGGCGCCAATGTAAACCGAGATTTGTTGATAAATATGCACATTATCGAACAAAACATAAATGTATTGTGTAACATGATGTCATATGAGTGTCATCTAATGATGTTCAAAGGTTAGTGATTAATTTTATCTCTATTTCTGTTTTTTGTTACTACTATCTTTTGCTGGGAAAATGGCTGTGTTTTTCTGTGGCTATGTACTGAGCTAACATAATTGTTTGGTGTGCTTTCCCCGTAAATCCTTTTTGAAATCAGACATGTTGGCTGGATTCACAACATGTGTAGCTTTAATTTGGTGTCTTTCATGTGTGATTTCATGAAAGATTGATTTTATAGTAATATATTTGAATTTGGCGCGCTACATTTTTTTGGGATTTTGGCCAAGTGGGACGCTACCGTGCCACCTATCCTAGAGAAGTTAACACCTCAACACAGAATAGCCGCATGTGCGCACTCCCTCAAATCGTTTGGAGAAAATATCCTTTCTATTTTATTCAGCTTTGTTCAATTGTATTCTTCATACTATAAAATAATGCCACGGAATTCTAAGAAAATCTTGTCTGCTAAATGAACTAGTGTAGCCCACAGCCATTTGGCATAGCCAGATCAGGACCTAACATAAGGACAACTCAGAGTATGGTATTCTGTTCGTCTGAAATAGACTACATTTCCTTTATATCATGTTTCTTTAGACCGGTCTAAAATAAATAATGGATTTGTTGTGAAGGTGTAGGCTATATTAAATGGATTTATTAGACTTTTTAAAATGTAGATGTTACAAAGGTCAGCATCAGTGGTTTTTAGGCAGGAGTGTGGAAGCCAGGAGATGCAAAATGTGTTTATGTTAATTAAAGGTCAATTACTGTGAGACCGACAGTTATTTGCTCGACAATCACCGGCTGACTAAATTTCGTGACCACCACAGCCCTAGTCTGGAACCAACAGGACCCTGAACAGCTTCTATTCCCAAGCCATAAGACTGCTAAATAGTGAGTTAAATAGTCCGGGTAGCTATTTGGTTAACTATCTTCATTGACCTTTTTGCACTAACTTTTTTTGACTCATCACATACGCTGCTGTTTATTATCTGTCCTGTTGACTAGTCACTTTATTCCTAGTTATATGTACATATCTACCTCAATTATCCAAGTACTGGTACCCCATGTATCATTACTCATTGTGTATTTATTATTATTCTGTTATTACTTTTCTATTTTTCTCTATTTTCTTTCTCACTGCATTGTTGGGAAGGCCCCGTAACAATGTCAATGAGCGTCATCACTATCTTTCCTTTACGGTACCTCAAACTGTCATGATTACCAGCTGAGAAACTTTTATGAGTTGATTTTACTCCTGGCTCAGAGTGTCTGAGCAGTGTCTTAACATCATCCTAAAACCTACTCTGAGCTTATAGTTTTTTGTTGTTGTCTTAAAACAGGTTTTAACCAAATTCCTATGACCTTTTCTGTGACGCTTTGTGGGTACGGCCCCAGGGTAGTCTCAGAGTAGAAGTTTGATCGAGGATCAGGTCCCCATCTGTCTATATTGTCTTATTCATTATGATCTAAAAATAAAAACTGATCCTAGTTCAGCACTGCTACTCAGAGAGGCTTTGTGGATCCGAGCTCTGACCTAATACCATTCAGACAGTAGTTTACAGTGGGCTCACCTCAGTGAGACTATGTGTGGTACTGTGCTGCTCAGCTGGTTCCTCTGTGGGTTCAGGAGGAGGTGTAGTCTGGTTGTCCTCAATGACCATGGTCCCCTCAGGGTTCCCCAGACCCTCCTCACACTCCTCCTCCTTCACCAGCAGCACCTCCTCCACCTGGAAGAGACATGTGATACAGATTACACAGACATACACTCCCTCAGGTACGTACACACAGATAAACACACTTTCAACATGGTGTTTACCCATCCCCACTACATGAGTCCTGTACTGTAGTTACAGAATGATTTCATTGTTGTTAAACCCATCATGGTGGACATAAATATGACGTTGTGGGTAAAAAAGTCAGCTATGATACGTCAAAAGTCATCAGACAAACCTGACTAAACTATTTTGACGTGTACAGTAGTGTGTCGGTATGTGTAGGTATATTTCGTAAGTGTATAATGGTTATAAAGCGCTGTTGTGTGTATGCAGAATAGGGTGAGATCAGATGTGATGTATATTAAAGAGTGTCTCAATGAAAGTCTTAGAATGAAAAGTCTGAGTTTTAAATACACAATATATAAACTACACATACGTCTCAACTAAAAACTGCATGAACTTGATAAACTGCATTCATTTACTCATAAAAATTAAGGAGTTGAATAGAAGTAATGATACAGGCATTTGTGAACATCATATAGCCTACACAGTCCAAACACAATATGAACATCTTGAAGAACAATCTGACCTTAACTTAATAGCCATGTACTCTATCTCCACCTGGCACTGCCAGAAGAGGACTGGCCACAACTCAGAGGCTGGTTCCTCTCTAGGATTCTTCCTAGGTTCCTGCCTTTCTAGGGAGTTTTTCCTAGCCCCCGTGCTTCTACATCTGCATTGCTTGCTGTTTGGAGTTTTAGGCTGGGTTTCTGTATAGCTCTTTGTGACATCTGCTGATGTAAAACAAGCTTTATAAAAACATTTTATTTTTATTTGATGTAACAGACTTTTTAGTGTTAATATATTTGTATTTTATTAAATTGAACCTTTATTTAACTAGGCAGGTCAGTCAGAACAAATTCTTATTTACAATGACGGCCTAACCCGGTCGATGCTGGGCCAATTGTGCGCTGCGCTATGGGACTCCCAATCACTGCCTGGAATTGAACCAGGGTCTGTAGTGACGCCTCTAGCACTGAGATGCAGTGCCTTAGACCGCTGTGTCTTAGACCGCTGCCTTATATATCACACAATGTCTGGATGCAATATTTTGCTCAGGAATATTCAACACTGAAATCTGTTACTCTCATTAATCTGTGGTTCTTCTCTGTTGACAACAATGAAAATGAATATGTATTTAATGATTGGAATGGTTACAAATCGTGTTGCATATTGCTTAACATGTCAGTTACATATTGCAATATAATTTTTAGATGATATATCGATATTTGACTCCAATTACCGATTTATTTAAAAAATATATGTTTTATTATTATTACTTATTTGCTACTGTAGGTAGCGTTAGCTGGCGCTAGTCGGCTGTACCTGCAAAAAACCTCCGGTATTTTTCATCCTATAGCTTGTTCTCCATCTTCTTTTCAAATAGTGAGCCAACATGTTTTCAGCACTTTTATTTCCCAGATTTATCAAAACTTGTTTTCTCATGCTCTCTCCTCTCTCTGCAGCAGACATATAATGAGCAATATGTTTGGAACATCAAATCGCAATATCAAATCGGAATACATATACAATTGTGAGAAGCGTAATAAATATTGCATCGGAACCTAACTATTGTGATAATATTTTATCATGAGGTCCCTGGCAAATTCCAGCCTTACTTTCTATGTTATAGAGTGGAATGTTTTTTCTGCTGGTGTATCCTGAGGTAGCTCCTCTCCCAGAAACTCTTCCTGCAGTGCGTACAGGTGATGGGCTTTAGCAAGCTACATTATCTTCTGTCGAGGGAGGACCTGGTTTTCAGAGTGTATATTTATTAATTCTGAAAACATTTGTTCCTTTTCTATTATCTCTCTTTTCTTTCTCTGCATTGTTGGGAAGGGCCGTAAGTAAGCATTTCACTGTCAGTCCACACCTTCGGAAAGTATTCAGACCTCTTGACTTTTTCCACATTTTCTTACATTACAGCCTTATTCTAAAATTGATAAAATTATTTCCCCCCCTCAATATACACACAGTACCCCAAAATGACAAAGCAAAAAAGTTTTGCACATTTATAAAATATATAATGAAATATAAATTTTAAATAAGCATTCAGAACATTTTCTCAGTACTTTGTTGAAGCACCTTTGGCAATGATTACAGCCTTGAGTCTTCTTGGGTACGACACTACAGGCTTGGCACAGCTGTATTTGGGAAGTTTCTCCCATTCTTCTCTGGAGATCCTCTCAAGCTCTGTTAGGTTTGTTGGGGAGCGTTGCTGCACAGCTATTTTCAGGTCTCTCCAGAAATGTTCAATCAGGTTCAAGTCCGGGCTCTGGCTGGGCCACTCAAGGACATTCAGAAACTTGTCCCGAAGCCACTCCTGTGTTGTCTTGGCTGTGTGCTTAGGATCGTTGTCCTGTTGGAAGGTGAACCTTCGCCCCAGTCTAAGGTGCTGAGCACTCTGGAGCAGGTTTTCACCAAGGATCTTTCTGTACTTTGCTCCGTTCATCTTTCCCTTGATCCTGACTAGTCTCCCAGTCCCTGCCGCTGAAAAACATCCCCCCAGCATGATGCTGCCACCACCATGCTTCACCACCATGCTTCACCATAGGGATGATGGCAGGTTTACTCCAGATGTGACGCTTGGCATTCAGGCCAAAGAGTTCAATCTTGGTTTCATCAGACGAGAGAATCTTGTTTCTCATGGCCCGAGTGTCCTTTAGGTGCCTTTTGGCAAACTCCAAGCGGGCTGTCATGTGCTTTTTACTGAGGAGTGGCTTCCGTCTGACCACACTACCATAAAGGACTGATTGGTGGAGTGCTGCAGAGATAGTTGTCCTTCTGGGAGTTTATCCCATCTTGACAGAGGAACTCTGGAGCTCTGTCAAAGTGACCATTGGGTTCTTGGTCACCTCTCTGACCAAGGCCCTTCTCTGCCAATTGCTCAGTTCGGCAGGGCGGCCAGCTCTAGGAAGTGTCTTTGGTGGTTCCAAACTTCTCCCATTTAAGAATGATCAGGGCCACTGTGTTCTTGGGGACATTCAATGCTGCAGACATTTTTTTGGACCCTTCCCCAGATCTGTGCCTCGACACAATCCTGTCTCGGAGCTCTACGGACAATTCCTTTGACCTCATGGCTTGGTTTTCGCTCTGACATGCACTGTCAACTGTGGGACCTTATATAGACGTGTGTGCCTTTCCAAATCATGTCCAATCAATTGAATTTACCACAGGTGGACGCCAATCAAGTTGTAGAAATGGCTCAAAGATAATCAATTGAAACAGGGTGCACCTGATCTCAATTTCGAGTCTCATAGCAAAGGGTCTGAATAACTATGTAAATAAGGTATTTCAGTTATGTTTTTTTATTAGCAAAAAATTATAAAAACCTGTTTTTGCTTTCATTATGGGGTATTGCGTGTAGATTGATGAAAAAAAAACTATTTAATCAATTTTAAAATAAGGCTAACGTAACAAAATGTGGAAAAAGTCAAGGGGTCTGAATACTTTCCAAAGGCACTGTATATGCATGAAATGTACATTATGGGAAACTTGTCTCGCATTCAGTCATAGTTAGTAGAATAATGAATGGATTTGCAAAATCTTGGCACTGTCAACTTTTAGAAGGTTAGTAGGAAAATGTATAATTTAAACCACCTAAATATATTCACATTCACTGAACATTTTGTATTTGAAACTCAAACAAAACAAAGAAACATTCATTTCCCAACTGTTTTTTCTATAATCCTAAAGGCTCTTTATCATTTTCCATACTTTATATTCTAGTGCATCCAACATTATGCATGCCCACCATGAGATATGTTAGCTGCAATTTGAGAACTCATCTGGTTTAGAAATCAAACTGGTTTTCTTATTGCAAAGCACATTGTACATCTGTTTTTAGAGAAGATTGTACTGCAAGGTATGCTAAATGATTTGGCTAATATGCATATGCAGCCATCATTTTTAGACCTCCATTCATGACACACACATCTTTCTATCTACGTGCTTTTATTTGGGTTTCTATGGAGCATTTATGATGATTAAATGTTTATTTAAGTTTGCAGCTAGTTACTTGAAATGAGACAACATGATTTAAAAAATTGAATTCACTGACAAAGAAAGCTAATGAAACACAAATTGACATTTACAGTAGCTGACTAGGCTAGTCAAAAAAACATTGGCTAGCTTTCAATAAATTGGCTAAATTGTAAACAGCGTTCTCTCTTCTTAAAATCAAGACAATTCATGTTGCATGCTGCATATTACCAGTGGACTTAAACAGATATTTATCTTATTTCAGTCTTTGGGAGTTAGCTATATCTGTTCCTCTTCATCAGACAGCAGCTTGCGTTTTCACAAGAGGGAGTATTTACGTCGTAGACAGAAGCAGTCCATTGGCTGCCTTCATCACAAGGTGTTTGTGCTGGAGTTCTGATTGGTTCAAAGTTAAGCAGTTTAGAAAATTTGCCCAACAGAATATTGGAATATACTTTTTATGAGAAAATGTGCAAGAATTGAAAGTACCAACACATGTAATAGTCATCATAAGAATGTTTTACTGTCATCTACAAAAATCAGCCCCTCCCTCGACAGGGATCAATCAACTTAACGTTTTTCGGACCTCCACCTAGTCTCTATCTTGTGTGGACCTTCATGTGCCTCTTCAGATGGTGCTGGTGGGAGAACCTCTTATCACACTGGGGGCAGCTGTAGGGTTTCTCCCCTGTGTGGACCCTTTGGTGCCTCTTCAGGTCACAAGCCTGGGCAAAGCGTTTGTGACACTGTGTACAGCTGAAGGGTTTCTCTCCTGTGTGGACCCTCTGGTGGATCTCCACCTTCTGGGGGCAGCTGAAGCCTTTGTTACAGAACATGCAGAGGAACCGTTTCTCTTTACTATTGCTTGATGCGGCTCCCACTCCCTGAGCTCTAGCCCTGTCGTTTGAGTTCGATACCTGATCGAAAAGGATGTGGCCGTGAGAATTGGAAGGCCCAATCGACGTGGACACTATGTCGCGATCCCTGAGCGAGTGTAAAGGGGAGTGGGTTGAGACATTCGGATTTGTCTCTGAGCTTTCCCTGTAATCTAAAAAACCTCTGCTCTGTAAGAGTCCATATCCTAGGTGACTATCTGCATTCCATGTGGGAGGAACCTCACACTCCACTTTCACTTCATCTACAACCAAACCCTCCCCTTTCTTATCTAGGCACCCTTCAGAGTATACACGACTACTGTACCGGTTCCAGTCCCCTCTAGATAGATCAACCTCTAAACCCAAGGTCATGTTGCCAGGGTCCATCTCTGTAGTGTAAGAACAAGACGGATCATGTAACGCGTCACCCGAGTCCGGTTGGGACTGAACCGTCCTCGGATTACCGTAAAGTAAATACTCTGAGCCTGCAGCAGGATCAGATCCTGTGTGACAGACCAGTCTCCCTTGATCTGATCTGTGGTCAGATCCTGTGTCTAGCCTTTGTGTTTCAGTTAAAGTCTCTGTGTCTGTTTCTGTCTTGAGAACGGCGTTCAGCGTTCCACTGACCTCCATGATGTTGCGTCGGGTCCTGGGCTGCGCTGGGGCGGTGGTGGGGTCCTCCGTGGGTACAGCGGGTGCTTCAGTCTGGATGTCTATGCTGTGCCGTTGGATTTCCTCTCCTTCAGACCTCTCCTGCTTGACCCCAGGACCTGCAGCCTCTGCATCTGCAGACTGACAAAAGAAAAGAGGTTATTACTGGTACATGAGTTGAATTGTATAACAGCGTCTTAGGAAAGTCTTACAAGCTCCCCTATGGCAGATGTACATGTAAGCAAGTGAATAGCTGACGGGAGCCTTTCTGAAATAAACGGCCAAATTTAATTTACAAAGTAAATGTAATTTTTTATATAACCCTATTACACTCACCTCTATCACGATAACATGCTGGGTTGAAGTTCCACTCCCCTCAACAGCAATTGGTCGGTCATCTCGCCATGTATTGTGTTCCGCTGGCTTCACAAAGCTCCTGTGGCCTCCAGTGAGATGTCCTTCACCTGAGAGTGAATGGGGGGAGGGGGGGTTGTTAGGTTAGCTACTGTCAATGCTCAACGCTATATTGTACACTATTGACAGTTTTGACACTGTCTAGAATTGGTAAGGATGTAAGGTAACACTTAGCATAACTAGTTGATGTACTTTTTATTGATCAATATATTATTATGTCCCATGCAACACATTGCGTTTGTTTAATGCAGTAAATTAATCTGGCTAGAATTTTATATTGTTCCTTTGGTCAAGATAGCTAAGTAATCTGGGGAATTAGTGCATACTATCCAAAAACTGACCAAGACCCAATTCCAGTTAACACATGTGCAGAGGGGAACGGGGCGACAGGCACTGAGTTATTTATGGGTGGCGTTAGGCCGCGCAGCCTCAGCCTTTTGCAAAATGTACCTCTTGCCATTCCTCTGTATCGGTCAAGGATCTTGACACTACTGGGACGACTGGAGGGGACGCGCTCTCGTGCCACCTTCAGTTCCAGTAGCTGTAGTTTCCTCCGCAATGCCCTGTTTTCTTTCTGGCTTTGAGTTATTTCCAAACGAAACACTGCATAGTCGTCGTCTACGAGTTTACAGATATCTGCTACGGCTGCATTTGCTAGCACCTCCATGATGGAGGCTATTTGAGTGTGAAAAACCATACAGTTAGCCATTGTTAGCAGCTAACTAGCGTTACCTAAAAAACGTCTATCAACCAAGTCCTGACTCCAACGCGAATTAAAGACTACGTGTGGTAAGTATGCGATGCTGTGCAGTTAAATAAGTCACATTTTGAGTTCCATGTTGTCCATACAGGTCTTAATATCAACAATAAAAACGCTAATGTGTAAATTCTTCTTGGTCACTGTTCACTTCCGTTTACACTGAAGAGAAACTATGTTATTGGGTGGCGTCATAGCTCAAAGGGTGTGGCTAAATGAGAAGGATATGCGCGCTGTTTTTTGAATTACGGTACTGCTTATTGTGTTACACATCAAATCGCCTTCTTTAAGGTTTTATGGCAAACTACACCTATTGTGGTGTATTGCCTCCACTTACTGTACGGGGTATTGAAACAAAATATTCCATTGCGAGTAGGAGGGGGGGGGGGGGGGGTTAAACCGAGATCATACAAAATACATAAAAATATAATTCAACTTTTTCAGTCACAGTTTAAATCCCATCCCTAAACAGGCTCAGGTGCCTGTGAGGATGGAGCATTACATCGACAGGATTCCTTGTAATGCTGTCAAATCCCTGAGTCCCAAAAAACATGCTGAAGCAGTGAAGAGAGTGGTAGAGTAATGTCGGTAGAGGGTGAGGGATCCTGAGAGGATTTCCGTGAGTAGGCAGAATCTAATAGAGAGTGATGGAAAGAATATGTGCTTCAGTAAGGTATGTTTCTTGGCATTCATAGCTATGGTTGTCAATTGTACTGCAGAAATGGATCGAAAGTCGCCGAAAATAGAGGTTGTGGTGGCAACGGCAGATAAATATTTGGGTTTGCAATGTTTTACTGCAGAACAGTTGCAGGGGGTGTTGAGTGGTAGTGTTCTGTCCTCCCAGACCGTTAGATGTAGCTAGCTTGATAGTTACAACAAGTCGATCTGTTGCTAGCTAGCAGGTGCAGATTGCTAAAACGTCCCTTTCCTGGAATGACATGCTAGCGATACAGCTATCAGTTTATTCTTGGCAACAGTGTAAGACGACAAAATCTATAGGACAAGTACTGTAAATCTAATACAGTCATCAAGGCAGGACCCACTAATTTCATTCCTACAGACAAATAAGAAATGCCACATTATCCCTGTCAATAGTAGGATGATTGCAGAGCAGTCTGCCTCAGACTGTCAGGATGTTAATTTTCTAGTTCACAAACAAACTACTAATTCATTATTGTCTCTCAATTTTGTCTCACGTGATCTATTCAGCTCTCCTGTGTCCTGCTCCAAGAGATCAACCAAGTGCTATTCACCAGTGGTGTAGTACTTTAGTAAAAAATCT
This sequence comes from Salvelinus fontinalis, assembly GCF_029448725.1. NCBI lineage: Eukaryota > Metazoa > Chordata > Actinopteri > Salmoniformes > Salmonidae > Salvelinus > Salvelinus fontinalis. The sequence goes on from NC_074706.1 coordinate 19,542,962, forward strand.
TGAAAGTATTTCTTAAGTAGTTTTTGGGGGGTATCTGTACTTTACTATTTATATTTTTTTACAGCTTTTACTTTACTACATTCCTAAAGAAAATGATATACCTTTTACTTCATACATTTTCCCTGACACCCAAAATGTACTCTTTACATTTCGAATGCTTAGCAGGACAGGAAAATTATAAAATTGACACACTTATCAACATCCCTGGTCATCCCTACTGCCTCTGACCTGATGACTCACTAAACACATGCTTTGTTTGTAAATGATGTCTGAGTGGTGTCCCTGGCTATCTGTAAATTAAAATAAACAGGACAATAATGCAGTCTGATTTGCTTAATATAAGGAATTTGAAATGATTTATACATTTACTTTTGATACTTAAGTATATTTCAAACCAAATATTTTTAGACTTACTCAAGTAGTACTTTACTGTGTGACTTTCACTTCTACTTTTCTAGAAAAGTATCTTTACTTTTACTCAAGTGTGACAATTGGGTACTTTTTACACCACTGCTATTCACTGACAGAGATCGCTAGCTAATGAAATACAAATTTACATTTACAGTAGCTGGCTTGACTTGTCAAACATTGTCTAGCTTTCAATAAATTGGCTAAACGGTCATTGAAGTTACCTCTTCATACGATCAAAACAATTTGTGTTGCATGCTGCATATTTCGAGTGCACTCAAAAACAGATATTTATCTTATTTCAGTCTTCGGGAGTTAGCTACATCTGTTCCTCTTCATCAGACAGTAGCTTGCGTTTTCACAAGAGGCAGTGTTCAGGTCGTAGATAGAAGCAGGCCATTGGCTGCCTTCATCATGAGTGGTATGTACGGAAGTTATGATTGGTTCCAAGTTCGGTAAATTAGTTTGAGCAGACAGTGTTGAAATATACTTTTTATGAGAAAATGTGTAAAAACGACCAACACATTTTATTAGCATCATAAGAATGTTTTAATGACAACTACAAAAAAAGTCGCTCCTATTTTTGGCTTCGGCCCACCAACTATAAACCATGCTTGAAACTCGAGTTGTAAAACTGCATTTGTGAAACGATGCCAGATAAGCAAACGTGATAGTAATGTGAAAGTGGAATCCCCCTATTATTTTTTTTAACAAAGACCAAAACTGGTTTCAAAATACATTTGCCAAAACTACATTCAAAATAGTTTTCCCGTGATTGCATTAAGAATTGTTGTGAACTGTTGTGCATTGACTGTCAGAATACATGTTTCCCTCTCGCAACTTGAATACGCTTCGAGAGGAATATTTTTTATCTGCATAGAACACACAACAAGCCGAACAGATAAATTGGTCAACTATTCTACTACGAGGTTGTTTGACAGGATTTCTTTCAATGCCTCGGCTGTAAACTCCATGAGTCCCCAAAACGCGTTCTGCTGCACTCTAATATCTTCGTTTGTGCTGTGCAGTTTATGACCATTACAAAAAATTCTGCAAAGTCCACCCGTTTCACATGTAATACAGTGCATTCGGAAAGTATTAAGATCCCTTGACTTTTCCACATTTTGTTACATTACAGCCTTATTCTAAAATGTTTTAAATCGTTTTTCCCCCTCATCAATCTACACACAATACCCCATAATGACAAAGCAAAAACAGGTTTTTAGACATTTTTGCAAATTTAGAAAAACTGAAATACCAAATTTACATAGGTATTCAGAACCTTTACACAGTACTTTGTTGAAGCACCTTTGGCAGTGATTACTGCCTCAAGTCTTCTTGGGTATGACGCTACAAGCTTGGCACACCTGTATTTGGGGAGTTTCCCCCATTCCTCTTTGCGGATCCTCTCAAGCTCTGTCAGGTTGGATGGAGAGCGTTGCTGCACTGCTATTTTCAGATCTCTCCAGCGATGTTCGATCGGCTTCAAGTCCGGGGTCTGGCTGGGCCACTCAAGGACATTCAAGCCTCTCCTACGTTGTCGTGGATGTGTTCTTAGGGTTGTTGTCCTGTTGGAAGGTGAACCTTCGCCCCAGTCTGAGGTCCTGAGCATTCTGAAGCAGATCTCGCTGTACTTTGCTCCGTTCATCTTTCCCTCGATCCTGACTAGTCTCCCAGTCCCTGCCGCTGAGAAACATCCCCACAGCATGATGCTGTCACCACCATGCCTCACCGTAGAGATGGTGCCAAGTTTCCTCCAGACGTGGCGCTTGGCATTCAGGCCAAAGATTTCAATCTTGGTTTCATCAGATGAGAGAATCTTGTTTCTCATGGTCTTAGAGTCTTTAGGTGCCTTTAGGCAAACTCCAATTGGGCTGTCATGTGCCTTTTACTGAGGAGTGGCTTCTGTCTGGCCACTCTACCATAAAGGCCTGATTGGTGAAGTGCTGCAGAGATGGTTGTCATTCTGAGAGTTTCTCCCATCTCCACAGAGGAACTCTGGAGCTCTGTCAAAGTGACCATTGGGTTCTTGGTCACCTCCCTGACCAAGGCCCTTTGCCACTGGGTGGCCAGCTCTAGGAAGAGTCTTGGTGTTTTCAAACTTCTTCCATTTAAGAATGATGGAGGCCACTGTGTTCTTGGGGACCTTCAATGCAGCATACATTTTTGGGTACCCTTCCCCAGATCTGAGCCTCGACACAATCCTGTCTCGGAGCTCTAAGGACAATTCCTTCGACCTCATGGCTTGGTTTTCGCTCTGACATGCACTGTCAACTTTGAGACTTTAACCCTTGTGTAGTCTTAACATTCTGTATACTCCCCTTGTCTCAAGGGTAAAAAAATACCCGCCATCCCTAAACCCCTAAAATTAAGCTGCTTAATTGAATTTTAAACCCCACATCTATTTTGCATGAAGAAACAACGTGCCATTCATCACAAACCTTGTGAATATCTGTATTTTCCTTCTTCACAATGCAGAAAGACTGCATTTAATCAGTGGACACCACTCATTTTTATTACAACCCACCTGTCATAATTGTTTTCTTTACTAAAGTAGAGGTTTATTATTATTATTGCTAAAGGTACTCCATTTTTTAGCAAGAGATATCACTTGTATAGCCCAAGAAAGGAGCAGAAATGTGCAGAAAGTAGTTTTGAATGCATTTTATTGAAGGGAAACCATAACAGTCTTGAACCTTTTTTGGCAACATCTAATCAGATGTATTTATATAGCCCTTCTTACATCAGCTGATATCTCAAATTGCTGTACAGAAACCCAGCCTAAAACCCCAAACAGCAAGCAATTCAGGTGTAGAAGCGCGGTGGCTAGGAAAAACTCCCTAGAGAGGCCCAAACCTCGGAAGAAACCTAGAGAGGAACCAGGTTATGAGGGGTGGCCAGTCCTCTTCTTCCTGTGCCGGGTGGAGATTATAACAGAACATGGCCAAGATGTTCAAATGTTCAAAAATGACCAGCATGGTCAAATAATAATAATCACAGTAGTTGTCGAGGGTGCAACAGGTCAGCACCTCAGGTGTAAATGTCAGTTGGCTTTTTATAGCTGATCATTGAGAGTATCTCTACCGCTCCTGCTGTCTCTAGAGAGTTGAAAACAGCAGGTCTGGGACAGGTAGCATGTCCGGTGAACAGGTCAGGGATCCATAGCCGCAGGCAGAACAGTTGAAACTGGAGCAGCAGCATGGCCAGGTGGACTGGGGACAGCAAGGGACAGTCAACATAGCGATATATTCTTATATACTGTACAATGAGGAATTCAACTACAAAATATTAGTCTTCTCCCATTTTTTTAACCATTGCCCCCACCCACAAGGTGTATTAACAACAATAAATACGAATAAAATAAGGTAATAGATACAAAACAAAAATGTGAAGAACATAAATCAATCAACTCTATCACATGTAGGACAGTATGCAAGTGTGTGTGCATGGACTTTGCAGATGTATTTCTCACATGCACAGCACATAGTATTTGTTTTACAGTCCTTCTTTGGGGGGCAGAATTGGAATCTCTTCTTGCCTGCCCCAGCTGCAGGTGGATCAGCACAAGATTCAGCCCCCTGAACAGCTTTCACAAGCGCTGCAGAGGTTGGTGTGTGGGGGAGGCGCTCCCTTCTTTGAATGTGTGGGGTTACAAGTGCCTTGCCCAGCTGCTCCAGGAACACCCTCCTCTTGTTCTGCTTATCAGGCATCCAGGTAGGGTTGATCTTGTTCCATATCACGAAGGCATTGTATGTGGACACATCAATAATGTTATGGAAGATTACCGGGGGCAGCAGGCAGTCATCCTCCTGCAACTGTAAGTTCCAATCACTTTGTCCAGGTTGTCCACGCCTCCTTTGATGTGGTTGTAGTCCAGGATGATGGCTGGCTTCCTGTCCTCACGATCACTGATCTCAGCCGTTTTGTGCAGTGTGCTCAGGAGGACCACATTCTTGTTCCTCTTTGGGAGGCAGGAAACTAGAGTGGTGGTGGGGGGTGAAGGCAAACTTTGATGAGAAGGCCTCTTTCCCCCTTGTTGTGAGGAGTGCAGGGGGAGCTCAGGCTTGCTCTTTCACCAACCATGGTGATCTTCCTCTTCAGGAGCTGCTGGCTGAGTTCAATCAGTAGCACACAATCTCAATTTCTTATGTGTGTTTTTGTAGTGTGTAAATTATTTTATAACTGTCGTGTCAAAAATGACCCTAAGACAATATTTGTATCCTGGTGGTGTACAGCTTTCATGGAAATATGAACAAAGGCGATGTTTCACTTTTTCTAATGATGGGGTCACTCTTGGAAAAGTCATAAAATGTCAAGTTGAAAAAAGATCATTTAGGGGGTTTTCTCTGCTGTTAAACAGTGTCATTTTTAACCCTTAAGACAACACAAGGGTTATATAGACAGGTGTATGCTTTTCCAAATCATGTCCAATCAATTGAATTTACCACAGGCGGACTCCATTCAAGTTGTAGAAACATCAAGGATTATCAATGGAAACAGGATGCACCTGAGTTAAATTTCAAATCTCATAGCAAGGGTCTGAATACTGATGTAAAGAAAGTCATTGTTATTTTTTTATTTATAGATTTGCTAACATTTCTAAAAACCTGTTTTTGCTTTGTCATGATGGGGTATTGTGTGTTGATTGCTGAGGGAAAATGTGTATTTAATCAACTTTAGAATAAGGCTGTAACATAACAAAATGTGGAAAATAGTCTGAATACTATCCAAAGGCACTGTATATCAGGATCCCTTGATTGCCGAGAAACTCCACTTGCTCCCTCCACTCTTCTCACTGCCTCCAAATAGAAGGGGCTGCAATGGAGAGGCTCAAAAGCTCCATGTTCCTTGGAGTGCACATCACTGAGGAGCTGAAATGGTCCCTCCACACTGACAGCGTGGTGAAGGAGGCACAGCAGTGCCTCCTGAACCTCTAGAGGCTGAAGAAGTTTGTCTTGGCCCCTTACGAACTTCTACAGATGCACCATCGAGAGCATTCTGTCAGGCTGTATCTCCGCTTAGGATTTTGCCAGTGTTTAGCTCCATTCAGTTTCTTTTTGTATCCCGAAAACCCACCGAGTCCTTAATGATTACAAGCATACACATAACATGATGCAGCCACCACTATGCTTGAAAATATGGAGAGTGGTACGTAGTAATATGTTTGAGGCAAAACCAATACAACACAAGACTTTATTCAGGACAAAAGTGAATTGCTTTGACACATTTTTTGTAATATTACTTTAGTGTGTTGTTGCAAACAGGAAGGATGTTACCTCAATTACCTCGACGTTTTGTCACCAAAGCCCCATATACTACCCACCACTGCGACCTGTACACTCTCGTTGGCTGGCCCTCGCTTCATACTCGTCGCCAAACCCACTGGCTCCAGGTCATCTACAAAACCCTGCTAGGTAAAGTCCCCCCTTATCTCAGCTCGCTGGTCACCATAGCAGAACCTACCTGTAGCACGCGTTCCAGCAGGTATACCTCTCTGGTCACCCCCAAAACCAATTCTTCCTTTGGCCGCCTCTCCTTCCAGTTCTCTGCTGCCAATGACTGGAACGAACTACAAACATCTCTGAAACTGGAAACACTTATCCCCCTCACTAGCTTTAAGCACCAGCTGTCAGAGCAGCTCATAGATTACTGCACCTGTACATAGCCCATCTATAATTTAGCCCAAACAACTACCTCTTTACCTACTGTATTTATTTATTTTGCTCCTTTGCACCCCATTATTTCTACTCTCTACTTTGCACCTTCTTCCACTGCAAACCAACCATTCCAGTGTTTTTTTTTTACTTGCTATATTGTATTTACTTCGCCACCATGGCCTTTTTTATATTTTTATTTATATATATATATTTTATTTGCCTTCACCTCCCTTATCTCACCTCACTTGCTCACAATGTATATAGACTTATTTTTCACTGTATTATTGACTGTATGTTTGTTTTACTCCATGTGTAACTATGTGTTGTTGTATGTGTCGAACTGCTTTGCTTTATCTTGGCCAGGTCGCAATTGTAAATGAGAACGTGTTCTCAATTTGCCTACCTGGTTAAATAAAGGTGAAATACATTTTTTTTTTTTTAAATAACCCATACCCCTGCACATTGACTCGGTAGTGGTACCGCCTGTATATAACCTTATTGTTATTTTGTTACTTTTTTTACTTTAGTTTATTTACCCGCTGTATAAGCCTCGTTATCTTTAGAAAGAACAGTGTTTAGGCAAGAATAGAGTAGAAAATCATGGAATGACTTTATTCCATCAGCATCAGTAAGGTAAATATTCAACTATACTTGTTGTAGCCTAGGTTTACTGTCTCTAAAAACAGGTATTTATAAAAGCCTGTTTCAAATGACAATTTAACAAAGGGTTAAAGGATGTACACTCCAGTTTGTAGAGAACAGTCAGTCTGTAATATCAAGTACAGGGTTAAATTCGTTCATGTTTAATATTTCACCCGCCATCACAAAACCTGGAGAATTCAGGCCATTTACTGCAAACAGCTTGAGGTCAAGGACATAGATGATAGATAGGCTTGTGAGCTCTGGGGGTTTTCATAACAAAAACAGTTAGAGTAAGAGGGACTTGACTTGAGAATGTTTTAGTTGTAGTTGCATTGATGAACACAGTGACACGATGATGTACATCAGTATAAATATAGTCAACAGTGACTGACTTGTGTGACTGAGTAAGTCAATTATTGAGTGGCAATGTTTGCTACAGCCATGGGGGATTCATAACAATAATACACATAACAGATATGGGAGATGAAAGTTGATAGAGGGGAGGATGACAAAATAGCTGATTAAGGACAACCCCCAACTACTACCCAGTGCCATGGGAGGGCTATGGGGGAAAGGGACACAGTAGGGGTTGTTTTTGGACCTCTTCTCCAATGAAAGCATGACCTCAAGGCCATGTCATCTCAGCAGACCTGATTTGTTATTAGAAAAGTATATTTTATGAATAGAACATAAGAAAAAACAAAATCCGAGGGGAAATATTGTGTTACTCTTCAATAACGTGACAGTGTTTTGGCTATGCTAGCACACCAAAAAAAAAAATCAGTTAAGAACAAATTCTTATTTACAATTCCGGCCTACCCCGGCCAAACCCGGACGATGCTGGGCCAATTATGCGCCGCCCTATGGGACTCCCAATCACGGCCGGATGTGATACAGCCTGGACTCGAACCAGGGACTGTAGTGATGCCTCTTGCACTGAGATGCAGTGCCTTAGACCGCTGCGCCACTCGGGAGCCGTCTGTACCATGTGAGAATGTGAGCATATCCAGATACTCAACTGAGGGACTTCATCAAAATAGAAAACTAGTTCCCAGACATCCCTTGTGTACATCTCAAGCTACGATTTCTCCCTGTTGTGGACATTCCTATGTCTGATAAAGTTACTCAGGGAGGAGAAGCTCTTGTAACATAGTTTGCACTTGAAGCTGTCCTTGGTGTGAACGGTCTGGTGCTGCTTCACATATTTCGCCTTAGCGAAGCGCTTCCCACACGTAGCGCAGTCGTACGGCTTGCCGGCGTCCGTCCCAATGCTCGGGCTCCCACATTTTGACCCATTGACACCAGAGAGCCCTCCATGACATGGAGCCATTGTTTGGGTGTTGTTGGGATTGTGTACTGTGTTATAGGCTAGGTACCTCTTGTGGTGACTGCCCATCCTGACCCTGTCTGTTTTCGTGGGGTAACCATGAAGCAGCTGAGGAAGGCTAGACCCAGGTCCAGGGGGATCTCCCACCACTCTCTGTGAAGGCTAAAGCCCAGGCTGACCTGCTCTGTTCATCATGGATATTGTGGTGTGTGTGTCATAGGAACAGGAGGGTCTATCAGCCCCTGGCCCTGCTCCATCCCCGCACTGAGACAGTGAAGAAAAGGGTCTGGGCTGCAAACTGGATCCCCGATGGAGGTTGTTCAGTCCACCTGTCCACTGGTTGTGTTCGGTGTGGTGGTGGAGTCTCTGTCCCTCGTGGTTCGGTCCTAGTTGCGACTCGGGAAGGAACAGCGACGGCTCCTGATCCAGGGTTCTGTTCCGGGGCCAGGTTTTGTGACCAGCCGCCTCAAGGGCCTGGTCTCTTCCACCAGTAACACCAATTATCAGCAGGCCCTCATGGACTGCAGACTGTAAACACATTGTACAGAAGATAATGTAAAGGTTTATATAAGAAACTCTTTGCTGTCCAAACAGAAACAAGATATTATCAAATGTTAGCCACAGTCAAGCTCATCTCTAACACTGTGATTCAAGTACCAAAAAATATGGAGTATTGGAGTTTATTATAAACAAATAATAATAATGTCCATATGTGTTGATTCATGAAGTATAATGTTTTGGTTCGACTGAGACAAGGCAAACTCAGTCCCTGGAATGATACAAAAATAACCAAGACAGTCAGCACAGAGTCAATTTTGTATTTCATTTGAACAAAATGGTCACACACTCACATGATGTGAAATACAGTACTTTTATTGCACAAAACGATACGTGGCCAGAATAATAAGGTACTCAAGGCTCAAGGTACTAAACGATGTCATAACCGCCATCGATAAAAGACATTACTGTGCAGCCGTCTTCATCGACCTGGCCAAGGCTTTCGACTCTGTCAATCACCATATTCTTATCGGCAGACTCAGTAGCCTCGGTTTTTCTAATGACTGCCTTGCCTGGTTCACCAACTACTTTGCAGACAGAGTTCAGTGTGTCAAATCGGAGGGCATGTTGTCCGGTCCTCTGGCAGTCTCTATGGGGGTACCACAGGGTTCAATTCTCGGGCCGACTCTTTTCTCTGTATACATCAATGATGTTGCTCTTGCTGCGGGCGATTCCCTGATCCACCTCTATGCAGATGACACCATTCTGTACACTTCCGGCCCTTCCTTGGACACTGTGCTATCTAACCTCCAAACGAGCTTCAATGCCATACAACACTCCTTCCGTGGCCTCCAACTGCTCTTAAACGCTAGTAAAACCAAATGCATGCTTTTCAACCGTTCGCTGCCTGCACCCGCACGCCCGACTAGCATCACCACCCTGGACGGTTCCGACCTAGAATATGTGGACATCTATAAGTACCTAGGTGTCTGGCAAGACTGCAAACTCTCCTTCCAGACTCATATCAAACATCTCCAATCCAAAATCAAATCTAGAGTCGGCTTTCTATTCCGCAACAAAGCCTCCTTCACTCACGCCGCCAAACTTACCCTAGTAAAACTGACTATCCTACCGATCCTCGACTTCGGCGATGTCATCTACAAAATAGCTTCCAATACTCTACTCAGCAAACTGGATGCAGTCTATCACAGTGCCATCCGTTTTGTTACTAAAGCACCTTATACGACCCACCACTGCGACCTGTATGCCCTAATCGGCTGGCCCTCGCTACATGTTCGTCGTCAGACCCACTGGCTCCAGGTCATCTACAAGGCTATGCTAGGTAAAGTGCCGCCTTATCTCAGTTCACTGGTCACGATGGCTACACCCACCCGTAGCACGTGCTCCAGCAGGTGTATCTCACTGATCATCCCTAAAGCCAAAACCTCATTTGGACGCCTTTCCTTCCAGTTCTCTGCTGCCTGCGACTGGAACGAATTGCAAAAATCTCTGAAGTTGGAGACTTTTATCTCCCTCAACAACTTTAAAAATCTGCTATCCGAGCAGCTAACCGATCGCTGCAGCTGTACATAGTCCATCTGTAAACTACCCACCCAATTTACCTACCTCACCCCCCATACTGCTTTTATTTATTTACTTTTCTGCTCTTTTGCACACCAGTATCTCTTCTTGCACATGATCATCTGATGATTTATCACTCCAGTGTTAATCTGCTAAATTGTAATTACTCGATTTATTGCCTACCTCATGCCTTTTGCACACATTGTATATAGATTCTCTTTTTTCTACCATGTTATTGACTTGTTTATTGTTTACTCCATGTGTAACTCTGTGTTGTTGTCTGTTCACACTGCTATGCTTTATCTTGGCCAGGTCGCAGTTGCAAATGAGAACTTGTTCTCAACTAGCCTACCTGGTTAAATAAAGGTGAAATAAAAAAATAAAAAAATAAAAAATAACTTTTCTCAATATGGTAACCAGAATACTTTGGGAAAAGGTTCAACCTTACATTACACACATCTTCACTACTTTATGCCAAGTAAACATGAATTAAGGCACTCATTATAAAACACCAGATCAAACGCAATTGTAAATGAGAACGTGTTCTCAATTTGCCTACCTGGTTAAATAAAGGTGAAATAAATAAATAAATAAAAACAACATGACAGGTTGTCACTCTTCATCAGTGAAGCATTTTTACAGACACTATTCACACCAACCATCACTATATCATCTACTCTGCCTCATCATACTCATTCTTTCCTCAGTTCACATCATCCAGTTCCACACTACATATAAAAACAACATAATTAACTACATTACATGTCACTATACTCTATACATGGGCCGTGTGCATTTTCTGCTGGTGTATCCTGAGGTAGCTCTTCTCTGAGAACCTCTTCCCACAGTGCATACAGGCAAATGGCCTCTCTCCTGTGTGGACCTTCAGGTGCATCTTCAGCTGGTGCTGGCGGGAGAACCTCTTCTCACACTGGGTACAGCTGTAGGGTTTCTCCCCTGTGTGGACTCTCTGGTGCCTATTCAGGCTGGACGATTGAGAAAAACTGGCCCGGCACAGATGGCAGCCGAACGGTTTCTCCCCCGTGTGCATCCTCTGGTGGATCTCCACCTGTTTGGGGAAACTGAAGGCTTTCCCACAGAACGAACACTGGAAGCGCTTCTCTTTGATGCTGCCACCTTTACTCATTCCATCTCTACTACTGTCATTTGTCAATGGGCTTGTGCAGCCATTTAATGTTGAGGCACTGGCATTGTCTGAGGTCTGGTTTAACATTAGGAGAGTGTGAGGAGGATGAAGGCCAGGGAGTGTCTGTGTTGTCGCAGGGTCCATGTTCCAGTTGATAGATCCTATAGAAGGCAGGTTGAAGGCAGCACCTGTTAGGGGGTTAACCTGAGGCCCCATCAGTCTCTCTGAATCACAACTATAGGAGCAGGAAGGAGCATCGCTAGCCGAGTCTGTGTCTGTTCTCATACGGACACCTCCCCGTCCCTGCAGACCAAATCTACGCCTCATCCTGGTTTCATCCAGTCTGTTGCCATGAAGACTAAGTTCGGTTGTGGTTTTGTGTTCGACTGTCTGTTTCTGGTTGCGGTTAACAGTGTTGTTCCCCAGCCCATAGTTGAGGTCGCTGTCCCATCCACTGACCTCCACTATCTCGCCTCTGGTCCTGGCCTGCTCAGTGATGTTGTCCCCTGGGCCCTTGGTTGCAGCAGTCTGGGTCTGGGAATCCAAGATGGCCACCCAGTCTCCTCTGTTATCCTCCAACCAATCACCTGCAGGAAAAGGTTAGAAAATAGACTTTACAAACATGGCAGAAAACTCTACATATGGAGTTTTTTGTGTCAATGAAATCATCAAGTTTATACATTGTTTGTTGTAAACATACACTGAGTATACAAAACATTAAGAACACCTGCTCTTTTCATGACAGATTGGCCAGGTGAATCCAGGTGAAAGCTATGATTCCTTATTGATGTCACTTGTTAAATCCACTTCAATCCTTGTAACTGAAGGGGAGGAGACAGGTTAAATAAGGATTTTAACCCTTGAGACAATTGAGACATGACTTGTGTATGTGTGCCATTCAGAGGGTGAATGCGCAAGACAAAAAATTCAAGTGCCTTCCTTTTGAAGGAGGTATGGTAGTAGGTGCCAGGCGCACCGGTTTGTGTCAAGAACTGCAACGCTACTGTTTTCCCCCCCACTCTCAACAGTTTCCCGTCTGTATCAACAATGGTCCACCACCCAAAGGACATCCAGACAACTTTTTATTTATTTATTTTATTTTACCATTATTTTACCAGGTAAGTTGACTGAGAACACGTTCTCATTTGCAGCAACGACCTGGGGAATAGTTACAGGGGAGAGGAGGGGGATGAATGAGCCAATTGTAAACTGGGGATTATTAGGTGACCATGATGGTTTGAAGGCCAGATTGGGAATTTAGCCAGGACACCGGGGTTAACACCCCTACTCTTACGATAAGTGCCATGGGATCTTTAATGACCTCAGAGAGTCAGGACACCCGTTTAACGTCCCATCCGAAAGACGGCCCCCTACACAGGGCAGTGTCCCCAATCACTGCCCTGGGGCATTGGGATATTTTTTTAGACCAGAGGAAAGAGTGCCTCCTACTGGCCCTCCAACACCACTTCCAGCAGCATCTGGTCTCCCATCCAGGGACTGACCAGGACCAACCCTGCTTAACTTGACACAACTATGGGAAGCATTGGAGTCAACATGGGCCAGCATGCCTGTGGAACGATTTCGACACCTTGTGGAGTCCACACCCTGATGAATTGTGGCAGTTCTGAGGGCAAAAGTGTGTGTGTGTGTGGGGGGGGGGGGGGGTGCAACTCAATATTAGGAACGTGTTCCTAATGTTTGGTATACTCAGTTTTAATGATTTAATTTTATGTAGCTGCATCACTATATCTATTATGTTCTGTATATGTATGTCTCTCTTACCTTGCTCCCCCATCTTTAGTCCACTCAGCAGATCAATGCTCTCTGGTTCATCTTCTATTGTCTCCTCTTTGACCAGCAGCAGATCAGGCTTCCCATCCTCCATGTCTACTTCCTGTAAGAGATACAGAGTGAGAGGATGTTGGATCAAGAAATCTGATATGAGCACCCTGCTATGGAGCATCTTCTGATTGGGCAATGAGGGATTGCTATTGTGGGTTTTTTATAAGGTTTTTGACATGCTTAACTAACTATAAGCTAGTAGGGCTTCTTATGCATTAAAGTTTGAATTGCTGACTCTTGTGAACCTGCATTTTCCATTGTTCTCACTTTTACCAGTGCTCAGGGCCTAACCATGAATATCAGCCTGAAATGTGTGTGTGTTAAAGAGAGCGCTGTACTGTGTGAAATATGTGTGTGTATGCAACAAATGTATCAGTAGTGTGGGCGCTGTACTATGTGGCCGAGACTGTGCTAATCTTAGAGAGACACAGGAGGGGGATGAATCAGGAGACTGCTGACCAGACAATAACTAATAAACTATACACACGAAAAACATATGTGAGGTTCTGAGTTATGCACTATAACCCAATACTATAACAAACGTGATTAGCAACTGTATTATATGTGATTGAATACTATAACAAACGTGATTGGATATTGATAACCTGTTGGCCTGGGTGCCTGGATGTCTGTGTGTGTGTGCTGGAAGTAACAGTTAGCTCAGATAAGAAGCTGGGAAGCTGTAGTTAGCCTTGAGCGAGAACAGTGGACAATGTATACAGGTGCAGATATCTCAGACAATGTTATAAAACTGTCTGACCCCAGTCTCTGGGGTGAAGGAGCGTAATCTACACAGCAACAGTGAAAGGACACCAGAAAGCGCAAAGAAGCTGGGACCAGCTTGTGTGCCAACATCAACGATAGGCTGGGTAAGTCTAAACCACGCCCAGTCTCTACTCTGACAGGCCGGCTCGGAAGTGGGAACTAACCTCTGTCACGAGTATAATATAATATCTTTGTCAGAAACAAGTCAGTTCTCTGTCTTATCCTGCGTGATGAAACATTGAACCCGTATATACGGAAATTGTATTTGCCATTTATAAACTTTTGAATTAAGCAATTATTTTAACCAAGTTCAGGTGTAATATTGTTCCTATCTCAGTTGAACTTTCGCAACCCTAACAATATGAGTACAATGCAAACATGTTAGGTGATTTGAAATGATGCAAACATGTTAGTTGATTTGCTTACTTGACACTCTTTAAAAGGATAGTTCCGGATTTTGGGAATGAAGCCCTTATCTCCTCCCCCAGAGTCAGATTAAATGCTGTATACCATTATTATGTCTCTGCATCCAGTATGCAGGCAGTTAGAGGTAATTTGGAGAGCCCATGCTAACTAGCTTAGTGCAAAGAATGGAAGTCTTCGGGTACACCTAGTATGCTAGCTGTACCCAAATACTTCCAGTGTTTACGGTGAGCTAGTTAGCACTGGCTTGAAAAGTTACCTCGAACTTCCTACATACAGAGACGTAAAATGGTTTCCACAACTTCATCGGTCTCTGGGGAAGAAGATAAAGAGCTTAATTACCAAAATCCCAAGCAAACCCTTTAATGGTTTAATAATTCAAAGTCATGGTCCCAGACTTAATGGTCCAATGCACCTGTTTTTATCTCAATATAAAATCATTTCTGGGTAACAATTAAATACCTTACTGTGATTGATTTCAATTAAATAGCTTCTTAACAAAGAGCAATTTTCAAGCAAGAATTTAGATAGGACTGTCTGGGCGTGGTCTGATTGGGGAGGGGGAAATGAAAACTAGCTGTTATTGGTAGAGAGGTTTGGAATGCTATTTCTTATTGGTCTATTAAAGGGATTTTTTGGTATTTGGGAATTTCCTACTTAACCAGAGTCAGACGAACTCATGGATGCCATTTTTATGTCTCTGCGTGCAATTTGAAGGAAGTTGAAGGTAGCAAATCGTTAGCTTAGAGCAATTGCTGGAAATCTATGGGTATTTGCTAGCCAGCTCCTCTCAAAAGCAGGGAAATAGACCTTCTGACTTCTCCAAAGCTGGGTGGTTGGTAATTTATAGTCTTACATAGTAATCAATATTTATACATTTGTTAAAATTACTGATAATCGTAAGCAATGAGATTCTATCAACTTCCTGATTTTACGGACTACTTTGGGTTCTGCCTGCTCTCTCTTCCTGTGAGACTTGGTGTCATTTTGAAAACAAAAACTCCCGGGAAGCTGCTAGCTGTTGTGTACTCTCGTAGCTAACTTGCTTATTGGCAAGTCATCATAACATTAGATACATCATGTTGGACTTGGAGGTAGAAGAAGAAGACAATTTTTATTCAGAGACATGTTTATTCGAGCCAGAATTTATTGAGGAAGAACATGCGCAGTTGGACGCTGAGCGAGCACAGAGGGAGGCTGAATCAGCGGAGACGGTAGACCAGGGGTTCCCAAATTGTTTCACTCGGGGTCCCACATTCCAGCTTTGGGGAACATCCCGCATATGCGCCTCATCTATTTCTATGCGCACAAGCACTGTTCATGACAAGCTGTTGACACCCCTCTTGTTGGTGGAGAGAATTGTATAGAATTGCAACAAAATTAGCTTTAAAACTGCAACATTTTCTTTGGACCTCATGACAAAATTTGTAGAATTGCAGGAAACAAGCTTTAAACCTGCAAAATTCTCTCCACATCTCTATACTTTCCTTTATTTTCTTTGCATATCACATGAATTCATCCCTGATAAATAAATAACCAATAATGTTGCATATATGGGAGGACTGCAACAAAATTTCAAAAACAATAAAGATATAAATAGGTAATTGATAGTATGAATGTCACGCCCTGGCCTTAGTTATATTTTTAATTACCCACCATACCAGGACCAAGCAGCGTGATACAAGGCAGCAGCAGCGAACGCAGGACTATAGGAATTGGGAGGAAATTCTGGACAGCGGAGGACCCTGGGCACAACCGGGAGAATATCGCCGCCCTCGTGAAGAGCTGGAGGCAGCTAAAGCCGAGAGGCGGCGGTATACCGTGGAGAGCGAAAGTACGGGCAGACACCGTGTTATGCGGTAAAGCGCAAGGTGTCTCCTGTATGTGTGCTTAGCCCGGTGCGGTACATTCCAGCTCCTCGTATTGGCCGGGCTAGATTGAGCATTGAGCCAGGTGCCATGAAGCCGGCTCAACGCGTCTGGTCTCCAGTGCATCACCTCGGGCCAGCATACATGGCACCAGCCTTACGCATGGTGTCCCCGGTTCGCCAACACAGCCCAGTGCGGGTTATTCCACCTCCCCGCACTGGTCGGGCTACGGGGAGCATTCAACCAGGTAAGGTTGGGCAGGCTCGGTGCTCAAGGGAGTCAGTACGCCTGCACGGTCCGGTATATCCGGCGCCACCTCCCCGCCCCAGCCCAGTACCACCAGTGCCAACACCACGCACCAGGCTTCCAGTGTATCTCCAGAGCCCTGTTCCTCCTCCACGCACTCGCCCTGTGGTGCGTGTCTCCAGCCCAGTACCACCAGTTCCGGCACCACGCACCAAGCCTCCTGTGCGTCTCCAGAGCCCTGTGCGCCCTGTTGCTGCTCCCCGCACTAGCCTTGAGGTGCGTGTCCTTAGCCCGGTACCTCCAGTTCCGGCACTACGCACCAGGCCTACTGTGCACCTCAGCCGGCCAGAGTTTGCCGTCTGCCCAGCGTCTGCCGTCTGCCCAGCGCTATCTGAGCTGCCTGCCTGCCCAGAGCCTTCTGAGCTGCCTGCCTGCCCAGAGCCATCTGAGCTGCCTGCCTGCCCAGAGCCATCTGAGCTGCCTGCCTGCCCAGAGCCATCTGAGCTGCCTGCCTGCCTGCCCAGAGCCATCTGAGCTGCCTGCCTGCCTGCCCAGAGCCATCTGAGATGCCTGCCTGCCTGCCTGCCCAGAGCCATCTGAGCTGCCTGCCTGCCCAGAGCCATCTGAGCTGCCTGCCTGCCCAGAGCCACCTGAGCTGCCTGCCTGCCCAGAGCCACCTGAGCTGCCTGCCTGCCCAGAGCCATCTGAGCTGCCTGCCTACCCAGCGCCGTCTGAGCCGCCCGTCTGTCCCGAGCCGTCAGAGCCGTCCATCAGAGCCGCCCGTCTGTCCCGAGCCGCCAGAGCCGCCCGCCAGTCAGGAGCCGCCAGAGCCGCCCGCCAGTCAGGAGCCGCCAGAGCCGCCCGCCAGTCAGGAGCCGCCAGAGCCGCCCGCCAGTCAGGAGCCGCCAGAGCCGCCCGCCAGTCAGGAGCCGCCAGAGCCACCCACCAGTCCGGAGCCGCCCCTCAGTCCGGAGCCGCCCCTCAGTCCGGAGCCGCCCCTCAGTCCGGAGCCGCCCCTCAGTCCGGAGCCGCCCCTCAGTCCGGCGCCGCCCCTCAGTCCGGCGCTGCCCCTCAGTCCAGAGCTGCCCCTCCGTCCAGTGGCGCCCTCTAGGATGGTCTTCAGTCCGGGACTCGCCGCTCCAGAGGTGCCACCAAAGCGGGTATTGACTATGGTGGAGTGGGGTCCACGTCCCGCACCGCCGCCGTAAGAAGGCCCACCCGGACCCTCCCCTTCTGTGTCAGGTTTTGCGGCCGGAGTCCGCACCTTTGGGGGGGAGGGTACTGTCACGCCCTGGCCTTAGTTATCTTTGTTTTCTTTATTATTTTAGTTAGGTCAGGGTGTGACATGGGGGATGTTTGTGTGTTTTTGTCTAGTCTAGGGTGTTTGTATTGTCTAGGGGGTTTTGTAGAATTCATGGGGTTGTGTTCAGTGTAGGTGTTTATGTAAGTCTATGGTTGCCTGGATTGGTTCTCAATTAGAGACAGCTGTCTATCGTTGTCTCTGATTGGGAGCCATATTTTAGGCAGCCATTGGCATTAGGTAGGTTGTGGGTAATTGTCTATGTCTTGACGTTAGTTGCTTGTGTCTGCACTTTCGTTTGATAGCTTCACGGTCGTTTGTTGTTTTGTCTAGTTTGTATTAGTGTTCGTGTTCGTTGCTTCTTCTATTAAAAAGAAGATGTATTTATATCACGCTGTGCCTTGGTCCTTTCTTTCACCTAACGACGATCGTGACAATGAATAATGATACATTTGCAGTCACAGAGAAAGAAATGCCAGCAGTTCAGTTTCTCATTGTTTACATGATTTGTAAGAATGATATTTTATTGATTGGTATAATGATTTGGTATCAATGACATACATTTCCCCCTGTTTTTGTTCACTCTAAGACAGTAGCTTCAAAGCCTAGCATCATCTGATTTACATCGCCAACATTTGCTGTCAGTTGTCATTTTTGCCTTGTTCATTTTACACAGAGTTCAGTAAGTTCTGTTGATTATATTATGCTAAACTATCTGTTTTATAATGTCTTTACATTCTAAAACAGTGTTGACACCTTTTTCCTTTACATTTTTTCTATTTTATAATATTCACCCTATTTTTCCCTTAAGGGAAGGTGTAGTCCCCTTGTTTTTTCATTTAATAATTTGTACATCCTGGATGCCGGGTGGTTTTTGGAATGGACATCCTTTATGTAACTTTCCAATTCGTTCAAATTATGTTTAAATGTAATTGTTTTATGTGCCGGCGTGACTGCCTGTGCCCAACATATGTGGGAACTCCTTCAAGACTGTTGGAAAAGCACTCCTCATGAAGCAGGTTGAGAAAATACCAAGAGTGTGCAAAGCTGTCATCAAGGCAAAGGGTTGCTACTTTGAAGGTAACTCTGGGTCTTCCTTTCCTATGGCGGTCCTCATGAGAGCCAATTTCATCATAGCGCTGGATGGTTTTTGCGATTGCACTTGAAGGAACTTTCAAAGTTCTTGAAATTTTCCGCATTGACTGACCTTCATATCTTAAATGAATGATGGACTGTCAATTCGCTTTGCTTATTTGAGCTGTTCTTGCCATAATATGGACTTGGTATTTTACCAAATAGGGCTATCTTCTGTATACCACCCCTACCTTGCCACAACACAACTGATTGGCTCAAATGCATTAAGGAAAGAAATTCCACAAATTAACTTTTAACAAGGCACACCTGTTAATTGAAATGCATTCCAGGTGACTACCTCATGAAGCTGGTTGTGAGATTGCAAAGAGCGTGCAAAGCTGTCATCAAGGCAAAGGGTGGCTACTTTGAAGAATCTCAAATATAAAATATATTTTGATTTGTTTAACACTTTTTTGGTTACTACATGATTCCATATGTTTTTTTCATAGTTCTGATGTCTTCACTGTTATTCTACAATGTAGAAAACAGTACAAAATTAAAGAAAAACTCTGGAATGAGTTGGTGTGTCCAAACTTATGACTGATAATTTAATTGATCTTTTTAAAGATGTATTGTGGTAGATTGAGAAGCAGCATGCTTTGTTTTAAATTGATTGTTGGAGCCACTGTAATGTGTATTATTTAAATTCTTGCTCAGAACATTCAAAAAAGGGAGGACCATCTCACAAAGTTGGCTTTCAAGGAATTCAAAATAGCTTCCAAGTTCTTTTCAAGCATGAACTTATTATTTGATGATAGGAAAATACCAAGATAATTCAGACCTTGGTGCCCAAGCTAAATTGAAAACTGAAATTTGGTCTTCAGTGCATCGATAATTTATCG
Source organism: Salvelinus fontinalis (assembly GCF_029448725.1). NCBI lineage: Eukaryota > Metazoa > Chordata > Actinopteri > Salmoniformes > Salmonidae > Salvelinus > Salvelinus fontinalis. Next base: position 19,562,642 of record NC_074706.1, read on the forward strand.
GAGTACCTCTGACTTTTTCTGAAGCCAGCAATCTCTGTATATTCATTGACCAAATTGAGTAGCCCGTAATTGACATTTCAGGATTCCTAACAAACAACATGTCATCTGTGTACATTGCCAGTTGATGCTCATGATTTTCCACCACAATACCTTCAATATCACTTTGTCGTCTTATGGCTTCTGCTAATGTTTCTAACGCTAAAACAAAGAGCAAGGGAGACATCGGACATCCCTACCTTGTGCCCCTCTCCAACATAAAGGAGATATACAATTTGTAATAACTGCTGCTCTCGGGCTATTGTATATACTGCAGACCCATCTTATAAACATAGAATCAAACCCAAATCTTTCCATTGTATAGAAAAAATATTGAGCTATATCTTTTTCAAATGAAACCAACCTGGTCAGTTGAAATCAAAGAGTGAATATCTTTCCAAAGTCTGTTTGCTAATAGTTTAGAAAGTATCTTGGAATCAACATTCAGTAAAGCGATTGGTCTATAGTTAGAGCATTGACACAGGTCTTTCCCCCCTTTAGGAATGAGCGTGATAACTGCAGTAGTTCTATTCACTGTACCACGATCCCAAAAATGGTTATACAGTCTAAGCACTATTGGTGAAGGTATAGTTACAAACTGCTTCTAAAATTCTGAGGTATAACCATCACTTCCTGGTGCCTTTGATTTCGGTAGCTCTAAAATGTTACCCCTCAAAACAACCTTCAAGGCTTCCCAAACAAAAATAAAATCACAGTTGACTTTTTGCTCTACAAATAAAAGGTACAAAATCATGTTGACAATAGTGAAGGGTTAAATCACCATTTGTACTTTTTGGGTAGGCTTAACTAGGGCTGTGACAGTCCTCAGCCGGTGATTGTCAACCAAATAACTGTCGGTCTCACGGTAATTGACAGTTAATTAACCAACATATTTAGCATCTCCTGGCTTTCACACATAGCCTACAAGCCACTGATGCAGACCTTTGGAACATCTACATTTTTAAAAGTCTAATAAATCCATGTAATATAGCCTACACCTTCACAATAAATCCATTATTTATTTTAGACAGGTCTAAAGAAGCATAATATAAAGAAAATGTAGTCTATTTCAGAAGAACAGGAAAGCTTACTCTGAATTGTCCTTATGTTAGGTCCTGATCTGGCTACAGTATGCCAAATGGCTGTGGGCTACACTAGTTCATTTACCAGACTAGATTTTCTTAGAATTCCGTGGCATTATTTTATCGTATGAAGAATACAACTGAACAAAGATGAATAAAATAAAAAGGATATTTTCTCCACAAACGATTTGTGAGAGTGTGCACATGCGGCTATTCTGTGTTGAGAGGTTAACAAAAATAGTTATTCCTATATGCTTAATTTAATGTTATTAATGTAACTTTAGTTGTTCTACAAACGTTGGGCTACATGTTTAGATTTTTAATACATTGTAAAGCTCCATGATGCGACAAATGATCATTTGAAAAAAGTTGCTTGAAAGGCATGAGCTCTGCTTAGTTTTTTTGTGCTGGCTGTACACACTACAACAGTCACTCATTCATAATTTGACAAGCACTTGATAATGCCTGTGTAACAGTATAACTTTAGACCGTCCCCTCGCCCCGACACGGGCGCGAACCAGGGACCCTCTGCACACATCAACAACAGTCACCCACGAAGCGTCGTTACCCATCGCTCCACAAAAGCCGCGGCCCTTGCAGAGCAAGGGGAAACCCTACTTCAAGGTCTCAGAGCAAGTGACGTAACCAATTGAAAGGCTATTAGCGCGCACCACCGCTAACTAACTAGCTAGCCATTTCACATCCGTTACACCTGGAATTTCACAGCGGCATCCCCTTTGTGTGGCCAGTGGCCGTTGTGCGCTTCTCCCTGAGTGCTGCGCGCTCCATCACGTGATCAGGTCTTTCTCACAGGCTACAAGTGAAGACAGACTCATCAGGGACGCAACTGCGCGCGTCCTTATCCAATTCCGAGGTGCATATTGAAGATATGTGACCAACCGGCTCAAATATAGTATATCACAAATGTGAGTACACCTCTCACATTTTTGTAAATATTTGAGTATATCTTTTCATGTGACAACACTGAAGAAATGACACTTTGCTACAATGTAAAGTAGTGAGTGTACAGCTTGTATAACAGTGTACATTTGCTGTCCCCTCAAAATAACTCAACACACAGCCATTAATGTCTAAACCGCTGGCAACAAAAGTGAGTACACCCCTAAGTGAAAATGTCCAAATTGGGCCCAAAGTGTCAATATTTTGTGTGGCCACCATCATTTTCCAGCACTGCCTTAACCCTCTTGGGCATGGAGTTCACCAGAGCTTCACAGGTTGCCACTGGAGTCCTCTTCCACTCCCCCATGACAACATCACGGAGCTGGTGGATGTTAGAGACCTTGCACTCCTCCACCTTCCGTTTGAGGATGCCCCACAGATGCTCAATGGGGTTTAGGTCTGGAGACATGCTTGGCCAGTCCATCACCTTTACCCTCAGCTTCTTTAGCAAGGCAGTGGTCGTCTTGGAGGTGTGTTTGGGGTCGTTATCATGTTGGAATACTGCCCTGCGGCCCAGTCTCCGAAGGGAGGGGATCATGCTCTGCTTCAGTATGTCACAGTACATGTTGGCATTCCTGGTTCCCTCAATGAACTGTAGTTCCCCAGTGCCGGCAGCACTCATGCAGCCCCAGACCATGACACTCCCACCACCATGCTTGACTGTAGGCAAGACACACTTGTCTTTGTACTCCTCACCTGGTTGCCGCCACACACGCTTGACACCATCTGAACCAAATAAGTTTATCTTGGTCTCATCAGACCACAGGACATGGTTCCAGTAATCCATGTCCTTAGTCTGCTTGTCTTCAGCAAACTGTTTGCGGGATTTCTTGTGCATCATCTTTAGAAGAGGCTTCCTTCTGGGACGACAGCCATGCAGACCAATTTGATGCAGTGTACGGCGTATGGTCTGAGCACTGACAGGCTGACCCCCCACCCCTTCAACCTCTGCAGCAATGCTGGCAGCACTCATACGTCTCTTTCACAAAGACAACCTCTGGATATGACGCTGAGCACGTGCACGTGTAACGGATGTGAAATGGCTAGCTAGTTAGCGGGTGCGTGCTAGTAGCATTTCAATCAGTTACGTCACTTGCTCTGAGACTTGAGTAGTGTTGCCCCTTGCTTTGCAAGGGCCTCGGCCTTTGTGGAGCGATGGGTAACGACCGTGCTTCGTGGGCAACCGTTGTTGATGTGTGCAGAGGGTCCCTGGTTCGCGCCCGTGTCGGGGCGAGGGGACGGTTTAAAGTTATATTGTTACATTGATGCTGTTGACCCGGATCACTGGTTGCTGCGGAAAAGGAGGAGGTTGAAAGGGGGGTGAGTGTAACGGATGTGAAATGGCTAGCTAGTTAGCGGGTGCGCACTAGTAGCATTTCAATCAGTTACGTCACTTGCTCTGAGACTTGAGTAGTGTTGCCCCTTGCTTTGCAAGGGCCGTGGCTTTTGTGGAGCGATGGGTAACGCTGCTTCGTGGGCGACCGTTGTCGATGTGTGCAGAGGGTCCCTGGTTCGCGCCCGGGTCGGGGCGAGGGGACGGTTTAAAGTTATACTGTTACACACGCAACTTCTTTGGTCGACCATGGCGAGGCCTGTTCTGAGTGGAACCTGTCCAGTTAAACCGCTGTATGGTCTTGGCCACCGTGCTGCAGCTCAGTTTCAGGGTCTTGGCAATCTTCTTATAGCCCAGGCCATCTTTATGTAGAGCAACAATTATTTTTTTCAGATCCTCAGAGAGTTCTTTGCCATGAGGTGCCATGTTGAACTTCCAGTGACCAGTCAGTATGAGGGAGTGTGAGAGCGATGAAACCAAATTTAACACACCTGCTCCCCATTCACACCTGAGACCTTGTAACACTAACGAGTCACATGACACCGGGGAGGGAAAATGGCTAATTGGGCCCAATTTGGACATTTTCACTTAGGGGTGTACTCACTTTTGTTGCCAGCGGTTTAGACATCAATGGCTGTATGTTGAGTTATTTTGAGGGGACAGCAAATGTACACTGTTATACAAGCTGTACACTCACTACTTTACATTGTAGCAAAGTGTCATTTCTTCAGTGTTGTCACATGAAAAGATATACTCAAATATTTACAAAAATGTGAGGGGTGTACTCACTTTTGTGATATACTGTAGGTCTTATGTAGCAACATTTTCAATTGTGTTTTTTTACATTGGATAAAAGTAGAGACTCAGCGCTACAAAATGGTATATCATACACTACCGCTGAGGAACAATGGGAAAGTAATTTTGCTTTGAAAGTTGATAAACTTGTAAACTCACTTTTGAGAAAATGGCCTTTGAATGTTTTGGTACTACTGTTGGAGAGCCCTTCTTTGTCGATACCCATTCAGCATTGTTCACACCCTCTTAAGCTTTAAGGGTTGATCCGAGCGTTCTGTACTAACTAGCGAGCTACTTCCAGACATATAAGTGAGAGAGAACAGCTCACTGAAAATTACTCGCCCTAGCAGAGCTGGTTAGGCTTTTATGTTATCCAGAGTGTTGGTGACTGCAACTGTGCTGTCAGATTGACTGACGTAAAGTCAGCGCTCACACTGGACACTCTGGCCGATGAGTAGGGTTGATCTGAACGTTCTGGCCTCACAACGGCAGTCAAGCACCCAAGCTAACTGGCTAACATTGGCTAGCTTGCTAGCTACTTCCAGACGCATAATGAGAGAACACCCCACTCTGACCATTTTACTCGCCCTAGCAGAGTTGGTTAGGCTGTTTCATGTTATCCAAAGCGTTGGTGACTGTAACTGTGCTGCTGGCAATAATTTAATTACGTTTTTTTGCCGACGTTTACTGACACCGGCCATATTCATGGGTGTTGAGCGTTCGTAAATTCATCCGGAATTCTGCACTCTGGCACACTAAGACGATTGTCTTTTGTTAAGACATGTAGCTAGCTAGCTAAACAATGACCCATAATCCCAACTCATGATGTTACTACCCTGCATGAATCTGCAGGTACCTAACTCACCAGGTTAAATTTTAGCTGAATAACTTTAGGCTATAACTAGTGGCTCTGAGATACGAATTATAAGATCATACACGTAATGTTTGTTAGCAAGCCAGCTAACGTTAGCTAGCTAACAGTACACTGTAACTTGAATTGAAAAGACTATGTCAAAATTAGAAACGTGTCATATCTGAAAATGTAGCTAGCTAGACTTTCTTACCCGTGGTCTGAAGTTGGAGTAGATAGCCAGAGCGAATTTACCAGCTAATCAAATCAAATCAAAGTCTACTTGTCACGTGCGCCGAATACAACAGGTGTAGACCTTAGTGAAATGCTTACTTACAGGCTCTAACCAACAGCGCAATTTTTTAAAAAGGTATTAGGTGAATAATAGGTAAGTAAAGAAATAAAAACAACAGTAAAAAGACAGTGAAAAATAACAGTAGCCGTAGCTAGTACGTCTATCAACAGTTGCTGCAGTGACACTATTGAAATGGATACTTGCATAGTCGAGTCTTTTGTTAAGACATGTAGCTAGCTAGCTAAACAATGAACCACAATCCCAACTCAGAATCCCAACTCATGAACCTGGTTGGTTAGCTACCTGCATGAATCTGCAGGTAGCTAACCAACCAGGTTCAATGTTAGCTAGCTAACATTAGGCTATAACTAGTCAAGCAAATGTGTCTGAGATACGAAGAATAAGATCATACACATAACGTTAGCTTGCTAACAGTACACTTTAACTTGAAATGAAACCACTTTCTGTCAAAATTAGAAATGTGTAATATCTGAAAATGTAGCTAGCTAGACTATTTTACTCGTATACATCATGATTGGACGCGTCTCCTGTCGGATGCCATGGTTGCCCTTAGTGTGAAGATGTAATCCGGAGACAGGTGTTTTCTCCATCTCCTTAGCTATCATAATGAAATTTCACTGATTTCAAAATTCGGTCTCCAGAAAGTGGAGAGCATACACATAACATTAGCTAGCAAGCCAGCCAGCTACTGTTAGCTAGCTAACAGTACACTTTAACTTGACATTATGCTTATGCAGTTTTACTACAGGATACATTTTTTAAAAAAAAGCAACGTTAGACATGATTACCTAGACATACTGACCAGCTCAAATACACAGAAGCATGCTGTATGGCAGACCAATCCAAACTCATCTCTCTGCATGTCCAGCCCACTCATTATCTTAGCCAATCATGGCTACCGGGAAGGTTGCTGGCTAAACCAATTAGGCTCGTAATTTAACCATTTTATTTGTATTTACAGACGGCATAATTTGTTATTAAGGCACATGAAAGTTCACGTTAGAGAAGGCATTTCTGCCAAAAAACGCATTTTGATTTAAAAAAAGTTTACATTCAAACGGCTCTCCTGTGAAGTAGTGACTCACAACATACGCCTAGTTTCCTGAAATATTGGAAGAACTGTCCACATTTACTTTTTGTCAGCCAACAATATGAGTAGGCCTAACGAACAGCAAAAGCACTAGTCAATCTACTATCCTCCATAGTACAAAAGTTGGCCTATTATATTCTGTGCAAGAAATAAATATTCCAAACATAGTCTGGGACAGTTGTGGGATTCGATAGATCTCAAATTAATACAACCACTAACATCAACAAAAACTTTTTTACACAATGTCACTGACGCAACAGATCAGAACGTTTAGCTTAAAAAGTTAATAAACTATTAGGCTATTTCTTCACATTATAAGCGCTGCAATGCGCACATGGTAGTAGGCTATAAGCGTGAATGTTCCATTAGCGGAAAACACCGCAAATGCAATTATGCACGTAATACTGTTATTATAAGGGTGCATTTTTATGGTGAAAATGATCTTCCACAAACTTGAAACTCAGGCGCTGCTTATATATGCCAGTTAGGCTCCACACCCCTTGTAAAGTGGATTAATGTGCTTAATTTTAAGTAGTTATTTGGCCTCTTTTTAGTTGTGATACAAACCTTATTAAAACATGTAGGCCTATGGGCTAGGCTACATGAGTTGTGTGACTATGATTTGAAAAGGTTTCTAAAAAATGCATTGTTTCTTATGCTAAGGCTTCATTCACAAGTGATAGGCTAATATTGTCACCCATCAGACTATTCTTGATTTAATCTTGTCTTTACATATACTAAATAATATATGTGTGAAATTTGTTTTGATTTAGAATGGACCATTATCATGCACCTGTATCAAAACAGGGTCAGCGGGGAAAAATAAATGTCATCTATGCACTTAAATAGCGAACGGAGGACGCTTTTCCCCGTGGTTTATTTTCATGTCAGCCAGGTAGGCTATACTCCTGTTGTAAATATAAGCAATGTGCTTAATATTAGGAAAGTTGAGAAATAGATATAGTAGGCCTAGCGTATATAAAACTGATCCTCCTATTTTCAGTAGAGGCACTCACTCTGTTTTCTCACGCAATTGCATAGCCTTTTGAAATGTTGCACAACATGAGCTCATGGGCTCTCATGAAGTGTTTGATTAGATTTTCGAATACATTTGCATTGATTTCAGTGTGATTCGAGGGACAATAGAGTGCTGAGTACCAGGCAGTTAGCAAGTTTGGTAGGCTACTAATGACCATCAGCAGTATCAGAGCTTGGATTACCGTGACTAAAAGGTCACATGGAATTTGACTGCTTTCGTGACTCGTGACTGCCGGTGTGACGGTAATACCGCAACAGTTCTATGCTTACCTCTATTTCTACAACCAACTTTACCTGACTGTGATCAGATAATAATGTTATCTATTGTCACTGATTGTAAGTTGGACCGAAAAAACTAGTCTAGTCTGGAGTAGACCTTGTGGACTGGAGAGTAAAATGTATACTGTCTACTGGATTAATTATTTGCCAGATGTCTACAAGCCCATTGTTATTGATCATATCCAATAGTAATGTTATAGATTTTGTAGCTGGAAAGGCTTTCTTACTTGATCTGTCCTCCACATTCCATATTTGATTAAAATCCCCTCCTATAATACATAGTATTTCTGGGAAATTGTATAGTCGACACTGAATATCAGGAAAAAAAGCAAAGACATATCCTCGTTATTTATTTATTTATTTTATTTACATTTATTTAACTAGGCAAGTCAGTTAAAAACAAATTCTTATTTACAATGATGGCCTACCCCGGACCAATTGTGTGCCGCCCTATGGGACTCCCAATCACGGCCCGTTGTGATACAGTCCAGGATCGAACCAGGATACTGTAGTGATGCCTCTAGCACTGAGAGGCAATGTCTTAGACTGCTGCGCCACTCAGGAGCCCATAAATATTCACAATAAGCACTTTTGCATTGCCCAATATAACATGTTGGAAAATAAACCGACTGTTGAGCTCAACATACCAAGACTTTATCTTGTGCTTTATAGTATTCAAAAACTGATTTAGACCAGGATGAGAGAGAACAATGTAATGTGTTGAAATGTGGTGTGTTTTGCTGTTGGTAGAGTGTGGTGTGTTGTAAAGAAATAATAATTTAAAAAAGAGAGGCTTTTCTCTGAGTAGAAATGCTGATCGAGGATCAGGGCCCAGATTCACAAAACCTTCTTAAGAAGAAATGTATTCTTAAAACCTCTACAGGATCGGTGGGTTCCACGTGGGACATTTGAGCTAACGTAGGCTAATGTGATTAGCATGAGGTTGTAAGTAAAAAGAACATTTCCCAGGACATAGACATATCTGATATTGGCAGAAAGCTTAAATTCTTGTTAATCTAACTGCACTGCCCAATTTACAGTAGCTATTACAGTGAAAGAATACCATATTACTGTTTGAGGAGAGTGCACAGTTATGAACTTTAAAATGTATTAATAAACCAATTAGGCACATTTGGGCAGTCTTGATACAACATTTTGGCCAAAATCTAAATTGTGCCTGGGCTGGAATAATACATGATGTCCTTTCTCTTGCATTTCAAAGATGACGGTACAAATAAAATACAAAAAAGCATTTTTTCCCTTTCTATTATCTTTTACCAGATCTAATGTGTTATATTCTCCTACATTAATTTAACATTTCCACAAACTTCAAAGTGTTTCCTTTCAAATGGTATCAAGAATATGCATATCCTGGCTTCAGGTCCTGAGCTATAGGCAGTTAGATTTGGGTATGTCATTTTAGGTGAAAAAACAAAAGAAAAAAGGGGCGGATCCTTAAGTTACCTGCCATTTTTTCCTTAACTATAGACTTAAGAAGAAAGTTAAGAAAAGTTTATATTCCTCAAAAAGGTTATTGGAAATGTTTTTGTGCTATTTCTTATGTTTCTCCTAAGAAGAAATTAGATTCTTGAAAATAAACTTATTGGAAACGTTATTAATTCCAAGATAGCTAAACCCTTGTCTTAAACTCAGGGCAGTGAGAGAAAAAGCTAATGAAAGCGATTGAACATGTTTCATTCACTCACAAACTTCATCGGAATGTTTCAGTATTGAATTTTTAAACCCAAGAACATGTTTTGGTGATCTCAGTACAAAATATGCTAACATGATTGCCACAAACGGTTGCCTAGCAACAACCATCTTAAGAGGATTCCTAAGAAGATATTTGAGAAGCTCATCAGAACATCGTGAATTCTAAGATATTGTTGAGGAATTGCACTTACTATCTTATGAACTTTAATTATTTTTTCTTATTAAGATAGTTCTTAAGTTTTTGCTTAAGTGTTTTGTGAATCTGGGCCCAGGTCCCCACCTGTCTATATATTCATATTAATTATGATCTAAAAGGCACAACTGATCTTAGATCAGCACTCCTACTCTAAGAGGTATTGTGGATAGGAGCCCTTACCTAATACCATTTGGGCAGTAGTTCACAGTGGACTCACCTCAGTGAGACTGTGTGTGGTCCTATGCTGCTCAGCTGGTTCCTCTGTGGGTTCAGGAGGTGGTGTAGTCTGGTTGTCCTCCATGACCATGGGCCCCTCAGGGTTCCCCAGACCCTCCTCACACCCCTCCTCCTTCACCAGCAGCACCTCTGGACTCTCCTCCTCCTGGAAGAGACAGGTGATACAGATTACACAGACATACACTCCCTCAGGTACGTACACACAGATAATAAACACACATTCAACATGGAGTGTTTACCCATCCCAACGTTGTTTGAGTCCTATACTGTAGAATGACTTCCTTGTTTTTAAACCAATCTTCTTGAACTGCACTGTTGGTTAAGGGCTTGTAAGTAAGCATTTCACAGTAAAGTCTACAACTGTTGTATTTGGTGCATGTGACAAATAAAGTTTGATTTGATTTGAAATATGAGGTTAAATATGATAAGCTATGATTAGTCAAAAGGCATCATCAGACAAACCTGACTAAACTCTTTTAATGTGTATAGTAGGTGTTTGTTAGGTATTGGTTGTCCCTAATTAACACAGCCACACAATAAGAATTGGCTATATCGTAAACATTATTGAAAACAAAAATGTGCTTTTTGGTTTTATTTTAAGATTAGGGTTAGGCATAATGTATATCAGTGTAGTTAAGTTTAGGTTTAAAATCTAATTTTAAGAAGATACATTTTAGAAATAGGCAGGATTTAGTCATAATAATGACTTTGTTAACTAGTGACTAACTTGGCTATGAAGCGCTGTAGTGTGTATGCAGAATAGGGTGAGAAGATGTGATGAAGGGAGTCTCAATGAAAATCTTAGAATGAAAAGTCCAATTTTGTGTTTATTAAACATAAACAAGCTTTAAATACACCATATGAAAACCACACATACACACAACAAAAATCTGCATGAACTAGATTAACTGCATTCATTTTCTCATTACAAGTGTCTTAGGAAAAACATTAAGTAGTTGAATAGAAGTATTGAAACAGGCATTTGTGAACATTATATAGGCTACACAGTACAAACACAACATCTAACAGACTTTTTAGGATGAAATATGCCATATATATAACACACAATGTCTGGAAGCAATATTCTACCCAGAAATATTCAACACTGAAATCTATTACTCTAGTTATCTTTATGCTGACAACAATGAAAATGAATCTGTCTTTAATGAAGAGTTTGATCTAAATGTCAGAAGCTATCGAGTGGAATGGTTACTTTCTATGTTATTGAGTGGAATGGTTTTTCTGCTGGTGTATCCTGAGGTAGCTCCTCTCTGAGAACCTCTTCCTGCAGTGTGTACAGGCGAATGGCCTCTCTTCCGTGTGAACCTTCAGGTGCATCTTCAGCTGGTGCTGGCGGGAAAACCTCTTCTCACAGTGGGGGCAACTGAAGGGTTTCTCCCCTGTGTGAACCCTCTGGTGCCTCTTAAGGTCACCAGCCTGAGCGAAGCGCATTTGACACTGGGTACAGCTGAAGGGTTTCACCCCTGTGTGGACCCTCTGGTGCCTCTTCAGGTTGCCAGCCTCGGCAAAGCACATATGACACTGGGTACAGCTGAAGGGTTTCTCTCCAGTGTGGACCCTCTGGTGGATCTCCACCTTCTGGGGGCAGCTAAAACCTTTGTTACAGAACATGCAGAGGAACCGTTTCTCTTTACTATTGCCAGATGTGGCCCCCCCTCCCTGAGTCTGGGCTATAGCCCTGTCATTTGAGTTCAATGCCTGATCGAAAAGAACGCTGCCATGTGAATCGGAAAATGCCTTCGACGTGAATACGGCATCATGATCCCTGAACGAGTGTAAAGGAGAGTGGGTCGCGACATTTAGATTTGTCTCTAAGCTTCCCCTGTAATCAAAGAAATCTCTGTTCTGTGAGTGTCCATCTTCTAAGTGACTATCTGCATTCCATGTGGGAGGAGCATCGCCCTCCACTTTCACAGTCACCTCATCTACCACTATAACATCCCCTTTCTTATCTAGGCACCCTTCAGAGTATACACTACTACTGTACCGGTTCCAGTCCCGTCTAGACAGATCAGTCTGTGTCTCTAAACCCAAGAGCATGTTGCCAGGGTCCATCACTGTAGCGTAAGAACAAGATGGATCACCGCCAGTGTCTAACGTGTCACCATCACCATCTCCACTGGAATTAACTGTCCCCTGGCTCTGGTGAAATTCCAGAAAGTTTTCTGAGCCGGGAACAGGAGGACAGCCCAGTCTCTCTGGGTCTGATCTGTGGTCAGATCCTGCGTGTAAGAGCCTTTGTGTTACAGTTAAAGTCTTGGTGTCTGTCTCTGACTTGAGGACGGCGTTCAGCGTTCCACTGACCTCCGTGATCCTGCGTCGGGTCCTGGCCTTTGGCGCAGCGGCGAGTTCCTCACTGGCTACAGAGGGCGACACGCCAGCCGCTGCTCCAGTCTGGTGCCGTGGGTCCTTCTCTCGTTCAGTCCTCTCCAGCTTGACCCCAGGACCTGCTGCATTTTCATCTGCAGACTGACACAAGAAAAGGAGTGGTTATTAATGTTGTTGGGATGTGAGCAAATGAATAGCTGAGGGAAGCCTTTCTGAAATAAACGGGCCACATTTGATGTACTGTAATTTTTATGTAATACTATTACACTAACCTCTATCACAATAACATGCTGGGTTGAGGTTCCACTACCCTCATCAACAGTGATTGGTTGGTCATCTCTCAATGTATTGTGACCCGCTGGTTTCACAGAGCTCCTGTGGCCTCCAGTGAGATGTCCTTCACCTGAGAGAGTGATTGGGGGAAAAGAGGTGGTTAGGTTAGGCACTGTCAATGCTCAACGGTATATTGTACACTATTGACACTGTCTACAATTGGCAAGGATGTGAGGTAACACTTCTTGATTTACTATGTATTGATCAATGTATTAAGTTCCATGTCTCATTTTTTTCAATAAGTAAATAATAGGAAATTCCAGTAAATCAAGAATCTGGATAGAATATGATAGTGTCTTTCTACAAGTTAGCTAAGTAACCTGGGGAATTATTGCATACAATTCCACAACTGACCAAGACTCAATTCTGGTTAACCATATGTGGTTAGCGCATCTAACGTCACACATGCGCAGATGTGATCGGGACGACAGGCCCCGCAGCCTCGGCCTTCTGCTAAATGTAGCCTACCTCTTGCCATTCCTTTGTATCGGTCGAGGATCTTGACACTACTGGGACGACTGGAGAGTGCGCGCTCTCGCGTTGTTCTCTCTGCGCGCTCCCGTGTCACCTTCATTTCAAGTAGCTGTAGTTTCCTCCGTAATGCCCTGCTTTCATTCTGACTTTGAGTTATTTCCAAACGAAACACTGCATAGTCGTCGTCTACGAGTTTACAGATGTCTGCCACAGCTGCATTCGCTAACACCTCCATGATGGAGACTATTTGAGTGTGAAAAACCATAGGCCTACAGTTAGCCATTGTTGTTAGCTAACGTTAGCAGCTAGCTAGCGTTACCTTGATTACATCTATCAACCAAGTCCTGTCTCCAACGCGAATTAAACACTGCCCGGGGTAAGTATGTGATGCTGTGCAGTTACATAAGTAATATTTTAAGTTCCAAGGTGATAAATGTCTAAATAACAATAACAACGCTGCCGTGGATATTGTTCTTGGTTACTGTTCACTTCCGTTTACACTTCTTCGGTTGTTTTTAAATGGCGGTTGGCAACCAACTTTAGTGATGCATTACCGCAACCAATTGAACTGGAGTGTGGACAGGGAAGGTCTAAAGTCTCGTTCACATCCCTACCCAATTAAACCATTCTCCCTAAGGAAACGGAATACGTTATTAAATAAAATATCACCTTAAGGTTTTCGGAATGTGAAAGAGTAAGCTCTTCGATCCGTGTACGGATCGTTCAATCAATATCCGAACTTCTAGACCGGAACCCTGGCACCTTTGGCTAACCACTAGGAGCAGAGCCCCACGATGTAGAACTGTAAAACATTCACTCCGTGACATGTACAATGAGAGCAAAATGGAAATGTGTGTGTTAGATGAGACTTTCATGCATAGGCCGGGTGTATTCGTGAGTGCAGAAACATCTGAGTTTTCCCATTTGATAAATACTTCTTCAGGGGGAAAAAATTCTCTCGGACTAAATTATTGCATTCAACAATGATTTTCAACTTGTTCAATATCAATGTTTCAAGCTGTCAAATTTAATTTCCAGCCCAACTTATGCACGCTCAAAGTAGTTTATGCGATACAAATCTGCTCGTTCTGTGATGTATATTCTTGCTCGCGTGCTCCATCTCGATTTGGCACTCATCTGACGCCATAGACAATCAGGATACAGAACCAATTAACACAGAACCAATTGTGCAATTGACATTGTAGTTATAGTATTGCCTGTAATGATTAACGTTTAAAATGAAAGGGATTTGTATACAACTTATTATTTTATGTAAGTTGGTCATTTGTTGTCTTTTACCCCCTTCTCTCGATCTTGTCTCATCGCTGCAACTCCCCAACGCGATCGTGAGGCGAAGGTCGAGGCATGCGTCCTCCGAAACAAACAACCCCCCAAACCGCGCCTCTTTTTTTTCTTTTTAATTTTTTTTTTTACCCCCTTTTCGTGGTATCCAATTGTTAGTAATTACTATCTTGTCTCATCGCTACAACTCCCGTACGGGCTCGGGAGAGACGAAGGTCGAAAGCCATGCGTCCTCCGAAACACAACCCAACCAAGCCGCACTGCTTCTGTAAAATTAACATCTGTACAGAAAGACTCATGTGAAGGCCTAATTACAGAGGAGGAACTACTTGATGCAATTGGGGCCTTTAAGGATGGGAAAACTTCAGGACTGGATGGCATACCAGTGGAAGTATACATTTTTTGTTTTGATATACTCAAATGACCATTATTAGCTTGTTTTAACCACTCCTATATAAATGATAGATTATCAGACACGCAACAAGAAGGTGTGATATCATTATTACTGAAACAGGACCCAAGTGGTATATATAAAGATCCAGTCCATTTAAAAAATTGGAGACCTCTTACACTTCAGTGTTGTGATGCAAAAATCCTAGCCAAATGCTTGGCGCATAGAATAAAAAAAGTTTTGTCAGATATTATTCATCCTAATCAGACAGTTTTTTTACATGGACGATACATTGGAGATAATATAAGGCAAGTACTGGAAACAATAGAACACTATGAAATATCGGGGACACCAGGCCTGGTTTTCATAGCTGATTTTGAAAAGGCTTTTGATAAAGTACGACTGGAGTTTATATATAAATGCCTAGAATATTTCAATTTTGGGGAATCTCTTATAAAATGGGTAAAAATTATGTATAGTAACCCTAGGTGTAAAATAGTAAATAATGGCTACATCTCAGAAAGTTTTAAACTATCTAGAGGAGTAAAACAAGGTTGTCCACTATCGGCATATCTATTTATTATTGCCATCGAAATGTTAGCTGTTAAAATTAGATCAAACATTAATATTAAGGGATTAGAAATCCAGGGCCTAAAAACTAAGGTGTCATTGTACGCTGATGATTCATGTTTTCTTTTAAAACCACAACTAGAATCTCTCCACGGCCTCTTAGAGGATCTAGATACATTTGCTATCCTCTCTGGATTAAAACCAAATTATGATAAATGTACCATATTACGTATTGGATTACTAAAAAATACACATTTTACATTGCCATGTAGTTTACCAATTAAATGGTCTGACGGTGATGTGGACATACTCGGTATACAAATCCCAAAAGAAAGAAATGATCTCACTCCAATAAATTTTTATAGAAAGTTAGCAAAAATAGATAAAATCTTGCTACCATGGAAAGGAAAATACCTGTCTATTTGTGGGAAAATCACCCTGATTAACTCTTTAATCATATCACAGTTTACCTATTTGCTTATGGTTTTGCCTACACCTAGTGACCTGCTTTTTAAATTATATGAACAAAAAATATTCAATTTTATTTGGAATGGCAAGCCAGATAAAATTAAAAGGGCCTATTTATATAACGAATATGAATTCGGAGGGCAGAAATTATTAAATATTAAAGCATTAGACCTCTCACTAAAGGCATCAGTCATACAAAAGTTATACTTAAATCCAAACTGGTTCTCTAGTAGATTGGTACAAATGTCTCATCCTATGTTCAAGAAGGGCCTTTTTCCCTTTATTCAGATTACACCTGCTCACTTTCGGTTGCTTGAAAAGGAAATAATCTCCAAAATATCTTTATTTTTTAAACAAGCCTTAGAAAGTTGGTTGCAATTTCAGTTTAATCCACCTGAAAGGACGGAACAAATAGTACAACAAATCTTGTGGTTAAATTCAAATATAGTAATTGATAAAAAAAAATGTATTTATCGAAGAAATGTTTAAAAAAGGTATAATTTTTGTGAATGATATCATAAATAGGACTGGTGGAGAAATGTCACACATGCAGCTAACACAGACATATGGAAATGTCTGCTCTACCCAAAATTACAACCAATTAATTGCAGCATTACCACAAAAATGGAAGAGGCAGGTGGAAGGGGATAATAGTAAGGAACTTGTATGTCGGCCTTATATTAAAGAACATAAATGGTTAAAGAAAAGTGTGATAAATAAAAACATATACCAATTTCATTTAAGGACCAAAAAACTTACAGCTGTGCCATATAAATTGCAAAATAGTTGGGAAGAGATTTTCGATGTACCCATTCCATGGCACATGGTTTATGAATTGATACGCAAAACAACGCCGGATTCAAAACTTCGAATTTTTCAATTTAAATTATTGTACAAAATTCTTGCAACTAATAGAATGTTATATATATGGGGGATACAATCTTCTCAGCTCTGTAGATTCTGCTGTGAGGAGGCAGAGTCATTAGACCATTTATTTTGGTATTGTCCGCATGTAGCTCGTTTTTGGTCACAGGTCCAGGAATGGTTGAAGAATTGCAACATTTGCGTAGAACTAACGCTACAGATAGCAATACTGGGGGATTTGAAAAGCCATAGTCAATCAATCAATAATATGATAATTATTTTAGCTAAAATGTTTATTTTTAATTTACAATCCGTGGAAGCTATGAGAATAGGAAGTTTCAAATCTTTTGTGAAGCATCACAGCACAGTTGAAAAATATATGGCAAATAAAAATCCGAAATGGATGATGTTAGAAGATAGATGGGAAAGGTTGAGTGGAGCTGAAGGGTGGGACTAATAACAAGATAAACAATGTAGGGCATACGGGATCTGTGAAATGTGTATAGGTGCGGAGCTATTGTGAAATAGCACAGTTACAAGTGGAAATCAAACTGGATGGACAACAGAAATAGAGAAAGGACTAAGAACAAACAAGAGAGAACTATTATAAAGTAGACTGTGTCTGTAAAATGTGTATAAGATGTATAAATTGAAGGTAAAAACAGAAATGTTTATCAGTTTACTCCAATTGGGGGATCGGTGGTAGGGTTTGCAGGGAATAATAATAAAGGTATACTCTTTTAAAAAGTATGTATGTCTATGTAGGTATGTGTATGTATATATGTGTATATGTATGCAACACTTGAATGGATATATATATTTACCCAAAAAAATATGGGGGATTGGAAATGATGCAGACAATTACATTGGAAGCAACATTCTTTCATCAATATTAAGCTGATCCACCCCCCCCCCCCCCCCCCAAAAAAAAAAGCCGCACTGCTTCTTAACACAGCGCGCCTCCAACCCGGAAGCCAGCCGCACCAATGTGTCGGAGGAAACACTGTGCACCTGGCTACCTTGGTAAGCGCGCACTGCGCCCGGCCCGCCACAGGAGTCGCTGGTGAACGATGAGACAAGGATATCCCTACCTGCCAAACCCTAACCCGGACGACGCTAGTGCAGTGCCCTAGACCACTGTGCCACCCGGGAGGCCCCCAAACCGCGCTTCTTAACACCTGCTTGCTTTACCAGGAAGCCAGCCGCACCAATGTGTCGAAAGAAACACTGTTCACCTGACAACTGAGGTCAGCCTGCAGGCGCCCGGCCCGCCACAAGGAGTAGCTAGAGCACAATGAGCAAAGTAGGGTCTCATCTAATGCCTCATGACTGGGTTCATAGAAGGGCCTGGACTTAGATCTAGCCTTCCTCAATTACAGTAGCTCATGGTTACCCCGCCAATAAAGACAGTGCCAGAATGGGCTTTCACCACAAGAGGTACAGTGCATTCATAAAGTATTCAGATCCCTTCCCATTTTCCAGATTTTATGTTGCATCCTTATTCTAAAATGTATACAATTTAAAATTGTACTTATCAATCTACACACAATACCCCATAATGTTAAAGTGAAAACAGGGTTTTACACATTTTTACACATTTATTAAAAATAAAAACGTTTTTACATAGGTTTGTATCCATTTTCGAATAAGGCTATAGTAACAAAATGTGGAAAAAGTTAAGGGGTCTGAATACTTTCCGAATGCAGTGTACCTAGCCTAGAACACAGCTCACAATCCCAACAACACCCAAACAAGAGGCCTAGAGGTCAAGGAGGGAGCTCAAAGACTAATGCTGCGTTCGAAACCAATTTTGAGGTGGTGTTTTGTCACGCACCGCATAGGTGCAGTGAAATATTTTTGTTTTATAGGGTCAGCCATAGTAGTATGGCGCCCCCTGGATCAAATTAGGGTTAAGTGCTCAAGGGCACATCGACAGATTTTTCACCTTGTCGTCTCTGGTATTCGAGCCGACCTTTCGGTTACTGCCCAACGCTCTAATCGCTAGGCTACCTGCCGCTCTTACCAGTTGTGAAGTCGTTAATACCAGTTAGATACATTCACGTGCTTTGAACTCATTGATAAACACTCATTGGCTAATGGACAACAATCTGCATCAACCATAAACAAAAGGTGCAGCTATGATTCTTGGACACAAATTATAGAAGCAAGCTTTTGTGAACACCTGTTTTTAGAGATAGACCTTAAACCTAGCCTAGAACAAAGACAGTTGAATATTTACCTTATTGAGGTGATGTAGATGGAATAAAGTCGTTCTATTCTTTTCTACTCTATTCTTGCTAACGCACTGTTCTTTCTAAAGTAGTCTGCATGTTAGAAAGAATAGAGTATAAAATAATAGAATTACTTTATTCCATCTACATCAGTTAAGGTAAATATTTCAAAAGATACTGATCATAGGAGATTGGAAGTGTATTGTAATAAGCAGTACCGTATTTCAAAGAACAGCATTTTTCATTTAACCACACTGTTTGAGTTTCAACCAATAAGATATGTTCTCTACAGTGTAATTGGAAGTAGAGGAGGTGCAACCATGAACAGTAATAATATGGAGTGGCTTGTATTCATGGATGCCAAGGGAAGCTAGGCTTCCTCCAAAAAATTACCAAGAAATAAAGAAAAATACATACAAAACAATTTATTTTGTCTCTCTGTGTTCCATACATTTCCTTCAATTCACAAGAGGCTGGATGTATCTCACCAGGATAAAGCATCCAAGTGAATGAAACAGCGCCCCTCTGTCTCTGTATGTGTAGCCCATCTATGCTGTCTAGTCAAAAAGCGAATGACATTGTTGCCACCATAGCATTGAAAGCAAGGGAAGGGCAACAACAACAAAAAGTCTCAAGGGAAGTCAGTGTCGATTTGGCTTCAGACCAATCACATTACAAGCCAAACATCATTGACAGAACTTGAATTGTTGCCTCCTGTTGTCGTTGTCCTCCAATGGCTAGCTAGCTAAGTAAAGTCTTTCCTTTCCCTCATTAGCCATGGATGGAGATAGGGATTTCGACTTGTGGTTTTACTTAATTCTCCACACTGGCCATTGATTATAACGGCAAGTCTGATCTTACCATAAATTCGTACATTGTGCCCCTGGCCTGAGAGGATGGAAGTTCAACGTGTATCTAGATGTAGTACCTTAGGCTAATGTTAACTAACTGGCCTGGTGCATCGTTGCCCATGAAAGGAAGTTAGGCTAGCGAGCAAGCATTTTAGCCTGGTAGCCTAGGACAACAAAAACTAAAAGCGTGTATGAGAGAGTCATAGAACGTTTATGCAACATGAAAGAGGAGGATGCATTGGCGTTTCTCTACAAATAGGTTGAGTCAATATGTTTTTTTTTCTACTTACACAAGTCCTTACCATGAACAGTCACATCATATGGACTAAATAATTGTTGGTATCTTTAAGTTGTCACTGTTAGACCGTCACTATATTAGACTAAGCACTGGTGATTAGACAATGTTGAAATGGTGCTGGAATAGTGGAATCATCTGTTTTCTTTGCGACTTGCAATAACTCTACGTGGTTCTAAATCCATAGTTGTTTAGTAGTCCAAAAATTGGCGAAGTAGTGAGTAGAGATGAGGAAGCTATGGCAGCGGATGATGCCCAACAGTCTGTGGATGTCAGTCAGTTGAGAGATCCTGAAATACTAATCGTGAAGAAGGTTGATTTTGTTAAGTTTATTGAGCAGGTGATTAATTATACAGGACAAAATAACAATAAATCTAAGAAACTGAAAATCATTTTTAAAGTGGCTAAAAGGTTCTTGGATTGCCAGGATTTCACAGCTGACACATTGCAGTAAATAATGTCTGAAGATGCTTCCCCCTCTCAGGCCCCAGAGTCAGTGTAGGGATCTGAGTACATTGGAGTAAGTGAAGGAGTATATTAACTTTTATTTAGTTTTTTGAGGATATGTGGATAAAATAAAAATTAAAATCTTGTTAAAGTATCTTTGTTTTTACTCCACCCAGTAGGTGGCGGAAATACACCTTTTTTGGATGTAGTCTGCCAATAAAGCCTTGAAAAAGAAGGCAATGGTTGTGACATAAGCAGCACCAGTCTTACTTGCCCAACTTCAGGCATTCAACTTCAGGCAATTGGGTTAGGGGAAAAGGAAGAATTATTATATTATGAATAATTATGGAGTGGGGTTTGTACAAACCTTCTGGAAGATTTGGTGGATGAGAATATGGTGGACAAGGGAAACAGAAGAAAAGTGAATTATGTTCTGAGTGAATATGGAATGGAGAATTGCACAGAACTTCTGGAAGAGCTAGAGAACATATTGAACATGACAAGTGAAGGTGAATCAATTGCGATGACAGCCAAGAATGAGTTGAGTGTAAAGGGAAGCGGGGTGGTAAGGGAGGTTGGTGTCATGTGTAAAAAGAGGGATACTGCTCTAATAGCTGGGAAATGGAATCTGACGGGAGCGTGGATGAGGAACCTGCGGTGAGGACTGCCGGGTTCGGGCCTCATTCCAATGATTTAAAGGATGTGTATGGCCCAGTGGGAGTGAGATTTGTGGAGAGAGTGGATCCTTATAGTTTGGTTGAAGAGTGGAAGATAGTGATAAAGGAAAATGGAACAAAAAGGGCTAATGTTGTTAATGAGTATAGGTTTTTGGTTGGAGTTAGGTTCACTGACAATGATGCTTTTTTGGGATATCCGTTTGAAGTATCAAGGATGGTAAGGGATGCATTGGGAAAGGTGGAGTTGGTCAGAGTGACCAGAAGTGGTTTTGTTTTGATTTCTTGTGTGTTGAAAGAGCAGAAGGAAAAGGTATTATCGACAAACTATCGCTTTATGAAGTGGAGAGTTTTGATTTTTGTAGCAGAGCACTGTTAAAAGGTGTCATCTCTGGCATGTGTTGGATTTAAACATTTTTTATTTAACTATGCAATTCAGTTAAGAACAAATTATTATTTACAATGACTGCCTACCACGGAACAGTGGGTTATCTGCCTTGTTCCGGGGCAGAACGACAGATTTGTACCTTGTCAGCTAGCTCAGGGATTCAATCCAGCAACCGTTCGGTAACTGGCCCAACACTCTAACCACTAGGCTACCTGCCGCCCCGAAATGTGGAGGCATCGTGGTTTACGAGGAGTAGTTGGAGCACGCTGTGTACTGGATGGGAGAAAGAAGAAAGCCTGTCGGTATTATTGATGTTTGACGAAGAGTATCTCCCTTCACATGTGAAGATGGGATATGTTATATCTGCGGTGAGAGCTTCTGTATCCAAGACGCTGTTTTGCCGGAATTGCAAAAGGTATGGACATGTATCAATTGTGTGCCGAAGGAATGTTGTTGAAGAATCTGAGGGTGGACGATGTTGAAATTGTGATGGCAACCACGTTCCCAATTCCCCGGAGTGCCCGGTTAGGGTAAAGGAGTATGAAGTGGCAAGGGTTAGGGCTATACAGCAGGTAATCTACACAATGGCACGTGAGGTAGTTGAATGAGAGTGGAGCTGAAGGCATGGCGGTGGATGCTCCGGAGACTGTGGAGACTGAGTGTTGTTCAACAGTTGAGGGAAACTGATATGCTGATTGTGAAGGTGGATTTTAGGGTGTTTATCGCATATATGATTAATTCTACTGCATAAACAAACAGTCAAAGAAACTGGAGCTGAAATGTTTTGGGGTTTCCAGGACTTCACTGCTGAAACATTGCAAAAAATACTGTCCGAAGATGCTCTTCCTTCTCAGGCCCCAGATCCCGAATAAAGGAGTAAATTGAGTTTTCTTCTTGTTTACTTTGTTCATTACTTGGGCTGATATACATCCAAAACAGTAGGTGGCGGCATGGACCTATAGCATTTGTTTTCGGACCACCATAATATCAAAGAAGACAGTAGGTGGCTGCTATACACCAATAGGTGTAGTCGGCCATAAAACTTTAAAGAAGAACGGAAGTAAACATTGACCAGAAACAAGCGTTTTTATTGATGTTATTTAGGCGTTTATTAACACCCTGGAACTAAAACGGTGACGATTTTAACTGCACAGCTTCGCATAATTACCCCAGGCAGCTTTTAATTCGCGTTGATCACCGGGCTTTGTATAGATGCTAGCTGGCTGCTGGTTAGCTAAAAATGGCTAACGTTAACTGTATGGTTTTTCACACTCAAATAGCCTCCATCATGGAGGTGCTAGCGAATGCAGCCGTGGCAGAGATCTGTAAAGTCGTAGACGACGACTATGCAGTGTTTCGTTTGGAAATAACTCAAAGCCAGAAAGAAAACAGGGGATTGCGGAGGAAGCTACAGCTATTGGAACTAAAGGTGGCACGGGAGCGCGCAGAGAGAATAATGCGAGAGCGCGCCCTCGCCAGTCGCCCAAGTAGTGTCAAGATCCTCGACCGATACAAAGGAATGACAAGAGGTACGTTTATCAGAAGGCGGGGCCTATCGCCCGTTCATATAGCCTAGCCCAACCGGCCTTTTATTTTGTTTGTCATTTTACGTCCGACTTTAATGTCTTCAGCTAGCAATACACTTGTCCCCTATGGACCGGCTGGTACATAAAACATCCTCCATTCAGGCTGCAAAGGCTTCAGTTTCCTCCTTAACTTGATTTAATGGCTCGTCAGTGGAGAAAACACGGACGAAATGTGCGTACTGGTCTAATAAAAAATCCACCACCATTTTCGGACAACTTTCGGATGTTGCACACCAAGTGAGTCTGTACTCCTGGCAACATCAGGAAGTAGCATTAGCCACCCTAGAATGGTAGTGATACATTTTTTAAATAATAATATATATATATTCAGACAGTTCTGCCGCCCTAGGCGAGACAAATCGGCCCCTCCCCCAATACGTTTGGCCTTGGGCCATTTTTTTCTCAGCTAAAAGTCAGAAGAACAGAACAGCAGTCCAATTAATATGCCTATGCTACAAGTTAAACAATCAACACATCTGGTTAGTAGGCTATATAATCAGTTCAATGTCAATAACAGCCTAATATTTTCAATCTGATTTCATTGATAAAATCACCAATGCCCTGGACGTTCTGCCGCCCTATGTGAGACAATAATAATTACGTCTTAGACATCCACATCCGTATGAATCTAAGCATGGCACTTTCAAAAATTACCTTTCCATCCAGACAGAGGTTCTACTGATGCAGAAAACTGTAAGCTTCAACTGCTGGCTACTCGTCTATGGTATAAACCAACAACAGAAGTGTGCGTCCCTAAAATCTGCCTGGGTTTAAACAAACATCTTCTCTTTTCAGAAAGAGAAAAGCTCAATTTATAGGGACAGAATAGCAAAGTACATTTTTTGAAACTCCTCGAATATTATAGGCTGCAGTTTAGCTTCAGATTGTCATAGAGAGGAATCAATATATCCACACAGGCATCAGTCACGTCTTTCGCAGGCATTTTAGAGCTTGTTTCTACCAGAAGGCATCAGAGTTAAGCATTGTTATAGAACGCTTGATATAATCTGGATACGTTTTGTATTTATTTCAAAATATAAAGCAAACAATAGATACCCTTTGTTAAAGATAAGGGCAAAAGGGATGTGTGATACCCTCACTCAATTCGAGCCCTGGTTTTAGTCAAACACACCAAGCCCTTCCCAGACAGAGGTATTTAATCAGTGCATGCGACAGTATTGGAGTATTTGGCTATACCGACATCTATGGATAGGATAATTGTGTCTGTCAAACAGGTAGGCTTACCACTTCTTTTTTGGAAGATGAAGAAATAGGCTCCAATTATGTCATTCTGTGTTTATGCCCATAACATCTTTTGAAGGTCCCTTACCAGGCAGAAGAGAATTTGACTTTAAACCCTGCATTGGAGAGTTGCAAGGTTGCTATCACTATGCAACCTACTACCTATAGTAGGAAACTGAGTTTCTTATTAATAATATCCCACCTATTATAACAACAGAACAGCAGCATACCACCCTGCATACCACTGCTGGCTTGCTTCTGAAGCTAAGCAGGGTTGGTCCTGGTCAGTCCCTGGATGGGAGACCAGATGCTGCTGGAAGTGGTGTTGGAGGGCCAGTAGGAGGCACTCTTTCCTCTGGTCTAAAAAATATCCCAATGCCCCAGGGCAGTGATTGGGGACACTGTCCTGTATAGGGTGCCGTCTTTCGGATGGGACGTTAAACGGGTGTCCTGACTCTCTGAGGTCATTAAAGATCCCATGGCACTTATCGTAAGAGTAGGGGTGTTAACCCCGGTGTCCTGGCTAAATTCCCAATCTGGCCCTCAAACCATCATGGTCACCTAATAATCCCCAGTTTACAATTGGCTCATTCATCCCCCTCCTCTCCCCTGTAACTATTCCCCAGGTCGTTGCTGCAAATGAGAACGTGTTCTCAGTCAACTTACCTGGTAAAATAACGGAAAAAAAAAAAAATGGCTATTTCTATTTTACACATTCTTCCACTGCAAATCTACCATTCCAGTGTTTTACTTGCTATATTGTGTTTACTTCGCCACCATGGCCTTTTCTCCCATCTCACCTCATTTGCTCACATTGTATATAGACTTATTTTTCTACTGTATTATTGACTGTATTTTTGTTTTACTCCATGTGCAACTCTGTGTTGTTGTATGTGTCGAACTGCTTTGCTTTATCTTGGCCAGGTCGCAATTGTAAATGAGATCTTGTTCTCAACTTGCCTACCTGGTTAAATAAAGGTTAAGTAAATAAATAAAATGGCACGACACCACAATTGTTACAATAAAAATAAAAATGTTATAACATATTTAACATATATTTTTATATTCCTGTAGAACTGTAAAACAGTAAGATCATTTGAGCTTTGGAAACAAGTGCTTTCATAAATGTATGGCGGGCCTCGTTTCGCTGGAGCAGTGTAAAATAGGCTTTGTCAATTCAATGACCAAATCGAATTTTATTGTCCAACCTCAGTTTCAGCATTTATTTGTTTCGTCTCCGCCTAGTGGTCGCTTTCCTCTGCTGTGGCATTGCAGTCCGCTATGTTTTCTCTCGGTAGCTGTCCATGGGCCTCAAATCATCTGAGTTTGCCTGGACACCAGCCTCCAGCTCCTTCCACCTCTAGAAACTATCTAGGTGGTCATGCGAGTTCTCATGCGAGCTGAGGAGGTGTCACTGATTCTTCCAGTCCCTGATTCCATCCCTGACCAGCGCAGATTTGCACTCGTGTGAATAAAGTTTGCAGCAAAAACAGAAGGCTGCATGCATCATGTTGCTTGGAATAGACAAGCCATGGTCTCTCCACTCTCTCCCTGTTCGCCATCCTCCTATTGTAGTGGGCCACCGAAAACTTTCGTTGCCCTTCATTTCTTGGGAAATTCCCCTCCTCCTCCTGATGTGGCCCAGCCTGCACTAACATATCCCGTAAAGATCCATTCATATATTTTGGCCACTCACTGGGACCTTTTCTTTTTTTTTGTCTGGAAGTCGGATTCATCAGCAGCACCACCACTGTCATCGGGGACGGGTAGCGACGAATCTGAATCCGGTTTCAAGATAGTAGCGTCTTCGCCGGCATTGTTTGGAGGTGTGGCTGGGCCTGGTGCGACCACCTGTTCTTGTCCAGCCAGAGAGCTGTCATCATTGGTGGAAATGCATGGCTCGGAATCCTCCGGTTTGTGGTCTTCGCTGCAAGAATCAGCAAACGGGCTCGTTGTTCTCGGCGAATGAATGGCCTGTCCTCAGGCTTATCATTCTTCACACAGGCTGATGGACATTGCTGCACGTTTATCAATTTAACCCGCTAATTTCTGTGGTTTAGCGATTGTGCCTCTCTTCTCATTGTTAAAAAAAAAAATCGCTTCCTGATAGTATTTGTCTCTTAGACATGGTAGCAAATTGTTTCAAATCTCTATAGATTACTTTTAGCTAAAATTATATCCACTAGTAGTAGCTAGCTAACGTTAACAGGCTAGGTTAGGCTACTGCCTTAATCACTAATCGTCTTCGTCACACACAAACATAAAAAATACTGATGCCTTTGCAGCCTGAATGGAGGCTGCTTTATGTACGAGTCGGTCCACCGGGGACAGGAGTGTATTACAGGCTGGCATTGCTGAACGATTAGCGCTATGCATTATGTGGCTTGAACGCTATAACACAGAATATTACAATTCATAAAATACCCACGATGGTAGTGACTGCCTTTACTGCCTATCACTTATTAACCATTTATTCACATTACTTGAATAAAATGTTTTATTTGATTACTTTATTATTTAATTCCAAGTCATCATCTAACCTCTATAGAGCTGCTGCCTATGCTGTCTGACAAAATCTAAATTTTAGTAGTTCTTCAAAGTAAATAAGTCATACTTTGACTGCTGAATACCAACTATCAATTACTTAGATCATGTATTTTCAGGCTCGCGAAGCAACTGCTTTCTAGCCCTCTCAATTGCGCGTTCTCGCTTCTCTTAAAGGTTCTTCATGGTCAATTCGTCACCTGAAGTGGCAGTACAGCATTTACTGCGATGCCGCGTCTGCAGAAATCAGGGCGTTCATACCTCTTGCGCTTAGCAGAGCAGCGCTATTGCGAAGGAAGTTGTCAAGGAAGTGAGTTTGTGTTTATACAGGACATACCGCCCCCACCTTCTGTCAACCAAACATGTCAATGCAGAGCCCTCCGCAATGCAATATGGAGCTTGCTTTGGCCTTAGCATGCGTCCATAGGCGCCGCAATTGCGTCAGAACTTCCAACATTAACGGATCAAGCATACATTGTCTTTCAGTCTCCATGCCTGCTCCGCAGATGTTGGTCAATTAGTTGTTAAGAAACCGAAAAACATCTGACATTTTGGTTAGTCACTCAGCGCTACCGGCTGGGCTGATGGTGTCGACACCTACAGGTAATACACATCAGGAAGAATTATGCCTTCCAGGGGTCCAATTTAAAATCCCAAGGTAGTGTGAAATGCACTCAAAAGCAACATGTGAATATTTTTCTTTCTTCCTGGTGTTCTATGAGAACTCCGTGTTCTGCAACCAAATTGCACCCTGCCCCCTCATGCAGCAGTGTTTGCAAACACAGACAAGGGTCTATACCGTTGAGCAGACAGTAGCTAACCTAACAATCTCTTTTCCCCAAATCACTTTCTCAGGTGAAGGACATCTACCTGGAGGCCACAAGCCAGCGGGACACAATACATGGAGAGATGACCAACCAATCACTGTTGATGAGGGGAGTGGAACCTCAACCCAGCATGTTATCATCATAGAGGTTAGTGTAATAGTGTTGCATTAAAAATGTGTTACTTTGTAAATCAAATGTGGCCCACTTATTTCAGAAAGGATCCTCTCAGCTATTCACTTGCTTACATGTACATCCTTATTTATCTGCCATAAGGGAGCTTGTGAGGCTTCCCTACGATATTGTTATACGATTCAACTCATTTACCGGTAACAACCTCCACTCTTCTTGTGTCAGTCTGCAGATACAGAGGCTGCAGCTCCTGGGGTCAAACTGGAGAGGGCTAAAGAAGAGGAGGACCCACGGCACAGTGATGACATTGAGACTGGACTGGCTGGAGTGCCCCCTGTAGCCACGAAGGACCCCACAACCACCTCAGCGCAGCCCAGAATCCGACACAGCATCACGGAGGTCAGTGGACTGCTGAACACCGTCCTCAAGACAGAGACAGATACCAACACTTTAACTGTAACACGCAGGCTGTTACACACAGGATCTGACCACAGATCAGACCCAGAGAGGCTGGGGCCACTGGGCTGTCCTCCTGCTTCTAGCTCAGAGTGTTTCCCGATATTTCGCCAGAGGACAGTTCATTCCTGTAGGGATGGTGACGTGTTAGACACCGGAGGTGATGATCCGTCTTGTTCTTATGCTACAGAGATGGACCCTGGCAACATATCCTTGGGTTTAGAGACACAGACTGATCTGTCTAAAGAGGATTGGAACCAGTACAGTAGTAGTTTATACTCTCAAGGGTGCCTAGATAAGAAAGGGGAGGTTATAGTGGTAGATGAGGTGACTGTGAAAGTGGAGGGCGACGCTCCTCCCACATGGAATGCAGATAGTCACCTAGGAGACGGACACTCACAGGGCAGAGATTTCTTAGATTACAGGAAATGCTTAGAGACAAATCCAAATGTCGTTACCCACTCCCCTTTACATGTGCTCGGGGATAGCGACCCACTGTCCACGTCGATAGGGCCTTCCAATTCACACAGCCACGTCCTTTTCGATCAGGTATTGAACTCAAACGACAGGGCTAGAGCCCAGGCTCAAGGAGGGGGAGCCTCATCAGGCAATAGTAAAGAGAAACAGTTCCTCTGCATGTTCTGTAACAAAGGCTTCCGCTGCCTCCAGAAGGTGGAGATCCACCAGAGGATCCACACAGGGGAGAAACCCTTTAGTTGTACCCAGTGTCATATGAGCTTCACCCAGGCTGGCCACCTGAAGAGACACCAGATGGTCCACACAGGAGAAAAACCCTACAGCTGTACCCAGTGTCACATGCGTTTCGCCCAGGCTGGTGACCTGAAGAGGCACCAGAGGGGCCACACAGGGGAGAAACCCTACAGCTGCCCTCTGTGTGAGAAGAGGTTTTCAGAGAGGACCTACCTCAGGATGCACCAGCAGAAAAAACATTCCACTCAATAGAAACATAGAAAATAACCATTCCACCTGATAGCTTCTGACTTGAGATCAAACCCATCACTAAAGACAATGATGCATTTTTATTTTTGTCAGTAGAAAAGACCCACAGATGCATTTGGAATAACGAGATTAACAGATTTCAGTGTTGAATATTCTTGGATAGAATAATGCATCCAGACATTGTGTGATATTTAAAGACATATATAACCCTAAAAAGCCTGTTACATGTTGTGTTTGTACTATGTAGGCCAGGGCTGGGCAATTGGCAGACATTTCTCCACCTAATGGCAAAATGTGTAGAATTGCAGGACTTTGAAAAAAAAGTTTCTCTCTGCTGTCAAGAGGGGGGCCATTACAATGTTTTGCTCACGGGGGGGGGTCACAGACCTGTGAGCCACTGCGGGCCCTCATGATGAGGTCAGATTTTTTCTGGACCCCACTCCCGTCAATGTTGCCATCTCTGGTGTCTCCACCTATGAGTAGCTTGCCAAACATTTCTGAAAGTACATGCACTTTTCATGTGTTCCAACAAATCTCACAAGTATCAGACACAGCAAGCTTCCAGCTATTATCTAATCATCCCTGCATTGACATTATCCCACCCCTGGTTAGTCACTATTGGCTTAAAAAGCCAAACTTAACACAATATCTGGAAATAAATTTTCAGCAAAATTGCCCGTCTGTCTGTCTGTATGGTGTACGCATTTGTCTATCACTCTGTCGCCAGTTTCCCCAAAACCTTCTCAATTAAATATTGTGTTAGTATCTATTATTTGCAAACTTTGCCATGAAATGAGCAGCAGCAGTACAGAACCATCACTAGACGGCACATTCGTCACTCGCTAGACGCACAATTAAAGGGCCAGATGCGCAATTAAAGGGGAATTCGTTTTTTTGTGTTCTTCCAGACCGACCAAAAAAAGTGTTCTGATGTGATTTAAGCATTTGATTTCGTTGTTTTCTCTATGAGCAATTGTAATTTTAAGAGTGAAAAAACGGGAAAAATATAACATTAGATCATTTGGGGGGGAAATCTCATTTTATAGGGCCCCCCTTAGTTGTTTATTAACTATGAATTTACCAGGTATATTGACAGAACACAACTTTCTCTCACACTAAGGACCTAGGGAAGAGTTGCAGGGGAGAGAAGAACGTGCCTTTTTGAAAGCTAGGGGTAAAAATAGTGGCTTGGAACATGTTTAATTTTTTTTTAAGTAGCTCTTATGCTAGAAAAGGTTGGAGACCCCTGCTGTATGATGTTCTCAAATGCATGTTCATAACTTCCATTCAAGTACTTATTTTTTTTACCCCAACGCCACTTTTAATGAGAAAATGAATGCAGTTTATCAAGTTCATGCAGATTTTTTAAAATGAGACGTACAGTTGAAGTCGTAAAGTTTACATGCACCTCAGCCAAATACATTTAAACTCAGTTTTTCACAATTCCTGACATTTAATCCAAGTAAAAATTCCCTGTCTTAGGTCAGTTAGGATGATCACTTTATTTTATGAATGTCAAAATAATAGTAGTGATTTATTTCAGCTTTTCTTTCTTTCATCACATTCCCAGTCGGTCAGAAGTTTACATACACTCAATTAGTATTTGGAAGCATTGCCTTTAAATTGTTTACCTTGGGTCAAACGTTTCGGGTAGCCTTCCACAAGCTTCCCACAATAAGTTGGGTGAATTCCTCCTGACAGACCTGGTGTAACTGAGTCAGGTTTTATAGGCCTTGCTCGCACAAGCTTTTTCAGTTCTGCCCACAAATTTTCTATAGGTTTTTGGTCAGGGCTTTGTGATGGCCACTCCAATACCTTGACTTTGTTGTCCTTAAGCCATTTTGCCACAACTTTGGAAGTATGCTTGGGGTCTTTGTCCATTTGGAAGACCCATTTCCTGACAGATGTCTTGAAATGTTGCTTAAATATATCCACATAATTTTCCTACCTCATGATGCCATCTATTTGTGAAGTGAACCAGTCCCTCCTGCAGCAAAGCACCCCCACAACATGATGTTGCCACCCCTGTGCTTCACGGTTGGGATGGTGTTCTTCGGCTTGCAAGCCTCACCCTTTTTCCTCCAAACATAACGATGGTCATTATGGCCAAACAGTTCTATTTTTGT
The DNA here is from genome assembly GCF_029448725.1 of Salvelinus fontinalis. NCBI lineage: Eukaryota > Metazoa > Chordata > Actinopteri > Salmoniformes > Salmonidae > Salvelinus > Salvelinus fontinalis. The sequence goes on from NC_074706.1 coordinate 19,594,074, forward strand.
TTCATCAGACCAGAGGACATTTCTCCAAAAAGTACGATTTTTGTCCCCATGTGCAGTTGCAAACCGTAGTCTGGCTCTTTTATGGCTGTTTTGGAGCAGTGGCTTCTTCCTTGCTGAGCGGCTTTTCAGGTTATGTCAATATAGAACTTGTTTTACTGTGGATATAGATACTTTTGTACCTGTTTCCTCCAGCATCTTCACAAGGTCCTCCTGCTGTTGTTCTGGGATTGATTTGCACTTTTCGCACCAAAGTACGTTCATCTCTAGGAGACAGAACGTGTCTCCTTCCTGAGCGGTATGACAGTTGCGTGGTCCCATGTTGTTTATACTTGCGTACTACGGCTTGTACCGATGAACGTGGTACCTTCATGCATTTGGAAATTGCTCCAAAGGATGAACCAGACTTGTGGAGGTCTACAATTGTTTTTCTGAGGTCTTGGCTGATTTCTTTAGATTTTCCCATGATTTCAAGCAAAGAGGCACGGAGTTTGAAGGTAGACCTTGAAATACATCCACAGGTACACCTCCAATTGACTCAAATTATGTCAATTAGCCTATCAGAGGCTTCTAAAGCCATGACATAATTTTCTGGAATTTTCCAAGGTGTTTAAAGGCACAGTCAACATAGTGTATGTAAACGTCTGACCCACTGGAATTGTGATTAAGTGAATTAATCTGTCTGTAAACAATTGTTGGAAAAATTACTTGTGTCACGCACAAAGTAGATGTCCTAACCGACTTGCCAAAACTATAGTTTGTTAACAAGAAATTTGTGGAGTGGTTGAAATGACTTCAACTGTATGTGTGGTTTTCATATGGAGTATTTAAAACTTGTTTCTGTTTAATAAACACAAAATGGGACTTTTCATTCTAAGACTTTTTTATTGAGATTCTCTTAAATATTCATCACATATGATCTCAACCTATTCTGCATACACCCGACAGTGCTTTATAACCAATTTACACTTACTAAATATACCTACACACTAACAAACACCTACTCTACACGTCCAGTCAGGTTTGTCTGACTTTTGACTTATCATAGCTAACTTATTTAGCTATGATAAGGTTAAGAATAAATTCATTTTCAATGACGGCCTAGGAACAGTGGGTTAGCTGCCTTGTTCAGGGGCAGAACGACAGATTTGTACCTTGTCAGCGCGGGGATTCGATCTTGCAACCTTCCGCTTACTAGTCCAACACTCTAACCACTAGGCTACCTGCCATCCCAAGTGTTTGTCTGTGTAATCTGTATCATCCTGTCTCTTCCAGGATGAGGGTCCAGAGGTGCTGCTGGTGAAGGAGGAGGGTCTGGGGAACCCTGAGGGGACCATGGTCATGGAGGACAACCAGACTACACCTCCTCCTGAACCCACAGAGGAACCAGCTGCGCAACACAGGACCACACACAGTCTCACTGAGGTGAGCCCACTGTGAACTACTGTCTGAATGGTATTAGGTCAGGGCCTGTATCCACATAGCTTCTCGGAGTACGAGTGCTGATCTTAGATCAGTTTAGCCTTTTAGATCATAATGAATAACAGCACTCTTACTCTGAGACTCTTTGTAGATACGGGCCCAGGTCTTGATGAATTTTGTCGTAAGTGTGGGACCATGCCTTTGAATTATCAAACCATTAAAGAGTGTCAAGAAATCAAATCAATTAACACGTTTGTATAGTATCAAATCAACTAACATGTTTGCCTAGTACTCATAGCAGTCCCTCAACATATCTTACAGTCAGTAGACATGGAGGATGGGAATCTTAATCTGCTGCTGGTCAAAGAGGAGACAATTGAGGACGAACCAGAGAGCATTAACTTGCTGAGTGGACTAAAGACGGGGGAGCAAGGTAAGAGAGAGATACATATAGCCTGCATACAGTAATAGATCTTCAATGGGAATAGTGATGCACCTGGCAATTGTTTTTCTCTTCATTCATAAAATTAAATCAGTAGAACACAAATTATAATGTACAAACTTGACCACAAAATTATATTATTATATATTATGATATTATATATAATTATAATAATTATAATAATTATAATTATAATATTATATATACACAAAAAATATTGACAACAAAAAAAAGCCATGTTTGTAAAGTCTGTTTTCTAACCTCTTCCTGCAGGTGGTTGGTTGGAGGCTAACAGAGGAGACTGGGCAGCCAGCTTGGATTCCCAGACCCCAACAGGTGCAACCAAGGGCCCAAGGGACATCACCACTGAGCAGGTCAGGACCAGAGGCAACATAGTGGAAGTCAGTGGATGGGACAGCGTCCTCAACTCTGGGCTGGGGAACAACACTATTAACCACAACCAGAAACAGACAACAGAACACAAAACAACAACCGAACTTAGTCTCCATGACAACAGACTAGCTGAGACCAGGGCAAGGTGTAGATTTGGTCTGCGGGGACGAGGAGGTGTCTGTCTGAGAACAGACTCGGCTAGCGATGCTCCGTCCTGCTCCTATAGTTGTGATTCAGAGAGACTGATGGCACCTCAGGTTAACCCCCTAAGAGGTGCTGCCTTCAGCCTGCCTTCTATAGGATCTATCCACTGGAACATTGACCCTGCGACAACACAGACACTCCCTGGCCTTAATCCTCCTCACACTCTCCTAATGTTAAACCAGACCTCAGACAATGCCAGTGCCTCAACACTAAATAGCTACACAAGCCCATTGACAAATGACAGTAGTAGTAACGCTACAATCAGATCCGGTGGCAAAGAGAAGCGCTTCCAGTGTTCGTTCTGTGGGAAAGCCTTCAGTTTCCCCAAACAAGTAGAGATCCACCAGAGGATGCACACGGGGGAGAAGCCATTCGGCTGCCACCTGTGCCAAGCCAGTTTCTCAGATTCGTCCAACCTGAAGAGGCACCAGAGGGTCCACACAGGGGAGAAACCATTCGGCTGCCACCTGTGCCGGGCTAGTTTCTCCCACTCCTCCAGCCTGAAGAGGCACCAGAGAGTCCACACAGGGTAGGAATCCTACAGCTTCCCCAGTGTGAGAAGAGGTTCTCCCACCAGCTGAACATGCACCTGGAGGTCCACAAGGGGAAGAGGTTCTCAGAGAGGAGGTACCTCAGAATACGCATAGTGATATGTAGTACATTTATATTTACATTTTAGTAATTTAGCACACTAGTTAGTTTGAAGGTAAAGTGTTACCATAGTTAGCAAAGTTATTCTACAGTCGTGGCCAAAAGTTTTGAGAATGACACAGATATTAATTTTCACTAAGTCTGCTGCCTCATTTTGTATGATGGCAATTTGCATATGCTCCAGAATGTTATGAAGAGTGATCAGATTAATTGCAAAGATTAATCCCTCCATGCAAAGGAACTGAATCCTAAAAAAAACCATTTCCACTGCATTTCAGCCCTGCCACAAAAGGACCAGCTGACATGTCAGTGATTCTCTCGTTAACACAGGTGTGAGTGTTGACGAGGACAAGGTTGGAAATCACTCTGTCATGCTGATTGAGTTCAAATAACAGACTGGAAGGTTCAAAAGGAGGGTGGTGCTTGGAATCATTGTTCTTCCTCTGTCAACCATGGTTACCTGGAAGGAAACACGTGCCATCATCATTGCTTTGCACAAAAAGGGCTTCATGGGAAAGGATATTGCTGCCAGTAAGATTTCACCTAAATCAACCATTTATCACATCATCAAGAACTTCAAGGAGAGCAGTTCGATTGTTGTCCAGGAACAGTTGTGACGAAAAAGGCCTTTTCCAGCATGATGGAGCACCTTGCCATAAGGCAAAAGTGATAATTAAGTGGCTCGGGGAACAAAACATCAATATTTTGGGTCCATGGCCAGGAAACTCCCCAGAACTTAATCCCATTGAGAACGTGTGATCAATCCTCAAGAGGCGGGTGGACAAACAAAAATCCACAAATTCTGACAAACTCCAAGCATTGATTATGCAAGAATGGGCTTCCATCAGTCAGGATGTGGCCCAGAAGTTAATTGACAGCATGCCAGGGCGGATTGCAGAGGTCTTGAAAAAGAAGGGTCAACACTGCAAATATTGACTCTTTGCATCAATTTCATGTAATTGTCAATAAATGCCTTTGACACTTATGAAATGCTTGTAATTATACTTCAGTATTCCATAGTAACATCTGACAAAAATATCTAAAGATACTGAAGCAGCAAACTTTGTGAAAATTAATAATTGTTTCATTCTCAAAACTTTTGGCCACGACTGTACTTATCAAATGTATCGTTTTCTGCAATAAAAGTACTAAACTTCAAGTTGTGAGTGTATGACGATATTGTTGAAATTAAATACAAAATTAACTCTGTGCTGACTGACCTAATTATATCTGGAGCTCTGAAGCAGCTGGTCACAAACCTTGGCCCCGTATCAAGGGCCTCATTTGTAATTGTTGGGTACATTTCCAACTAAATATCTGTGTGTCGCATTTCTGAAAAGACAGCGCACGTACAAAAAGAGATTTAGGAACATATGCATGTTTCCCGTTATAAATCAGACCCGTCTTGAAACTGAGTGCACGTGAACAAGCTTTAAAACTCTGCCTGAAAAACGCCCATCAATGACCTTTTATGGTGACAATAATGCTCTTATTTGCTGTATACAGTGTTTTAGGTGTCAAGCTTAAGGTCATGTGGCAGCAGTGTAAAGGAGGGAGATTCCTAGATTAGTTTTTTTGGTGTTCATGCCCATGTTTGTCAACTGTAACGCTGGAATGGAACTGAAATCACAGAGGATAGATGTGGTGGCAGCTGCAGAGAAGTACTTGGGTGTACAAGGTTTTACTGCAGAAGAGTTACAAGGTGTTTTCAACGATAGTGTCTTGTCATCCCAGGCTACAGGCCTGTTGTAGGATCAGATAGGGCCAAAGTGGTGGAATAATGAGTTTTTAATGGGTGTAGGGTTAGTATGTAGGGCAATTTGTTCACAAAATGTAATGAATTCATACTAAAGAATAGTAGGCGGATACATAGCCAATACAGTAGGTGGCAGCATGTACCTACAACTTTTGTTTGCGGACCGCCATAATACCAAATAAGAGTAAAAATCCCTTCTCTTCAGCCTTCACCAGGGTGTGAATGCTGTCTAGCGTAGTTTGTTTCATTGACATTTGAAAAGTGTTCTGTTTCCATCAAGCCTGTCATGAGTTCTTTTTTATCCGACATGTACTTTACTCGCATTAAAATGTTATATGGAAACCTGGTTAGTCATCAAAAATGAATCATGAGTCAGTAAAAAGAGTTGTTCAAAAAGAACGAACCGTTCACCGTATTAGAGATGGAGGAAGAAAGATGGCGGAAACCAATGTATTGTTTGAAACTGGGGGAAGAGAGCATGGAGATGGATAATGAATGGGTTACAGTGGAGAAAAAGAAAGGAACGAGAAGTAAAGTTGAGGTGGAAAATTGGAAACTCCTAGACTAATTTTTAGTCGGTGAGGGTTTTGGACCAATGGAACGTGGGAGATCCTTTGGAAATCCCGATTAAATGTAATGTTTGCGTTGGGTGAAGTAGCGTCGGTGAGGGTCACAAGAAGTGGACTTATTTAGATGTTTTGTGTGTCCGTGGAGCAGAAGCAGCACAATTTGGGCCTCAAGAAGATATGAGTGGAATGTTTTGTGTATATATCTTCAAAGCAGAGGGCCTATCAAGGGGGTTATCTCTGGGGTGGCGCAAAGTATGTGCAGATGTAATACCTGAGGAAGTCGGTGGAGTGGTTGGTGCACTTTGACTGAACCGTATGGTAGAATGAGTGAAGAAATTAATTTCATCCACACTTTTGTTCTTTGATGAAGAGTCCCTCCCTTATGTAAAGGTTAACTATATGAGATACCCTGTAAAAGCCTAAATGCACAAACCCTGTCAGTGCCATGAATGCAAAAGGGAAGAGTATTGAATGCCAGCGGAGGTTAGACACTGCAATTGTGGTGGCGAACATGGCATGAATTCCAGGATTGCCCTATTAAGAGTGAAGGAGACAGGTGGCAAGAGTAAGGTCTGTCCAGTGTGTGTCCTACCTGGAGGCGGTGAGAAGAGTTGAAGGAGCAATATTAGTAGAGCCTACACCAGTGAATGTTCCCCGGCAACCGAGGTATCCTGATATATTGCATGTTAAAAAGGCAGACTTGTAGCATTTATTGCAATGGTCTTAAACTGCACAGCACAAATCCTGTCAAACAGTGCTTGACTTGGACAGAAATGTGCCTAAACTCATTTTGGGTGCCGGAATTGTTTATTTAGGTGCATGAGCTCCACAATACTTATGAACTAATATTATATAAGGTGCAGGAGCTCTTGCAGTAGAGAAACTGAGCCGCCAGTGCTCAGCTACGGAAAGAATATGGATATACTGACAAGATACATGTCTCTCCGCCCTAACAATGGGAGTCGTTGTTCAAAGTGGCATGGCGGGCTGTCAAGCTCCCGTCTATCCTTTTTGTATTTGCGGATACATCATTATTGTAATACTTTTTTGAATATTCGATGAGGGTTGTTGACGTCAACCGCCTGTATTATATGGAGAGAGATGCTATTAGCCTCATGCCATGAATATACAAAGAAATTTCGAGACAACTCTGAAATAAAGTGCTTTTTCTCAAAGTTGCCGGGATGTCACGTGTCCTACTTACATCAGTACACTTAACGTTAGCATTACAAAAAATCTATTTGATCAAATAAACCTAATGTAGCAAATAAGCCAATTTACATTTTTTGTTGACCAAATTCGACACCCTCATTGCCTCCATACAAAAACTCCTTGCTTGGTGGATGAAACGAAAAAACGCCACCTGCTGGAGGGAGACAGATTTTCCGCCGAGTTGGGCCTCTGTCAAAGGATGGTCCCTCCTCACATCCCCTTGAGCCTGTGAATATCTGTGTGGCGATGTGACTTGAAATGGAATGTTTTTTTGTGTGGATGATGTCGTTTCCCCCCCCTTTCCTACAATGGATTTATTTTATACTTGCATAGTTTACCACCCGTACAGTAAGAAGCGGCATGCACCTCTAACGATTGTTTGCGGACAGCCATAATACCATAGAAGAAGAACGAAACGTTCGCGAACTGCGCGTCACTGTGAACGGAAGTGAACAGTGACTAAGAACCATTTCCACGTTATCGTTTTTATTGTTGTTATTTAGACGCGTATTACCACACTGGAACTCAAAATATGAATAATTTAACTGCACAACATCACATATTTACCTCAGATATTCTTTAATTCGTGTTGGAGACAGGACTTGGTTGATAGTTATCTAATAGGTAACGCTATCTAGCTGTTAGCTAACAATGGCTAACTGTATGGTTTTTCACACTCAAATAGCCTCCATCATGGAGGTGTTAGCGAATGCAGCAGTGACAGAGATCTGTAAACTCGTAGACGACGACTATGCAGTGCTTCGTTTGGAAATTTCGCAAAGCCAGAAAGAAAACAGGGGATTGCGGAGGAAACTACAACTATTGGAACTAAAGGTGGCACGGGACCGCGCAGATAGGACAATTAGAGAGCGCGTCCTCGCCAGTCGTCCCAATAGTGTCAAGATACTTGACAGATACAGAGGAATGGCAAGAGGTACATTTTGCAGAGGCTGCGGGGTTCCCCTCTGCGCATGTGTTTAAATGTGTTACCCAGAATTGGGTCTTGTTCAGTTTTTGGATAGTATGCCATACTTCCCCTAATTACTTGGCTATCTTGTAAAAACATTTATTTTACCAGGCAGGTCAACATTATTATTTCACAAAGACACTCATTTTCTAACCAGATCCTTGATTTACTGACTTTCCTATTGTCATACTCATTTAAAATAATGTGATGCATATCAATTAGTCAATCAATAAATAGTATATCAAGAAGTGATGAAAAGTGTTACCTTCCATCCTTGCCAATTGTAGACAGTGTCAATAGTGTACAATATAGCCTTGAGCATTGACAGTAACTAATTTAACCACCACTTTTCCCCCAATCACTCTCAGGTGAAGGACATCTCACTGGAGGCCACAGGAGCTTTGTGAAGCCAGCGGGACACAATACATGGAGAGATGACCAACCAATCACTGTTGATGAGGGGATTGGAACCTCAACACAGCACGTTATTGTGATAGAGGTTAGTGTCAGAACGTAACATTAACAACAGTAGATCAAATGTGGCCTGTTTTATTTTTAGAAAGGATTCCCTCAGCTATTAATTTGCTTACATGTACATCTTCATTTATCTGCCACAGGGGAGCTTGTGAGACTTCCCTACGACATTATCTAATTCATCTCATGTACCGGTAATAACCTCCTCTCTTCTTGTGTCAGTCTGGAGATGCAGAGGCTGCAGGTCCTGGGGTCAAGCAGGAAAGGACTGAAGGAAAGGACCCAAGACACAACAGAGACATCCAGACTGGAGCAGCGGCTGGAGTGGCGCCCCCTGTTGCCACGGAGGACCTCCCCGCCGCCGTCGCACCCCAGGCCAGGCCCCGACGCAGCATCTTGGAGGTCAGTGGAATGCTGAATGCCGTCCTCAAGTCAGAGAGACACAGAGACTTTAAATGTAACACAAAGGCTTTTACACATAGGATCTGACCACAGATCAGAACCAGAAAGACTGGGTCTGTTGCCACTGGGCTGCCCCACTGCTAGAGGTCTTCACAGGTCCCCAAAAATGTACCTGTTCCAAAATGGAACTGGGGCATTACCACCCTGCCGCGATATGCAAAAATACATGAAAAAAATATGGAGACCCGTTTTGAACGGACCTGAGGACAACTAGACCCGTTACGTATAGACTTGGTCAAATCCAGACCCCTTTTGTTTTAAGCTACTTTATTAACCGGAGCTGATAAAGCAGGAGAGGAGAGATGAGAGAGGTGCCACTCTAGCAGGTGGGGGAGGGGCCGTACTGTGAGCGAGTGACAAGTGGAGGAAGAGATGAGACAGCAACCAACCAAGCCAACTCGCGCTATAGTAGACTAATAGCTGCCATAGCTAGGTTATTTATCAGTAAATATGATTGTAGTATCTGTCATGACTGCATCAAACTGGAAGAAGCTAGTTAGCGAGCTAGGCTAATTGAGGCGGCAGTGCGTGCTTTCTCATCCTACAGGTACAAATAACAACTCCATTCAGAATATTAAGTAGCAGCCTACCTGTTGGCTCTTGGTCGTTGTAGCCTATCCTTGTCCTTTAACATTTAGTTCCGTTATTTTAATTCCATCTTCCATTGATTAGATATCTCCTAACTTTTGTCACACGTAGCGAGGCCCTACGACTGTAGCCTACATCCGCCTTGATGACTTATGATTGGCCAACAACAACCAGCTACACACTCCACTCATGAAAAGCAAGAGCAGCATCATAAATGATCACATTTTTCTCTCTCTACTGCAGCAGTCGTGTTCAGATCTGCAAGGCCCATTCTGGATAAGTCAGTTAAAATTACCCATACCCAAGACCCGTGACATTTAGAATTCTTGATCCGAACCTGCTTGGGTCCCGGGTAAAGGTGGATACGTGAAGACCTCTACCTACTGCTCACGGCTCAAGAGTATTTACCGGTATTTCACCAGAGCCAGAGGACAGTTCAATGTAACATGTTAGATACTGGTGGTCAGGGCTTAAAATGAACACCCGTCACCTGCCAAATGCGGGTAGATTTTGGCATTGGTGGGTAAGATGTCTATTTCACCAGCCACGTTGGTGGGTGGTCAGGGCTCCACAGTGCGAGCTTTTCACTCGCATTTGTGAATATAAATATTGAAGTATGATCACATTTATAGTAAAATAAATGCTGCAGTAGTTGTTTTCAAAGTATTTCTGACGCTTTGTTTCATAGGTGGTAAATTAATCAAATCAAATTTATTTATATAGCTCTTCTTACATCAGTTGATATCTCAAAGTGCTGTACAGGAACCCAGCCTAAAACCCCAAACAGCGAGCAATGCAGGTGTAGAAGCACGGTGGCTAGGAAAAACTCCCCAGAAAGGCCAAAACCTAGGAAGAAACCTAGAGAGGAACCAGGCTATGAGGGGTGGCCAGTCCTCTTCTGGCTGTGCCGGGTGGAGATTATAACAGAACATGGCCAAGATGTTCAAATGTTCATAAATTAACAGCATGTTCAAATAATAATAATCACAGTAGTTGTCGAGGGTGCAGCAAGTCAGCACCTCTGGAGTAAATGTCATTTTGGCTTTTCATAGCCGATCATTAAGAGTATCTCTACTGCTCCTGCAGTCTCTAGAGAGTTGAAAACAGCAGGTCTGGGACAGGTAGCACGTCCGGTGAACAGGTCAGGGTTCCATAGCCGCATGCAGAACAGTTGAAACTGGAGCAGCAGCACAGCCAGGTGGACTGGGGACAGCAAGGAGTCATCATGCCAGGTAGTCATGAGGCATGGTCCTAGGGCTCAGGTCCTCAGAGAGAAAGAGAGAATTAGAGAGAGCATACTTAAATTCACACAGGACACCGGATAATACAGAAGTACTCCAGATATAACAAACTGACCGTAGCCCCCCGACACAAACTACTGCAGCATAAATACTGGAGGCTGAGACAGGAGGGGTCAGGAGACACTGTGGCCCCATCCGACGATACCCCCGGACAGGGCCAAACAGGAAGGATATAACCCCACCCACTTTGCCAAAGCACAACCCCCACACCACTAGAGGGATATCTTCAACCACCAACTTACCATCCTGAGACAAGGCCGAGTATAGCCCACAAAGATCTCCGCCACGACACAACCCAAGGGGGGGCGCCAACCCAGACAGGAAGATCACGTCAGTGACTCAACCCACTCAAGTGACGCACCCCTCCTAGGGACGGCATGAAAGAGCACCAGTGGGCCAGACTACACTCAATCATATGACCCACTGAAGAGATAAGTCTTCAGTAAAGACTTAAAGGTTGAGACCGAGTCTGCATCTCTCACATTGGTAGGCAGACCATTCCATAAAAATGGAGCTCTATAGGAGAAAGCCCTGCCTCCAACTGTTTGCTTAGAAATTAAAGGGACAATTAGGAGGCCTGCGTCTTGTGACCGTAGCGTACGTGTAGGTATGTATGGCAGGACCAAATCGGAAAGATAGGTAGGAGCAAGCCCATGTAATGCTTTGTAGGTTAGCAGTAAAACCTTGAAATCAGCCCTTGCCTTAACAGGAAGCCAGTGTAGGGAGGCTAGCACTGGAGTAATATGATCAAATCTGTTGGTTCTAGTCAGGATTCTAGCAGCCGGATTTAGCACTAACTGAAGTTTATGTAGTGCTTTATCCGGGTAGCCGGAAAGTAGAGCATTGCAGTAATCTAACCTAGAAGTAACAAGAGCATGGATACATTTTTCTGCATCATTTTTGGACAGAAAGTTTCTGATTTTTGCGATGTTACGTAGATGGAAAAAAGCTGTCCTTGAAACAGTCTTGATATGTTCGTCAAAAGAGAGATCAGGGTCCAGAGTAACGCCAAGGTCCTTCAGTTTTATTTGAGACGACTGTACAACCATCAAGATTAATTGTCAGATTCAACAGAAGATATCTTTGTTTCTTGCAACCTAGAACAAGCATCTCTGTTTTGTCCGAGTTTAAAAGTAGAAAGTTTGCAGCCATCCACTTCCTTATGTCTGAAACACAGGCTTCTAGCAAGGGCAATTTTGGTGCTTCACCATGTTTCATTGAAATGTACAGCTGTGTGTCATCCGCATAGCAGTGAAAGTTAACATGATGTTTTCGAATGACATCCCCAAGAGGTAAAATATAGTGAAAACAATAGTGGTCCCAAAACAGAACCTTGAGGAACACCGAAATGTACAGTTGATTTGTCAGAGGACAAACCATTCACAGAGACAAACTGATATCTTTCCGACAGATAACATCTAAACCAGGCCAGAACTTGTCCGTGTAGACCAATTTGGGTTTCCAATCTCTCCAAAAGAATGTGGTGATCGATGGTATCAAAGGCAGCACTAAGGTCTAGGAGCACGAGGACAGATGCAGAGCCTCGGTCTGACGCCATTAAAAGGTAATTTACCACCTTCACAAGTGCAGTCTGTGCTATGATGGGTTCTAAAACCAGACTGAAGCATTTCATATACATTGTTTGTCTTCAGGAAGGCAGTGCGTTGCCGCGCAAAAGCTTTTTCAAAAATTTGAGAGGAATGGAAGAATCGATATAGGCCGATAGTTTTTTATATTTTCTGGGTCAAGGTTTGGGTTTTTCAAGAGGCTTTATTACTGCCACTTTTAGTGAGTTTGGTACACATCCGGTGGATAGAGAGCCGTTTATTATGTTCAACATAGGAGGGCCGAGCACAGGAAGCAGCTCTTTCAGTAGTTTAGTTGGAAGGGTCCAGTATGCAGCTTGAAGGTTGAGGCCATGATTATTTTCATCAATGTGTCAAGAGATATAGTACTAAAATACTTTGTTGTGCAGACTCAGGACAACTGAGCTTTGGAGGAATACGCAGATTTAAAGAGGAGTCCGTAATTTGCTTTCTAATGATCACGATCTTTTCCTCAAAGAAGTTCATGAATTTATTACTGCTGAAGTGAAAGCCATCGTCACTTGGGGAATGCTGCTTTTTAGTTTTCTTTGCGACAGTATCAAAAAGAAATTTCAGATTGTTCTTATTTTCCTCAATTAGGTTAAAAAAATAGGATGATCGAGCAGCAGTGAGGGCTCTTCGATACTGCACGGTACTGTCTTTCCAAGCTAGTCGGAAGACTTCCATTTTGGTGTGGCGCCATTTCCGTTCCAATTTTCTGGAAGCTTGCTTCAGAGCTCGGGTATTTTCTGTATACCAGGGAGCTAGTTTCTTATGTTTTTTGTTTTTAGGGGTGCAACTGCATCTAGGGTATTGCGCAAGGTTAAATTGAGTTCCTCAGTTAGGTGGTTAACTGATTTTTGTCCTCTGACGTCCTTGGGTAGGCAGAGGGAGTCTGGAAGGGCATCAAGGAATCTTTGTGTTGTCTGAGAATTTATAGCACGCCTTTTGATGCTCCTTGGTTGGGGTCTGAGCAGATTATTTGTTGCGATTGCAAACGTAATATAATGGTGGTCCGATAGTCCAGGATTATGAGGAAAAACATTAAGATCTACAACATTTATTCCATGGGACAAAACTAGGTACAGAGTATGACTGTGACAGGGAGTAGGTCCAGAGACATGTTGGACATACCCACTAAGTCGATGATGGGTCCAAAAGCCTTTTGGAGTGGGTCTGTGGACTTTTCCATGTGAATATTAAAATCACCAAAAATGTGAATATTATCTGCTATGACTACAAGGTTCGATAGGAATTCAGGGAACTCAGTGAGGAACGCTGTATATGGCCCAGGAGGCCTGTAAACAGTAGCTATAAAAAGTGATTGAGTAGGCTGCATAGATTTCATGACTAGAAGTTCAAAAGACGAAAACGTCATTTTTTTTGTAAATTGAAATTTGCTATCGTAAATGTTAGCAACACCTCCGCCTTTGCGGGATGCACGGGGGATATGGTCACTAGTGTAACCAGGAGGTGAGGCCTCATTTAACACAGTAAATTCATCAGGCTTAAGCCATGTTTCAGTCAGGCCAATCACATCAAGATTATGATCAGTGATTAGTTAATTGACTATACTTGCCTTTGAAGTGAGGGATCTAACATTAAGTAACCCTATTTTGAGATGTGAGGTATCACGATCTCTTTCAATAATGGCAGGAATGGAGGAGGTCTTTATCCTAATGAGATTGCTAAGGCGAACACCGCCATGTTAAGTTTTGCCCAACCTAGGTCGAGGCACAGACACAGTCTCAATGGGGATGGCTGAGCTGACTACACTGACTATGCTAGTGGCAGACTCCACTAAGCTGGCAGGCTGGCTAACAGCCTGCTGCCTGGCCTGCACCCTATTTCATTACATTTACATTTACATTTAAGTCATTTAGCAGACGCTCTTATCCAGAGCGACTTACAAATTGGTGCATTCACCTTATGATATCCAGTGGAACAACCACTTTACAATAGTGCATCTAACTCTTTTAAGGGGGGGGGGGGGGGGGGTTAGAAGGATTACTTTATCCTATCCTAGGTATTCCTTAAAGAGGTGGGGTTTCAGGTGTCTCCGGAAGGTGGTGATTGACTCCGCTGACCTGGCGTCGTGAGGGAGTTTGTTCCACCATTGGGGTGCCAGAGCAGCGAACAGTTTTGACTGGTCTGAGCGGGAACTGTACTTCCTCAGAGGTAGGGAGGCGAGCAGGCCAGAGGTGGATGAACGCAGTGCCCTTGTTTGGGTGTAGGGCCTGATCAGAGCCTGAAGGTACGGAGGTGCAGTTCCCCTCACAGCTCCGTAGGCAAGCACCATGGTCTTGTAGCGGATGCGAGCTTCAACTGGAAGCCAGTGGAGAGAGCGGAGGAGCGGGGTGACGTGAGAGAACTTGGGAAAGTTGAACACCAGACGGGCTGCGGCGTTCTGGATGAGTTGTAGGGGTTTAATGGCACAGGCAGGGAGCCCAGCCAACAGCGAGTTGCAGTAATCCAGACGGGAGATGACAAGTGCCTGGATTAGGACCTGCGCCGCTTCCTGCGTGGGGGAGGGTCGTACTCTGCGAATGTTGTAGAGCATGAACCTACAGGAACGGGTCACCGCCTTGATGTTAGTTGAGAACGACAGGGTGTTGTCCAGGATCACGCCAAGGTTCTTAGCACTCTGGGAGGAGGACACAATGGAGTTGTCAACCGTGATGGCGAGATCATGGAACGGGCAGTCCTTCCCCGGGAGGAAGAGCAGCTCCGTCTTGCCGAGGTTCAGCTTGAGGTGGTGATCCGTCATCCACACTGAAATGTCTGCCAGACATGCAGAGATGCGATTCACCACCTGGTTATCAGAGGGGGGAAAGGAGAAGATTAATTGTGTGTCGTCTGCATAGCAATGATAGGAGAGACCATGTGAGGATATGACAGAGCCAAGTGACTTGGTGTATAGCGAGAATAGGAGAGGGCCTAGAACAGAGCCCTGGGGGACACCAGTGGTGAGAGCACGTGGTGCGGAGACAGATTCTCGCCACGCCACCTGGTAGGAGCGACCTGTCAGGTAGGACGCAATCCAAGCGTGGGCCGCGCCGGAGATGCCCAGCTCGGAGAGGGTGGAGAGGAGGATCTGATGGTTCACAGTATCAAAGGCAGCCGATAGGTCTAGAAGGATGAGAGCAGAGGAGAGAGAGTTAGCTTTAGCAGTGCGGAGCGCCTCCGTGACACAGAGAAGAGCAGTCTCAGTTGAATGACTAGTCTTGAAACCTGACTGATTTGGATCAAGAAGGTCATTCTGAGAGAGATAGCAGGAGAGCTGGCCAAGGACGGCACGTTCAAGAGTTTTGGAGAGAAAAGAAAGAAGGGATACTGGTCTAGTTGTTGACATCGGAGGGATCGAGTGTAGGTTTTTTCAGAAGGGGTGCAACTCTCGCTCTCTTGAAGACGGAAGGGACGTAGCCAGCGGTCAAGGATGAGTTGATGAGCGAGGTGAGGTAAGGGAGAAGGTCTCCGGAAATGGTCTGGAGAAGAGAGGAGGGGATAGGGTCAAGCGGGCAGGTTGTTGGGCGGCCGGCCGTCACAAGACGCGAGATTTCATCTGGAGAGAGAGGGGAGAAAGAGGTCAAAGCACAGGGTAGGGCAGTGTGAGCAGAACCAGCGGTGTCATTTGACTTAGCAAACGAGGATCAGATGTCGTCGACCTTCTTTTCAAAATGGTTGACGAAGTCATCAGCAGAGAGGGAGGAGGGGGGAGGAGGGGGAGGAGGATTCAGGAGGGAGGAGAAGGTGGCAAAGAGCTTCCTAGGGTTAGAGGCAGATGCTTGGAATTTAGAGTGGTTGAAATTGGCTTTAGCAGCAGAGACAGAAGAGGAGAATGTAGAGAGGAGGGAGTGAAATGATGCCAGGTCCGCAGGGAGGCGAGTTTTCCTCCATTTCCGCTCGGCTGCCCGGAGCCCTGTTCTGTGAGCTCGCAATGAGTCGTCGAGCCACGGAGCGGGAGGGGAGGACCGAGCCGGCCTGGAGGATAGGGGACATAGAGAGTCAAAGGATGCAGAAAGGGAGGAGAGGAGGGTTGAGGAGGCAGAATCAGGAGATAGGTTGGAGAAGGTTTGAGCAGAGGGAAGAGATGATAGGATGGAAGAGGAGAGAGTAGCGGGGGAGAGAGAGCGAAGGTTGGGACGGCGCGATACCATCCGAGT
This sequence comes from Salvelinus fontinalis, assembly GCF_029448725.1. Classification (NCBI taxonomy): domain Eukaryota; kingdom Metazoa; phylum Chordata; class Actinopteri; order Salmoniformes; family Salmonidae; genus Salvelinus; species Salvelinus fontinalis. The sequence goes on from NC_074706.1 coordinate 19,610,261, forward strand.
AGGGGCAGTGTGGGAAGTGTTGGATGAGAGCGAGAGGGAAAAGGATACAAGGTAGTGGTCGGAGACTTGGAGGGGAGTTGCAATGAGATTAGTGGAAGAACAGCATCTAGTAAAGATGAGGTCAAGCGTATTGCCTGCCTTGTGAGTAGGGGGGGAAGGTGAGAGGGTGAGGTCAAAAGAGGAGAGGAGTGGAAAGAAGGAGGCAGAGAGGAATGAGTCAAAGGTAGACGTGGGGAGGTTAAAGTCACCCAGAACTGTGAGAGGTGAGCCATCCTCAGGAAAGGAACTTATCAGGGCGTCAAGCTCATTGATGAACTCTCCAAGGGAACCTGGAGGGCGATAAATGATAAGGATGTTAAGCTTGAAAGGGCTGGTAACTGTGACAGCATGGAATTAAAAGGAGGCGATAGACAGATGGGTCAGGGGAGAAAGAGAGAATGTCCACTTGGGAGAGATGAGGATCCCAATGCCACCACCCCGCTGACCAGAAGCTCTCGGGGTGTGCGAGAACACGTGGGCAGACGAGGAGAGAGCAGTAGGAGTAGCAGTGTTATCAGTGGTAATCCATGTTTCCGTCAGTGCCAAGAAGTCGAGGGACTGGAGGGAAGCATAGGCTGAGATGAACTCTGCCTTGTTGGCCGCAGATCGGCAGTTCCAGAGGCTGCCTGAGACCTGGAACTCCACGTGGGTCGTGCGCGCTGGGACCACCAGGTTAGAGTAGCAGCGGCCACGCGGTGTGAAGCGTTTGTATGGTCTGTGCAGAGAGGAAAGAACAGGGATAGACAGACACATAGTTGACAGGCTACAGAAGAGGCTACGCTAATGCAAAGGAGATTGGAATGACAAGTGGACTACACGTCTCGTAGTATTTCATTGTGGAGCTAGAGGAGTTATAGCCCTGTCTATGTTGGTGGATAATGAGAGCACCCCTCCAGCTAGGATGGAGTCCGTCACTCCTCAGCAGGCCAGGCTTGGTCCTGTTTGTGGGTGAGTCCCAGAAAGAGGGCCAATTATCTAAAAATTGTATCTTTTGGGAGGGGCAGAAAACAGTTTTCAACCAGCGATTGAGCTGTGAGACTCTGCTGTAGAGCTCAGCACTCCCCTAACTGGGAGGGGGCCAGAGACAATTACTCGATGCCGACACATCTTTCTAGCTGATTTACACGCTGAAGCTATGTTGCGCTAGGTGACCTCTGACTGTTTCATCCTAACATCGTTGGTGCTGACGTGGATAACAATATCCCTATACTCTCTACACTCGCCAGTTTTAGCTTTAGCCAGCAGCATCTTCAGATTAGCCTTAATGTCGGTAGCCCTGACCCCTGGTAAACAGTGTATGATCGCTGGACGATTCGTTTTAAGTCTAATACTGCGGGTAATGGAGTCGCCAATGACTAGGGTTTTCAATTTGTCAGAGCTAATCGTGGGAAGCTTCGGCGTCTCAGTCCCCGTAACGGGAGGAGTAGAGACAAGAGAAGGCTCGGCCTCAGACTCACTGCTTAATGGGGAAAACCGGTTGAACGTTTCTGTCGCCTGAATGAGCGACACCGGTTGACATTCATAAAGCATTTCCCTCCAGAAGCCATGAGAAAGTTGTCCGGCTGCTGGGACTGTGCGAGGAGATTTATACTACTATCTGTACTTACTGGTGGCACAGACGCTGTTTCATCCTTTCCTACACTGAAATTACCCTTGCCTAACGATTGCGTCTGAAAGCCTCGTTCTCCTGTATATTATGAGTACAGCGACTGCAATTAGAAGGCATCAGGTTAATGTTACTACTTAGCTTCGGATGGTGGAGGTCCTGACGAACCATGTCCAGATAAAGCGTCCGGAGTGAAAAAGTTGAAGTTGTGAGGGAAAAACAAAAAATATAAACGGTAATTAAAAAGTAAAAACCGTAAAGTTGTCAGGTAGCAAAGTAAGTTTGGCAACAAAACGCACAGCAACAGGTAAACAAGTCTGCAAGTTGTCAAAGTCAAGGAACTACGAATCCTATATAGCCTATTCCACCTCACGCTGCAACACTGCCTGGCTGGAGGCTGTGCGCACGTGAAGAGCTGAGTGAAATATACCTTTTTTAGAAGCGCTGCGCACTGGCATGAAAGTTTGTTTAATTTACTTGAAACGATAGTCTTCTGAAGTGAGACTTTGTCCTTGTGTTTCTTGGCTGTTTCTTGGCTATTTACATTGTTTTGTTCATAAGCTATGTTGTTTTTCTATGTTTGAGTTTCAACTGCTAGAAGAGAAGACAACACTTCCACTAGTCAGACTCAATCTCAAAGGCGCTACCACGGTAACCTCCCGCCCTCAAAGGGGAAGGTGAAAATGTCTCATCTGTGATATTTTGGTTAAGACTCAGGTCACATAAAATTGTATTATTCAATGTACCACATTACGTACTTCTTACTAGTAATACATACAACATTTTAGAAACATTACAAAGCATCTGTTTTTTTGTTGGTGTAACTTTAGTGGCTAAAAATATTTTGGCTGGTAAAAAATCTGAGTGGCTGGTGGACCAACATGTTTATTCCCTGCTGGAGGTGATGATCTGTCTTGTTCTTACGCTACAGAGATGGACCCTGGCAACATATACTTTGGTTTAGAGACAGACTGATCTGTCTAGAGAGGACTGCAACCAGTACAGTAGTAGTGGATACTCTGAAGGGTGCATAGATAAGAAAGGGGAGGTTGTAGTCGTAGATGAGGTGAAAGTGGAGGGCGACGCTCCTCTCAAATGGAATGCTGATAGTCACCTAGGAGACCGACACTCACAGGGCAGAGATTTCTTAGATTACAGGGGAAGCTTAGAGACAAATCTAAACGTCCCGACCCACTTCCCTTTACACTCGTAATGGAATCGGGACCCAGTTTCCACGTCGATGGCACCTTCCGATTCACACAGCTGCGTCCTTTTCGATCAGTTATGGAACTCAAAGGGCCAAGGCGCGGGGAGGGGGTGCAACAGTAAAGAGAAGCGGTTCCTCTGCATGTTCTGTAACAAAGGCTTCAGCTGCCCCCAGAAGGTGGAGATCCACCAGAGGGTACACACAGGAGAGAAATCCTTCAGCTGTACCCAGTGTCACATGCACTTTGTCTAGTTTGGTGGCCTGAAGAGGCACCGTAGGGTCCACACGGGAGAAAGCCTGTAAGCCTTTACACACTGCGGGAAGAGTTTCTCAGCGAAGAGCTACCTCGGGATACACCAGCAACAAAAAACATTCCACTCTACAGTGGAAAGTATTCACCCCCCTTGGCATTTTTCCTATTTTGGTGTCTTTCAATCTGGAATTAAATTCGATTTTTGGGGGGGTTGCATCATGTGATTTACACAACATGCCTACCACTTTGAAGATGCAAAACATTTTTTGTGAAAAAACAACAAATAAGACAAAAAAAACTTTTCAGTCAATACTTTGTAGAGCCACCTTTTGCAGCAATTACAGCTGCAAGTTTCTTGGGGTATGTCTATAAGCTTGGCACATCTAACCACTGGAACTTTTGCCACTGGGACTTTTGTTCCTTCAAGTTGGATGGGTTCCGCTGGTGTACAGCAATCTAAGTCATATCACAGATTCTCAATTGGATTGAGATCTGGGCTTTGACTAGGCCATTCCAAGACATTTAAATGTTTTCCCTTAAACCACTCGAGTGTTGCTTTAACAGTATGCTTGGGGTCATTGTCCTGCTGGAAGGTGAACCTCCATCCCAGTCCCAAATCTCTGGAAGACTGAAACAGGTTTCCCTCAAGAATTTCCCTGTATTTAGTGCCATCCATCATTCCTTCAATTCTGACCAGTTTCCCAGTCCCTGCTGATGAAAAACAGCCCCACAGCATGATGCTGCCACCACCATGCTTCACTGTGGGGATTGGGTTCTCAGGGTGATGAGAGGTGTTGGGTTTGTGCCAGACATAGGGTTTTCCTTGATGGCCAAAAAGCTACATTTTAGTCTCATCTGACCAGAGTACCTTCTTCTATATGTTTTGGGAGTCTCCCAGATGCCTTTAGGCGAACACCAAACATGTTTGCTTATTTTCTTCTTTAAGCAATGTTTTTTTTCTGGCCACTCTCCCGTTAAGCACAGCTCTGTGGAATGTACTGCTTAAAGTGGTTCTATGGACAGATGCTCCGATCTCCGCTGTGGAGCTTTGCAGCTCCTTCAAGGTTATCTTTGGTCTCTTTGTTGCCTCCCTGATTAATGCCCTCATTGCCTGGTCCGTGTGTTTTGGTGGGCGGCCCTCTCTTAGCAGGTTTTTTGTGGTTCCTTATCCTTTCCATTTTTGAATAATGGATTTAACGGTGCTCCGTGGGATGTCCAAAGTTTCAGATATTTTTTCATAACCCAACCCTGATCTGTACGTCTCCACAACTTTGTCCCTTACCTGTTTGGAGAGCTCCTTGGTCTTCGTGGTGCCGCTTGCTTGGTGGTACCCCTTGCTTAGTGGTGTTGCAGATTCTGGGGCCTTTCAGAACAGGTGTATATATACTGAGATCATGTAACAGGTCATGTGACCCTTAGATTGCACACAGGTGGACTTTATTTAACTAATTATGTGACTTCTGAAGGTAATTGGTTGCACCAGATCTTATTTAGGGGCTTCATAGCAAAGGGGGTATATATGCACGCATCACTTTTCCGTTTATTTTTTTAAACAAGTTGTTTTTTTCACTTCACCAATTTGAACTATTTTGTGTATGTCCATTACATGAAATCCAAATAAAATCCATTTAAATTGCAGGTTGTAATGCAACAAAATAGGAAAAACGCCAAGAGGGATGAATACTTTGCAAGGCACTGTGTAACATAAAAAGTAACCATTCCACTCGATAGCTTCTGACGTATCGATCAAGTCCTGCATTAAAGACAAAGATCCACAAGGGCAACAGATTTCAGTGTTGAATATTCCTGAGTAGAATATTGCATCCAGACTGTGTGATATATAAGGCATATATATCACACACGCATAAGCCTAAAAAGTCTGTTACATATTATGTTTCTACTGTGTAGGCTATATTATGTTCACAAATGCCTATTTCATTACTGCCATTCAACTACCTATTTTTTTTTCCCAAGACCCTTTAATGAGATAATGTATACAGATCATCAAGATCATGGAGATTTATATTTGAGACTTGTATGTGTGGTTTTCAAATGGTGTATTTAAAACTTGTTTGTTTCATAAATACTAAATGGGATTTTTCATTCGAAGACTTTTGAGGCTCTCTTTAGTATACATCACATCTGATCTCACCCTGACTTTTGACTTGTTTTTACCCACATCATATTAATGTCCACCATGATGGGTTTAACAACAATTAAGTAATTCTGTTACTACAGTATAGGACTCAAACATAGTGGGGATGGGTAAACACTCCATGTTGAAAGTGTGTTTCTTATCTGTGTGTATGTACCTGAGGTGTATGTCTATGTAATCTGTATCGTCTGTGTTTTCAAGGAGGAAGATGGTCCAGAGGTGCTACTGGTGAAGGAGGAGGGGTACGAAGAGGGTTTGGGGAACGCTGAGGAGGAAAACCAGACTACACCTCCTCCTGAACCCACAGAGGAACCAGCTGAGCAGCACAGGACCACACACAGTCTCACTGAGGTGAGCCCACTGTGAACTACTGTCTGAATTGTATTAGGTCAGGGTCTTACCCACAAAGCCTCTCAGAGTATGTGTGCTGATTTTGGATCAGTTTTTCCTTTTAGATCATGTGAAAAAGACTATTTAGACAGCACTTTTACTCTGAGACCCTTTGTAAATACCGGCCCAGGTCTTGATACATTTTATCTTAAGTGTGGGACCATGCCCTTGAATTATCAAACCCTTAAAGAGTGTCAAGTAATCAAATCAACTAACACGTCTACATAGAATCACATCAACTAACATGTTTGCATAGTATTCATAGCAATCCTTCATTGCCCAATCAGAAGATGATCCATAGCAGGATGCTCATATCAGATTTCTTGATCCAACATCCTCTCACTCTGTATCTCTTACAGTCAGTAGACATGGAGGATGGGAAGCCTGATCTGCTGCTGGTCAAAGAGGAGACAATAGAAGATGAACCAGAGAGCATTGATCTGCTGAGTGGACTAAAGATGGGGGAGCAAGGTAAGGGAGAAATACATATAGCCTACATACAGGATGTCTTGCTCCCAGACAGAGTAAACAACTTCTTTGCTCGCTTTGAGGACAATACAGTGCCACTGACACGGCCCGCTACCAAAACCTGTGGACTCTCCCTCACTGCAGCCGACGTGAGTAAAACATTTAAACGTGTTAACCATCGCAAGGCTGCAGGCCCAGACGGCATCCTCAGCCGCGTCCTCAGAGCATGCGCAGACCAGCTGGCTGGTGTGTTTACGGACATATTCAATCAATCCTTATCCCAGTCTGCTGTTCCCACATGCTTCAAGAGGGCCACTATTGTTCCCGTTCCCAAGAAAGCAAAGGTAACTGAGCTAAATGACTACCGCCCCGTAGCACTCACTTCCGTCATTATGAAGTGCTTTGAGAGACTAGTCAAGGACCAAATCACCTCCACCCTACCTGACACCCTAGACCCACTCCAATTTGCTTACCGCCCCAAAAGGTCCACAGACGACGCAATCGCAACCACACTGCACACTGCCCTAACCCATCTGGACAAGATGAATACCTATGTGAGAATGCTGTTCATCGACTACAGCTCAGCATTTAACACCATAGTACCCTCCAAACTCGTCATCAAGCTCGAGACCCTGAGTCTCGAACCCGCCCTGTGCAACTGGGTACTGGACTTCCTGACGGGCCGCCCCCAGGTGGTGAGGGTAGGTAACATCTCCACCCCGCTGATCCTCAACACTGGGGCCCCACAAGGGTGCGTTCTGAGCCCTCTCCTGTACTCCCTGTTCACCCACGACTGCGTGGCCATGCACGCCTCCAACTCAATCATCAAGTTTGTAGACGACACTACAGTGGTAGGCTTGAATACCAACAACGACGAGACGGCCTACAGGGAGGAGGTGAGGGCCCTCGGAGTGTGGTGTCAGGAAAATAACCTCACACTCAACCTCAACAAAACAAGGAGATGATCGTGGACTTCAGGAAACAGCAGAGGGAGCAGCCCCCTATCCACATCGACGGGACAGTAGTGGAGAGGGTAGTAATTTTTAAGTTCATCGGCGTACACATCACGGACAAACTGAATTGGTCCAAGAAGAAATTCGGCTTGTCACCAAAAGCACTCACAAACTTTTACAGATGCACAATCGAGAGCATCCTGTCGGGCTGTATCCCCGCCTGGTACGGCAACTGCTCCGCCCACAACCGTAAGGTTCGGCAAACTACCTGCCCTCCAGGACACCTACACCACCCGATGTCACAGGAAGGCCATAAAGATCATCAAGGACAACAACCACCCGAGCCACTGCCTGTTCACCCCACTATCATCCAGAAGGGTAGGTCAGTACAGGTGCATCAAAGCAGGGACCGAGAGACTGAAAAACAGCTTCTATCTCAAGGCCATCAGACTGTTAAACAGCCACCACTAACATTGAGTGGTTGCTGCCAACATACTGACTCAACTCCAGCCACTTTAATAATGGAAAAATGTATGTAAAAAATGTTTCACTAGCCACTTTAAATAATGCCACTTTATAATGTTTACATACCCTACATTACTCATCTCATATGTATATACTGTACTCTATACCATCTACTGCATCTTGCCATCTTTATGTAATACATGTATCACTAGCCACTTTAAACAATGCCACTTTTATATGTTTACATACCCTACATTACTCATCTCATATGTATATACTGTACTCTATACCATCTACTGCACCTGGCCTATGCCGTTCTGTACCATCACTCATTCATATATTTTTATGTACATATTCTTCATCCCTTTACACTTGTGTGTATAAGGTAGTTGTTGTGAAATTGTTAGGTTAGATTACTTGTTGGTTATTACTGCATTGTCGGAACTAGAAGTACAAGCATTTCGCTACACTCGCATTAACATCTGCTAACCATGTGTATGTGACAAATACAATTTGATTTGATCTTCAATGGGAATAGCGATGCACCTGGCTATTATTATTTATTTATTTTCTTAATTCATAAAATTAAATCAATACAATTTATGTTTACATACGAAATACACAATGTATGAACTTGATCAGGTAATTGACTCTAAAAAACTCCATATGTAGAGTTCTCTACCATGTTTGTAAAGTCTATTTTGTAACCTCTTCCTGCAGGTGGTTGGCTGGAGGCAAATAGAGGAGACTGGGAAGCCATCTTGGATTCCCAGACCCAGACGGGTGCAGCCAAGGGCCCAGGGGACAACGTCATTGAGCAGGGCAGGACCAAAGGCGACATAGTGGAGGTCAGTGGATGGGACAGCGTCTTCAACTCTGGGCTGGGGAACAACACTGTTTACCACAAACCAACAACCGAACTTAGTCTCCATGACAACAGACTTGCTGAGACCAGGGCGAGGCGTAGATTTGGTCTGCGGGGACGGACAGATTTCCAAATGCGGCGGAAGAGAACTGACACAGATTCGACTAGCGATGCTCCGTCCTGCTCCTATAGGTGTGATTCAGAGAGACTGATGACGCCTCAGGTTAACCCCCTAACAGGTGCTACCTTCAGCTTGCCTTCTATAGGATCTATCAACTGGAACATGGACCCTGTGACAACACAGACACTCCCTGACCTTCGTCCTCCTCACACTCTCCTAATGTTAAATCAGACCTCAGACAATGCCAGTGCCTCAACACTAAATGGCTACACAAGCCCTTTGACAAATGACAGTAGTAGTAATTCTATCATCAGGTCTGGTGGCAAAGAGAAGCGCTTCCCGTGTTTGTTCTGTGGGAAAGCATTCAGTTTCCCCAAACAGGTGGAGATCCACCAGAGGATGCACACAGGGGAGAAACCATTCAGCTGTACCCAGTGTGATATGCGCTTCGCCCAGGCTGGTCACCTGAAGAGACACCAGAGGGTCCATACAGGGGAGAAACCCTACAGCTGTCTCCAGTGTGAGCAGAGGTTCTCCCACCAGCACCAGCTGAAGAGGCACCTGAAGGTCCACACGGGCGAGAGGCCGTTCACCTGTACTCACTGTGGGAAGAGGTTTTCAGAGAAGAGCTACCTCAGGATACACCAACAGAAAATGCACACAACCAGTGTACAGTGACATGTAATGTTGTACTAGTTAGTTTGTAGTTAATTCTATTGGGTTTGGATGTATCGTATGATGAGGCAGAGTAGATGATATGGTGATGGTGTCTTTAAAAATGCTTCACTGATGAAGAGTGACAAACTTTGTCCCTATAGGATGATACTGGTGATACGTGTTTACTTGACATAAAGTAGTGAAGCTTTGTGTGATGTTAAACTTTTCCAAAGTATTCTACAATACATTTTTTTCAAAATGAGGAAACCAGATTTACAGAAAAAGTCAAGAGGAAAGTTATTCTACTGGTCATGTATCGTTTTGTGCAATAAAAGTACTGTACTTCAAAGTTGAGTGTATGACCACTTTGTTGAAGTTAAATACAAAACTGACTCTGTGATGACTGACTTGGTTATTTTTGTATCATTGCAGGGACTGAGTTTCCCTTCTCATTCAAACCAAAACGTTATACTTAATTCTTGAGTCACAAGACAAGACATATGGACATTTTTTATAATACATTTGTATCAGTGTTAGAGATGGGCTTGACTGTGGAGAACATTTTATAATATCATGTTTTTATGTGTACAGCAGAGTTGTTTATAAAAATGTATATTTGTGTTTACAGTCTGCAGTCCATGAGGACCTGCTGATATCCAGTGTTGATGACGGGAGAGACTGGACCTCTGAAACAGCTGGTCACAAACCCTGGCCCCAGATCAGAACCCTGGATCAGGAGCCGTCGCTCTTCCTTCCCAAGTTGGAACCAGGACCCAACCAAGAGGGACAGAGACTCCACCACCACATAGAACACAACCAGTGGACAGAGGGACTGAACAACCTCAGTCCTGGTGGACATCAGAGTGACAGAGGCTCCAGCCAGGGAACCAGTCTGCAGCCCAGACCCTTCTTGTCACAGTATCAGTGCAGGGATGGAGCTGATAGAGAGAGACCATCCTGTTCCTATGATACAAACACCACATTATCCATGATTAACAGAGCAGGTCACCCTGGGCTTCAGTCTTCACAGACAGTGGTGGGTGAGCCCCCTGGGGGTATTCTAACAGGAAGTCTGTCTTCTTCTTCAGGGTCTCGTCAAATGCCTTGCGACTGGGTTCATGGAAGGCCTGTGCCTGGACCTGAGTCTAGCCTTCCTCAGCTACTTCAGGGTTACCCCATCAATACAGACAGGTTCAGGATGGGCGTTCACAAGACGTACCTAGCCTATAACACAGCACACAATGCCAACAACACCCAAACAATGGCTAGATTTCAAGGAAGGAGCTCAAAGACTAACCACCTGAGGGTGGTGGCTCCTGCTTCCGCCACCTGTGGTGTCATTGGGTCACAACGTGGGAGGCCGAGTGTTAAGACGGATGCAGACAAGCCATACGCCTGCCCCACGTGTGGGAAGCGCTTTACTGAGGCGAACTATGTGAAGAAGCACCAGACAGTTCACACCAAGGAGAGGCCCTTCAAGTGCAAAGTATGTTACAGGAGCTTCTCCTTCCTGAGTAGCCTTATCAGACATAGGAGTGTCCACAATGGGGAGAAATCGTAGCAGTGTGGCTTGAGATTTACACAGAGGACATCTCGGAACCATTCTGTAGCTGACATACGATGCATTCGGAAAGTATGCAGTCCCCTTGACTTTTTCCACATTTTGTTACGTTACAACATTCTAAAGTGGATTAAATACATTTTCCCCTCAATCTACACACAATACCCCATAATGGCAAAGAAAAAACAGGTTTTTAGACATTTTTGCCAATGTATTAAAAATAAAAAATAAAAACAGTACAATTTTACATAAGTATTTCGACCCTTTGCTATGAGACTCGAAATTCAGCTCGGGTGCATCCTGTTTCCATTGATCGTGCTTGAGATGTTTCTACAACTTCATTGGAGTCCACCTGTAGTAAATTAAACTGATTGGACATGATTTTGAAAGGCACACACCTGTCTATATAAGGTCCTACAGTTGACAGTGCATGTCAGAGTAAAAACCAAGCCATGAGGTCGAAGGAATTGTCCGTAGAGCTCCGAGACAGGATTGTGTCGAGGCACAGATCTGGGGAATAGTACCAAAAAATTTCTGCAGCATTGAAGGTCCCCGAAAACACAGTGGCTTCCATCATTCTTAAATGGGAGAAGTTTGGAATCAACAAGACTCTTCCTAGGGCCGGCCACCTGGCCAAACTGAGCAATCGGGGGAGAAGGGCCTCGGTCAGGGAGGTGACCAAGAAACCCAATGGTCACTCTGACAGAGCTCCAGAGTTCGTCTGTGGAGATGGGAGAACCTTCCAGAAGGACAACCATCTCTATAACATTCCACTAATCAGGCCTTTATGGTAGAGTGGCCAGACAGAAGCCACTCCTCAGTAAAAGGCACATGACAGCCCGCTTGGAGTTTGCCAAAAGGCACCTAAAAGACTCCACGATTCTCTGGTATGATGAAACCAAGATTTTACTTTTTGGCCTGAATGCCAAGAGTCACGTCTGGAGGAAACCTGGCACCAACCCCCAACCCTACGATGAAGCATGGTGATGGCAGCATCATGCTGTGGGGATGTTATTCAGCAGCAGGGACTGGGAGACTAGTCAGGATTGAGGGAAAGATGAACGGAGCAAAGTACAGAGAGATCCTTGATAAAAATCTGCTCCAGAGCGTTTAGGACCTCACTGGGGCGAAGGTTCACCTTCCAACAGGACAACGATCCTAAGCACACAGCCAAGACAAAGCAAGAGTGGTTTCGGGACAAGTCTCTGCATATCCTTGAGTGGCTCAGCCAGAGTCCGGACTTGAACCGGATCTAATATCTTTGGAGAGACCAGAAAATAACTGTGCAGCGACGTTCCCCATCCAACCTGACAGAGCTTGAGCGGATCTGCAGAAAAGAAATGGGGGAAACTCCCCAAATACAGGTGTGCCAAGCTTGTAGTGTCATACCCAAGAAGACTTATGGCTGTAATCGCTGCCAAGGTGCTTCAACAAAGTACTGAGTAAATGGTCTGAATACTTATGCAAATGTGATATCAGTTTTTATTTGTTATAAATGTGCAAACATTTCTACATTATGGGGTATGTTGTGTAGATTGAGGTGGGGAAACAATTTAATCAATTTTAGAATAAAGCTGTAATGTAACAAAATGTGGAAAAAGACAAGGGGTCTGAATAATTTCCGAATGCACTGTAGTTATGTTGAGTGTCTTGGGCTAAGAGGGTAATTAACCACATACCCCTCATTAATCCTATGTTAATTTACCATTTGAAACAGGCTTGTTGTGTAAATACCTATTTTTAGAGAGACAGTAAACCTAGGCTAGAACAAGGACAGTTGAATATTTAACTTATTGAGGTGATGTAGATGGAATAAATCTATTCATTGTCATTTTCTCTTCTCGGCTTGAAAGACACTGATCATAGGAGATTTGATGTGCAACGTAATAAGCAAGACCGTAATTCACAGAACAGCGCGCATCACTTTTTCATTTAACCGCACCTTTTGCGCTATGACGCCAAACAAACGGAAGTGACCAATAACAATTTCCACGTTAAGGTTATTGTCATTTAGACGTTTAATAACACACTGGGCCATTGTTCATTTAACTGCACAGCATCACATACTTACCCCAGGTTGGGTTTAATTCGCGTTAGCTAACTGTGACGTTATGGTTTTTCACACTCAAATAGCCTCCATTATGGAGGTGCTCGCGAATGCCGCAGTGGCAGAGATCTGTAAACTCGTAGACGACGACTATGCAGTGTTCCGTTTGGAAATAACTCAAAGCCAGAAAGAAAACAGGACATTGCGGAGGAAACTACAGCTACTGGAACTGAAGGTATCACGGGAGCGCGTCCTCGCGAGTCGTCCCAATAGTGTCAAGATCTTCGACCGAAACAGAGGAATGGCACGAGGTACATTTTGCATAATGGCGAGGCTGCGGGGACTGTCGCCCTGTTCCCCTCTGCTCGTGTTCAGATGTGTTAACTATATTTGGAACTTGGATAGTATGCAATCGTTCCCTGACAGCCATCTTGCACAATGTTTGTGTTTTACCAGGCAGAGTAATTAAGATAAGTATTTTTGCACAAAGACTTAATTGCCTTGTCCAAATACCTAAATATCTACAATTCAGAACGCAAATATAGGTATGTGCATTTTCTAAAATTGAGTACGCTTTGAATGCTAGTATGTTATAGTCATGTCGGCTTTTCATCTAGTAGAAGTCAATGCTCACTTTCGAGTAAGACTCACTTGTGTTTGACAACAGGGATGAGATACCAAATGAACGAATGGTGGGAAACATCGCAATTAGATGACGCATTATCAGTATTATGCCAAGTTCAAAACGATGCAGAACAAGTAAATCTCAGACTTCTCTGTATTCAAGACAACTGGAAACTCGGAAAATTGACTGGAAATTGCAATTCGGAAATATGGGCATCTTTCTAGAGCCCCGACTTTCCTACCTGAAGATCACCGATGTCATTATTTGACCTCGGTTATTTCCGAGTTCCCAGTCTTGAAAGCACAATGAGTCTCACTGTTCCACGTCACATGCTGTCATCCCTCTGCGATGCTCGTCCCTCAATGGAGTGCAGGCAGAATCGACACACTATCTAATGTAAAACAATGGATTAGCCTAGTGTGTTGGGATTTTGTTGATTACTGTATTATTTTTTACTAACCAGTACGTTCTAAATAGTATATAATACGATTATTACACAGTATGCAGTTTAAGTAAGTAGTAGGCAAGCCAGATTGCGGGCACGGCCAGTATCATGTTCTAACCAGATTCTTTATTTACAATAAATAGTATATCAAGAAGTTATGAGGTGTTACCTTGCATCCTTGCCAATTGTAAACAGTGTCAATAGTGTACAATATTGCGTTGAACATTGACAGTACCTAACTTAACCACCACTTTTCCCCCAATCCCTCTCTCAGGACATCTCACTGGAGGACACAGGAGCATTGTCAAGGCAGCAGGACCAAATGCGTGGAGAGATGACCAACCAATCACTGTTGATGAGGGAAATGGAACCTCAACCCAGCATGTTATTGTGATAGAGGTTAGTATCATAGTGTTACATCAAAAATTATAGTACATCAAATGTGGCCCGAATTTGCACGTCATCTCATAGGAAAAGACACATAAGACTGACAGAAACATCCAAAGTCACACATTCGGAATCCTTCCCGAGCACTTCCCAGTGATGAAGATGAAAAAATATATATATAGTGTAACGACCCTGGGTTTATAAAAGCGGAAATCGACTCTGCCGCACGAGCATGCTTTTGCGGCACAGTCGATAGCGCGCCGGACTTCGGGCTAGAAGGTCGAGGGTTCGAGACCTGTTCCCTGCTGTTTCATTACAATATTATAATTATAAATAAAAAATATTTAAAAAAAAATAGGAACACGAGGAATAAAATACACAAGAATGGAGCTATATACAGGGAGTACCAGTTCCAGATCAGTGTATGAGGTATTAGATATGTATGTAAAGGCAGAGTAAATTGACTAGGCATCAGGATAGATAATAGTAGGAGTAAAATAAAGAACAGAGTAACAGCTGCATATTTTGAGTGTAAAATGTTTTGTGTTGTCGATGTATGTGCGTGTGTATATGTACACAGTGTACAAAACATTAAGAACACCTGCTCTTTCCATAACGGACTGACCATGTGAATCCAGATGAAAACCATGATACCTGAACAAGTGACATCAATAAGGGATCAGAAAGGTATTGGGAAGTTCAGAAAATCAGGCAATTCTGTATGATCTTCTGTGTACAAAAGAACATCATCATTTCTTTCCCAGTCTGATTTAGTGACTGGTCTAGTCCACTCTGTTCTATTGAGGCTTGTGGGCATTGTAGAGGGAGATGCACATGTGTTCCTGAATCTTATCTTTCGGTGATGGGGGGGGGCAAGTCATAATATTTTGTAGCTTAAACCGTTCAAATGATAGAGCAACATTTCATTTGTAGGACGAAACAGAAACCGCTCTGTTTATTACAACCGCGGCTACCGGAGGTTACTGACGTAACCCGGGTTCTATGAACGAAGCGTATTTTATTTCATAGTTTCTCTCGCGACCCCGTTTTCAATTCACAACCCCTAGTTTGGGAAATGTTGGCATAGTCAGTGCAATATAGGGTCAGTGCAGATAGTCCGGGTAACCAATGAATTAACTATTTAGCAGTGGCTATTTAAATTCTCCAGTTTCTCTGCACTAAAACCCAACTATGTTAAGTGTACTAGGTTACGGATTGAGTCTCTAAAAGATACAAACATTAAATTGCCATGTGGTCTCCTAATTAGATGGGCGAATGGTGAAGTCGATGTGCTTGGTGTACATATCCCAAAAAAGTTGACCTATTAACTTTGATCGAAAACTGAGCAAAATAGATTGAATCTTGAAACCATTTTACAGGAAGATTACCCTGATTTAATTATCTAGTGATATCGCAGTTTACATATTTATTCATGGCTTTACCATCTCCAGAAGAATCATTTTTCAAATAATGTAAGCAAAAAAATATTTCACTTTATTTGGAATGGCAAACCAGATAAACAAGTATATTTATATAACGAACATGAGTTTGAAGGGTTAAAAGTATTAAATATTAAGGCACTAATCCTCTCTTAAAACCTCTCTGGGATATGTGGGACGGTAGCGTCCCACTTGGCCAATAGCCAGGGAAAATGTAGAGCGACAAATTTTAAAAAATGATATCTAATCAAACATTCATTACATCACACATGTAAGATACCAAATTAAAGCTACACTCGTTGTGAATCCAGCCACCATGTCAGATTTCAAAAAGGCTTTTTGGCGAAAGCATAAGATGCTATTATCTGATGATAGCACAATGTCAACAAAGAGAGAGTAGCAATTTTCAACCCTGCCGGCGCTACTCAAAACGCAGATATAAAATATAAAACATGCATTACATTTGACGAGATTCTTTTGTTGGCACTCCAACATGTCCCATAAACATCACAAATGGTCCTTTTGTTCGATTAATTCCGTCCATATATGTCCAAATTGTCCATTTATTTGGAGCGTTTGATCCAGAAAAAAAACAGCTCAATTTTTGAACAATGTCACTACAAAATATCTAAACAATTACCTCTAAACTTTGCCAAAACATTTCAAACTACTTTTGTAATACAACTTAAGGTATTTGTAAACGTTAATAATCGATCAAATTGAAGACGGGTCTATCTATTTTCAATACAGGAGAGCAACAAACTAAGGCTACTTTTTTAGTCTTGCGCAACACTGCTTCCTGATGGCCTTCTTCTTCATTGCACAAATTAATAACCTCAACCTATTTCCTAAGACTGGTGGAAGCAGTAGAAACTGAGAACAGGGTGATTAGAAATCTGGCTTCCCAATGAAAACTCATTGAACAGACAGTGACATAAAAATAAAATAAAAATCTGAATGGTTAGTCCTCGGGGTTTTGCCTGCTACATAAGTTCTGTTATACTTACAGACATGATTCAAACAGTTTTAGAAACTTCAGAGTGTTTTCTATCCAAATCTACTAATAATATGCATATCTTATATTCTGGGGATGAGTAGAAGGAAGTTGAAATTGGGCACGCTATTTATCCAAAAGTGAAAATGCTGCCCCTTATCCTAGAGAAGTTATGCCTCCATTGTACCAACATTTGATCTAAATCCAAACTGGTTTTCTAGCAAGGTACTAAGAGAGGCCCAACATATGTTTAAGAGTGGGCTCTTTGCCTTTTTGTAGATTAAAACCTTACATTTTTGATGGATTGACAATAGATCCCTGTTTAAAGTAACCTCCTTTTTAAATGAGTTGGCTACTAAAATGGCATCCTCCAGAAAAGGCAGATTTAATATTGCAAAAAAGAATATAGCTAAACTCCAATGTATTGATAGAGATAATAAACAATTTTCTTGGTTAAAATTTTACAAAGGGTATAATATTTATGAAGTACATTGTAAACAAGAACGGTAAAATTGTCACTCGAGCAATTAACAACAGTGTATGGAGGGGTGTATGCTCAATACAAAATTAAAACCAATTAATCACTCTGCCACAAAATTGGAAGAGGCAGTTACTTAGAGTTAGTCTGTCTGACACCTATTAAAAATCATAAATTACTTCAAATGATTAGTCTAAATCGGGGGGGAAAATCAGTTTCACTTGAAGTCAAAAGGTTTGACCGCGATACTGTATAAAATTCAGGTCAGTTGGGAACAGGTTTTTGATGTCCCAACACCTTGGCATCGGGTCTATGAAGTGACATGTAATACAACAATTGACACGTCAATTTAAGCTATTATATAAAATATCTACTACAAAAAGAATGTTAAATATGGGGCATTGAATAGTCAGCCTTGTGCAGACTGCCACGAGGAAACGGAACCAATACAACATATTTTATGGTACTGTTCATCAGTGATTTGCTTTTGGAGTCAGGTCCAGGATTGGTCGTTGTGTCATAATATCAGGGTTCAGATGGACCTGCAAACTGTTGTTGCGGCATCTGAAAAAAACACGATAAGTCAATGGGGGAAAATCATTATACTGTTGGGTAAGGTATTTATTTTTCGGGAATTCAGTAGAAATAGAAGAAATAGTTAGGTTCAGGACCCTCGTAAGACATCATAGTAAAATGGAGGGATGTATTGCAAAAGGAACTAGAAATGCATGATGCTGGGAAAGATGTGTTCATCTGTGGATAGCGGAGGGTTGGGATTAAGATCAGAATGAATGGTGGATTGGCTGCTGTGGGTGAAAATGTAGCACGTGAAGAAAGCGGAAATTAGGAATATATATGTATAGTTATTTAACTACGAGTAACGTAGATGTGAGCTAAATAGCTGTAAGTAGAAGTATTGTTGTCCTTTAGTTTACTCTAATTATGGTATGGATGGTAAGGTAGAGTGGAAAAAATAATTTAAAAAAACAAAACAAAAAAACACATGATTTCTATGTATTTGATGCCATTCCATTCGCTCCATTCCAGCCATTATTATGAGCCGTCCTCCCCTCAGCCGCCTCCTGTGACAGAAACAATGATATATTTATGGCTTTATCAAATTAGGATCTTACCAGGAAGCCAATAAAATAAGCATGAGTTGTAGTTTGGGTAAGCCAATGTCCATGTAGTACAGAGGCACAGCCAACAGCACCTGGAACAGACCCAGTTACTTTTGTCCGTTAGAACGGCTACATTTTCTGGCGCCTCGTGTCGGCATCGGTTTGGACATGAGGCTGTAGCCAACATGCATGTCACCTACACTTTTGAAATGTAGGCTTTTTCAGTATGTACATGTAAAATATTATTCTGATGTTGGCCTCTGATCCAATTCTGATCGGAGTAATTGTTTGATATTGTGATTTTTGTGTGATTTATTTTTACTTGTCGATCAGGACAACCTATTTTTTTTACTTGTCCCGGACAAAAGGACAAGTGTTAATGTCGAGGCCTGCAGATTCATAATTCATGTATGCTTGCGCCATTACTACGAAGAAAACTGGTTGTTACTGCAAATATTTTTCTTTGTGCTCCTACATTTTTAATCTTAGGCTCACACGTGCTCCTTGTAAAAAAGGTCAGTGTAGAGCCCTGCTGATGGGCCCCGGTTTTGGGGGTCAGCGTAGCGGAGGTGTTGTTGCCTACCCTCACTACTTGGGGCTGGCCCTTTTACCGATAATAAACTCCTCTCTTCTTGTCAGTCTGCAGAGGCTGCAGGTCCTGGAGGATTGTCTCTGGTCAAGCAGGAGAGTACTGAAGGAGAGAACCCAACACACAGCAGAGACATCCAGACTGGAGCAGCGGCTGGAGTGGTGCCCCCTGTTGCCGTGGAGGACCTCGCCACCACGCCCCAGCACAGGACCCGACCCAGCATCACGGAGGTCAGTGGAACGCTGAACGCCGTCCTCAAGTCAGAGACAGACACAGAGACTTTAACTGTAACACACAGGCTCTTACACACGGGATCTGACCACGGATCAGACCCAGAGAGACTGTTGTTGGGGAGACTGGGCTGTTCTCCTGCTCCTGACTCAAAGTATTTACTTTATGGAAACCCAAGCCCGAGGACGGTTCAATCCCATCAGGACTCAGGTGATGCGGTAGAGACTGGCAATGATCTCTCTCGTTCTTACACTACAGTGATGGACCCTGGCATCATGCCCTTGGTATTAGAGACACAGACTGATCTGTCTAGAGTGGACTGGAACAAGTACAGTAGTAGTGTATACTCTGAAGGGTCCCTAGATAAGAAAGGGGAGGGTCTGGTCGTAGATGAGCTGACTGTGAAAATGGAAGGCGACGCTCCTCTGACATGTAATGCAGACGAGACTCATTTATGGGAAAGATACTCGCAAAGCAACACCAGTGACTTCTTAGACTGCAGGGATAGGTTAGAGACAAATCTAAATGTTGCGACCCACTCCCCTTTACACGCAGTCAGGGATCGCGACCCAGTATCCCTGTCGATGGCACCTTATGATTCACATGGCAGCATCTTTTTCGATCAGGTATTTAACTCTGACGACAGGGCTAGAGACGAGGTTCGGGGAGGGGGAGCAACGTCAGGCAATAGTAAAGATAAACGGTTCCTCTGCATGTTCTGTAACAAAGGCTTTAGCTGCCTCCAGAAGGTGGAGATCCACCAGAGGGTCCACACAGGGGAGAATCCCTTCAGCTGTACCCAGTGTGAGAAGAGATTCTCCCGCCAGGACCACTTGAAGAGGCACCAGAGGGTCCACACAGGGGAGAAACCATTTAGCTGCCCCCAGTGTGAGAAGAGGTTCTCCCAGGCTGGTGACCTGAAGAGGCACCAGAGGGTCCACACTGGGGAGAAACCCTTTAGCTGTACCCAGTGTCACATGCGCTTTGCCCTGGCTGGCAACCTGAAGATGCACCTGAAGGTCCACAAGGGAGAGAGGCCGTTCACCAGTATGCATTGCGGGAAGAGATTCTCAGAGAGGAGCTACCTCAGGACACACCAGCAGAAAAAACATTCCGCTGTATAATATAGAAAGTAACCATTCTGCTCGATAGCTTCTGACGTTTAGATCAAACACTGCATTAAAGTCAAAGGTACATTTTTATTGTCAGCTGAAAAGATCCACAGATGCATTTGGAATAACGAGAGTAACAGATTTCAGTGTTGGATATTCCTGGGTAGAAAATTACATCCAGACATTGTGTGATATACAGTGCCTTCAGAAAGTATTCACATCCCTTGACTTTCTCTACATTTCATTCTTACAGCCTTAATTTCAAATTGATGAAATTGAGATTGTCTTTTTAAAAATGAATAAAAAATGATAAGCTGGAATGTCTGAAGTAAGTCAACCCCTTTGTTATGGCAAGTCAAAATAATGTGCTTCACAAGTTGCATAGACTCTATGTGCAATAATCGTGTTTAACATGATTTTTGAATGACTGCTCATCTCTATAAACACATACAATTATCTATCTGTAAAGTGCCTCAGTCGAGCAGTGAATTTCAAACACCAAGGAGGTTCTCCAATGGTAGATCGGTAAACATAAAAAAACAGACATTGAATATCCCTTTGAGCACGGTGAAGTTCATACACTTTGGATGGTTTATGAATACACCCAGTCACTACAAAGATACCAATGTCCTTCCTAACTCTGTTGCCTGAGAGGAAGGAAACCGTTCAGGGATTTCACCATGAGGCCAGTGGTGTCTTTAAAACAGAGTTCAATGGCTGTGTTGGAAGAACTAAGGATGGATCAACCTTGTAGTTACTCCACAATACTAACCTAATTAACAGAGTGATAGAGAAAGAAGCCTGTACAGAATACAAATATTCCAAAACATGCATCCTGTTTGGAATAAGGCACTAAAGTAAAACTGAAAAAAATGTGGCAAAGAAATTAACTGTGTCTTGATTACAAAGTGTTATGTTTGGGGCAAACACATCACTGATTACAACTTTTTATATTTTCAAACATGGTGGTGGTTGCATCATGTTAGGTGTAAGCTTGTCACCTGCAAAGACTAGGGAGTTTTTCAGGATAAAAATAAACAGAATAGAGCTAAGCACAGGCAAAATCCTAGAGGAAAAACCTGGTTCAGTCTGCTTTCCAACAGACACAGCGACACATTCACCTTTCAGTAGGACAATAACTTTAAAACAAGAGGCCAAATATATATATATATATATACACTGCTCATAAAAGTAAAGGGAACACTTAAACAACACAATGTAACTCCAAGTCAATCACACTTCTGTGAAATCAAACTGTCCACTTAGGAAGCAACACTGATTGACAATACATTTCACATGCTGTTGTGCAAATGGAATAGACAACAGGTGGAAATTATAGGCAATTAGCAAGACACCCCCAATAAAGGAGTGGTTCTGCAGGTGGTGACCTCAGACCACTTCTCAGTTCCTATGCTTCCTTGCTGATGTTGATGTTTTGGTCACTTTTGAATGCTGGCAGTGCTTTCACTCTAGTGGTAGCATGAGACGGAGTCTACAACCCACACAAGTGGCTCGGGTAGTGCAGCTCATCCAGAATGGCACATCAATGCGAGCTGTGGCAAGAAGGTTTGCTGTGTCTGGCAGCGTAGTGTCCAGATCATGGAGGCGCTACCAGGAGACAGGCCAGTACATCAGGAGACGTGGAGGAGGCCGTAGGAGGGCAACAACCCAGCAGCAGGACCGCTACCTCCGCCTTTGTGCAAGGAGGAGCAGGAGGAGCGCTGCCAGAGCCCTGCAAAATGACCTCCAGCAGGCCACAAATGTGCATGTGTATGCTCAAACGGTCAGAAACAGACTTCATGAGGATGGTATGAGGGCCCGACGTCCACAGGTGGGACAACCTGTGGACGTCGGACAACCTGTGAACGTCAAATTCGCCACTGGCACCCTGACAATCCAAATCCAGACCTTCATGGGTTGATAAATTTGATTTCCATTGATAATTTTTGTGTGATTTTGTTGTCAGCACATTCAACTATGTAAAGAAAAAAGTATTTAATTAGAATATTTCATTCATTCAGATCTAGGATGTGTTATTTTAGTGTGCTTACAGCCCAACACCGTGCAGGACGTTTGGCATTTGCCAGAGAACACCAAGATTGGCAAATTCGCCACTGGCACCCTGTGCTCTTCATAGATGAAAGCAGGTTCACGCTGAGCACATGTGACAGACGTGACAGAGTCTGGCGACGCCGTGGAGAACGTTCTGCTGCTTGCAACATCCTCCAGCATGACCGATTTGGCGGTGGGTCAGTCATGGTGTGGAGTGGCATTTCTTTGGGAGCCGCACAGCCCTCCATGTGCTCGCCAGAGGTAGCCTGACTGCCATTAGGTACCGAGATGCCTTTCGCATAGAGTTGATCAGGCTGTGGATTGTGGCCTGTGGAATGTTGTCCCACTCCTCTTCAATGGCTTTGAGAAGATGCTGGATGTCGCCGGGAACTGGAACACACTATCGTACACTTCGATCCAGAGCATCCCAAACATGTTCAGTGGATGACATGTCTGGTGAGTATGCAGGCCATGGAAGAACTGGGACATTTTCAGCTTCCAGGCATTGTGTCCAGATCCTTGCGATGAATGGCACGACAATGGCCCTCAGGATCTCGTTATGGTAGCTCTGTGTATTAAAATTGCCCTCAATTAAAATGCAATTGTGTTCATTGTCCGTAGCTTAGGCATGCCCATACCATAACCCCACCGCCACAATGGGGCAATCAGTTCACAACGTTGACATCAGCAAACAGCTCGCCCACACGACACCATACACGTCGTCTGCGGTTGTTAGCCCGGTTCGTTTTAGAGTGGCCTTTAATTGTCCTCAGCACAAGGTGCACCTGTGTAATGATCAACTTGTTTAATCAGTTTATTGATATGCCACACCTGTCCAATGGCTAGATTATCTTGGCAATGCTCATTAACAGGGATCTAAATAAATGTGTGCACAACATTTGATAAATTACCTTTTTGTGTGTATAGACAAATTCTGGGATCTTTTATTTCAGCTCATGAAACATGGGGCTAACACTTTACATGTTGCGTTTATATATTTTGTTCAGTGTATGCTATTTGGTGTATTTTAAAACGTATTTATGTTTCATAAACGTGACTTGACTTGCTCTTAGAATGCACAACTTGGACTTGACTCGACCTGTTCTACTTTGTGATTTGAGACTTGCTTGTGACTCGAATAATAGTGACTTGGTCCCACCTCTGGTGTATACTCTGAAGGGTGCCTAAATAAGAAAGGGGAGGGTCTGGTCCAGGGTTTCCGTTTGGCGCCGGACAACGTGACCAGCAAGATTTAAATTTTCCGGACATCCATATGTATTGGGTTCGTAACGCATTAGGGCGTCCACCCATGGACCTCAATCACATTGACATGATTTTAATTCATCTGAACAGAATATACATTTGCCTGTAAAGTTGTAATAAAATAAACTAGAAGGATTTTCTTATACCAACATGACAGGTTTATTGAAAAGCAAAACATTGCCCGTTGTGTCTTCATCCCTGCTATAAAGCATAAGTGAATATCATTTAAAAAATACAAATAAACATTTAGAAGAAAAAGTCGCCTAGACAGTAATAAAACTTCAAAATATAAAATTTGTATAATATAATTTGCAAATAACCTTTACTTATAGGCTATTTGTATAAACATTTAATTAATAAATAACAAAACAAGTAATTTAATTTAGCCGAGGCATGAACATTTTCATTTTCAAAACAAAACAAAACATTTTCATTTTCATTTTCTACTGGATGATGTTAATAAATGTTATATTTATTTTAATTTTAACTATGGTGTGGTCGTGACTCCTGTCGTGTGATATATGTGGCTTATTGATAACAACTGTTTCCTACTATAAGCAACTGGGTGCCTACCGAGCCTGACGAACACAATCATTTGCTTCCAGCCTAGTTTTCTGTGTGTTTACGGCGGATCTTGGCCTGCTGAAAGTGAGCCGCTGCTGTTGGGAAGTCAAAACTGTCCAACTCCTTGGAGCAGCTAGGTGCACATCAGCCTCTTTGTCCTCAAGAAGGCGCGATCTTGAAGCCAACTTTACTCTGTTTGGAGAAAGAATCCCCTCTCGGCGGGCACACTGAAATCGGGGATAATCAACACAATCTAAACACATTTTGCCGAGTCGGGGCACACTTAGCCGAAGTCCCTTATGAGGACCTTGCATATTTTGGGGGAGGAAAATAGAAACACACACACCCCAGCAGCTTGAAGATGTATTAGCCCATTAAGTAGATTTTGCTTTGAAGTTGGAGCACATCGACTGGTATTTCCACCAATGAATAAAAATGATTCTTTTCCAATCAATCTTTTTTTCTTCCGGGAAATTTGGCCGGCAACAACAACAAAATCGTCCAAAAGTGGCATTTACTGGCTAACAGAAACCCTGGTCGTAGATGAAGTGACTGTGAAATTGGAGGGCGACGTTCCTCCCCCATGGACTGCAGATAATCATTTAGGAGACAGATACTCACAGGGCAGAGATTTCATAGATTAAAGGGAAAGCTTAGAGACAAATACAAATGTAGAGTCACACTCCCCATTACACATGTTTAGTGATCATGACCCAGTGTTGATGGGTCCTTCCGATTCACACAGCCATCTCCTTTTCATTAAGTATTGAACTCAAACGACAGGACTAGAGCCCAGGCTCAGGGAGGGGGAGCAACATCAGGCAAAAAACTGTAAAGAGATGCAGTTCCTCGGCATGTTCTGTAACAAAGGCTTCTGCTGCGCCCAGAAGGTGGAGATCTACCAAAGGGTCCACACGGGGAGAAATCCTTCAGCTGTACCCAGTGTCACGTGCACTTCGCTGAGAATGGCGCCAGAAGGGATGGCAATTGTGCTCTTTTGTGTTTTTTCGCATTGTTTGTAACTTATTTTGTTTCTTCCACTGTCTCTTATGACCAAAAAGAGCTTCTGGATATCAGAACAGTGATTACTTACATCGAACTGGACAGGAAAAAAATATTTAATGAGCTGGATGTGAAGGATTTACTAGTGCTTCTGGACCAGGCCCAAATCCCAGTCATTCGCATGAAAATAATTTTATGGCGAGTGGGTAACCCACCTCTACCATCCGTCCTACTGGCCAACATGCAATCATTGGAGAATAAACAGGATGAGCTCTGTTCAGGACTATCCTACCAACGGGACATTAACTGTAATATCTTATGTTTCACCAAGTTGTGGCTAAACAACGACATGGATAATTTGCAGTTGGCTGGGTTTCCCATCCATCGGCAAGACAGAACAGTTAACAGAACAGGTAAAATGAGGGATGGTGGTTTGTGTCTATTTGTCAATTTGTTTTACCTTTATTTAACTAGGCAAGTCAGTTAAGAACAAATTCTTATTTACAATTATGGCCTACCCCAGCCAAACCTGGACGACGCTGGGCCAATAGTGCGACGCCCTATGGGACCCCCAAACACAGCCGGATGTGATGCAGCCTGGATTCGAACCAGGGACTACAGTTTTTTATTTTTCACCTTTATTTAACCAGGTAGGCCAGTTGAGAACATGTTCTCATTTACAACTGCGACTTGGCCAAAATAAAGCAAAGCAGTGCGACACAAACAACAACACAGAGTTACACATGGAATAAACAAACATACAGTCAATAACACAATAGAAATATATATATACAGTGTGTGCAAATGAGGTAAGATTAGGGAGGCAAGGCAATAAATAGGCCACAGTGGCGAAATAATTACAATTTAGCAATTAAACACTGGAGTGATAGATGTGCAGAAGATGAATGTGCAAGTAGAGATACTGGGGTGCAAAGGAGCAATAAAAATAACAATATGGGGATGAGGTAGTTGGATGAGCTATTTACAGATGGGCTATGTACAGGTGCAATGACCTGTAAGCTGCTCTGACAGCTGATGCTTAAAGTTAGTGAGGGAGATAAGTCTCCAGCTTCAGTGATGTTTGCACTTCGTTCTAGTCATTGGCAGTAGAGAACTGGAAGGAAAGGCGGCCAAAGGAGGAATTGGCTTTGGGGGTGACCAGTGAAATGTACCTGCTGGAGTGCGTGCTACGGGTGGGTGCTGCTATGGTGACCAGTGAGCTGAGATAAGGCGGGGCTTTACCTAGCAAAGACTTATAGATGACCTGGAGCCAGTGGGTTTGGCAACGAATATGAAGCGAGGGCCAACCAAGGAGAGCCTACAGGTCGCAGTGGTTGGTAGTATATGGGGCTTTGGTGACAAAACGGATAGCACTGTGATAGACCGCATCCAATTTGCTGAGTAGCGTGTTGGAGGCTATTTTGTAAATGACATCGCCGAAGTCAAGGATCGGTAGTATAGTCAGTTTTACCAGGGTATGTTTGGCAGCATGAGTGAAGGAGGCTTTGTTGCGAAATAGGAAGCCGATTCTAGGTTTAATTTTGGATTGGATATGCTTAATGTGAGTCTGGAAGGAGAGTTTACAGTTTAACCAGACACCTAGGTATTTGTAGTTGTCCACATATTTTAAGTCAGAACTGTCCAGAGTAGTGATGCTAGACGGGAGGGCAGGTGTGGGCGGCGATCGGTTCAAGAGCATGCATTTGGTTTTACTTGCATTTAAGAGCAGTTGGAGGCCATGGAAGGAGAGTTGAATGGCATTGAAGCTTGTCTGGAGGTTAGTATACAGAGAAAAGAGTCAACCCGAGAATTGAACACTATGGCACCCCCATAGAGACTGCCAGAGGTCCAGACAACAGACCCTCCAATTTGACACACTGAACTCTGTTAGAGATGTAGTTGCACATGACGCCTCTTGCACTGAGATGCAGTGCCTTAGACCACTGCGCCACTCAGGAGCCCAATTACAGCTGGTGTGCGAAATCTAATATTAATATTAAAGAAGTCTTGAGGTTTTGCTCGCCTGAGGTAAAGTACCTCATGATAAGCTGTAAACCACACTATTTACCAAGACTTTATCTATATTTTTCGTAGGTGTCCATTTACCACCACAAACTGATGCTGGCACTAAGACCGCACTCAGCGAGCTGAATAAGGCCATAAGGTAACAAGAAAATGCTCATCCAGAGGAGGTGCTCCTAGTGGCCGGGGACTTGAATGCAGGCAAACTGAAATCCGTTCTACCTAATTTTTACCAGCATGTCACATGTGCAACAAGAGGAAAACAAACTCTAGACCACCTTTACTCCACACACAGAGACACGTACAAAGCTCTCTCTTGCCCTCCATTTGGCAAATTTGACCATAATTCTATCCTCCTGGTTCCTGCTTACAAGAAAAAACTAAAGCAGGAAGTACCAGTGACTCGCTCAATACAGAAGTGGTCAGATGATGCAGATGCTAGGCTACAGGACTGTTCTGCTAGCACAGACTGGAAAATGTTCCGGGATTCATCCGATGGCATTGAGGAGTATATCACCTCAGTCACCGGCTTCATCAATAAGTGCATCGATGACCTTGTCTCCACAGTGACCGTATATACATACAGTGCATTTGGAAAGTATTCAGACCCCTTCTCTTTTTCCACATTTTGTTACGTTACAGCCTTATTCTAAAAAAAAAAATTATTTTTTATATTCTCATCAATCTACACCCAATTCCCCATAATGACTAAGCGAAAACAGGTTTTTAGAAATGTTTGCCAATTTATTACAAATGATTTACATAAGTATTCAGTTCCCCCCAATATCCAGCAACTTCACACAGCCATTGAAGAGGAGTGGGACAACATTCCACAGGCCACAATCAACAGCCTGATCAACTCTATGCGAAGGAGATGTCGCGTTGCATGAGGCAAACGGGGGTCACACAAGATACTGACTGGTTCTCATCCACGCCCTTACATAAAAAATTATTTTTTTTATCTGCGACCAGCATATCTTTATTCCCAGTCATGTATACAGTGCCTTCGGAAAGTATTCAGACCCCCTTCCCTTTTTCCACATTTTGTTACATTACAGAATTATTCTAAAATGGATTAAATAAAAAATGTAAAGTCAAATCTACACACAATAGCCCATAATGACAAAGCGAAAACAGGTTTTGTAGAATTTTTTGCAAATTAATAAAAAATAAAAACATACCTTATTTATATAAGTATTCAGACCCTTTGCTATGAGACTCAAAATTGAGCTCAAGAGCATCCTGTTTCCATTGATCATGCTTGAGATGTTTCTACAATTTCTATGCAGACGACACACAATTAATCTTCTCCTTTCCCCCCTCTGATAACCAGGTGGTGAATCGCATCTCTGCATGTCTGGCAGACATATCAGTGTGGATGACGGATCACCACCTCAAGCTGAACCTCGGCAAGACGGAGCTGCTCTTGCTCCCGGGGAAGGACTGCCCGTTCCATGATCTCGCCATCACGGTTGACAACTCCATTGTGTCCTCCTCCCAGAGTGCTAAGAACCTTGGCGTGATCCTGGACAACACCCTGTCGTTCTCAACTAACATCAAGGCGGTGACCTGTTCCTGTAGCTTCATGCTCTACAACATTCGCAGAGTACGACCATGCCTCACGCAGGAAGCGGCGCAGGTCCTAATCCAGGCACTTGTCATCTCCCGTCTGGATTACTGCAACTCGCTGTTGGCTGGGCTCCCTGCCTGTGCCATTAAACCCCTACAACTCATCCAGAACGCCGCAGCCCGTCTGGTGTTCAACTTTCCCAAGTTCTCTCACGTCACCCCGCTCCTCCGCTCTCTCCACTGGCTTCCAGTTGAAGCTCGCATCCGCTACAAGACCATGGTGCTTGCCTACGGAGCTGTGAGGGGAACGGCACCTCCTTACCTTCAGGCTCTGATCAGGCCCTACACCCAAACAAGGGCACTGCGTTCATCCACCTCTGGCCTGCTCGCGCCTCCCTACCTCTGAGGAAGTACAGTTCCCGCTCAGCCCAGTCAAAACTGTTCGCTGCTCTGGCACCCCAATGGTGGAACAAACTCCCTCACGACGCCAGGTCAGCGGAGTCAATCACCACCTTCCGGAGACACCTGAAACCCCACCTCTTTAAGGAATACCTAGGATAGGATAAAGTAATCCTTCTAACCCCCCCCCCCCCCCTTAAGAGTTAGATGCACTATTGTAAAGTGGTTGTTCCACTGGATATCATAAGGTGAATGCACCAATTTGTAAGTCGCTCTGGATAAGAGCGTCTGCTAAATGACTTAAATGTAAATGTAAATGTACAACTTGATTGGAGTCCACCTGTGGTAAATTCAATTGATTGGACATGATTTGTAAAGGCACACACCTGTCTATAAAAAGGTCCCACAGTTGACAGTGCACGTCACAGCAAAAACCAAGCCATGAGGTTCAAAGGTATTGTCCATAGAGCACCGAGACAGAATTGTGTCGGCACAGATCTGGGGAAGGGTACCAAAACATTTCTGCAGCATTTAATGTCCCAAGAACACAGTGGCCTCCATCATTCTTAAATGGAAGAAGTTTGGAACCACCAAGACTCTTCCTAGAGCTGGCCACCTGGCCAAACTAAGCAATCGGGGGAGAAGGGCCTTGGTCAGGGAGGTGACCAAGAACCAGATGGTCACACTAACAGAGCTCCAGAGTTCTTCTGTGGAGATGGGAGAAACTTCTAGAAGGACAACCATCTCTGCAGCACTCCACTAATTAGGACTTTATGGTAGAGCGGCCAGACGGAAGCCACTCCTCTGTAAAAAGCACATGACAGCCCGCTTGGAGTTTGCCAAAAGGCACCTAGAGGACTCTCTGGGCTGATGAAACCAATATTGAACTCTTTGGCCTGAATGCCAAGCGTCACCTCTGGAGGATATCTGGCACCATCTTTACGGTGAATCATGTTGGTAGCAGCATCATGCTGTGGGGATGTTTTTCAGCTGCAGGGACTGGGAGACTAGTCAGGATCGAGGTAAAGATGAACAGAGCAAAGTACAGAGAGAAATCCTCGATGAAAACCTGCTCCAGAGCGCTCAGGACCTCACTGTGAAGGTTCGCCTTCCAACAGAACAACCCTAAGCACAGCCAAGACAACGCACGAGTGGCTTCGGGACAAGTCTCTAAATGTCCTTGAGTGGCCCAGCCAGAGCCCGGACTTGAACCCGATCAAACATCTCTGGAGAGACCTGAAAATAGCTGTGCAGTGAGGCTGCTCATCCAACCAGACAAAGCTTGAGAGGATCTGCAGAGAAGAATGGGAGAAACTCCCCAAATACAGGTGTGCCAAGCTTATAGCGTCATACCCAAGAAGAGTCAAGGCTGTAATCGCTGCCAAAGGTGCTTAAACAAAGTACTGAGTAAAGGGTTTTGAATACTTATGTCAATTTCTCATTGTGGGTTATTGTGTATAGATTGAGGGATTTTTTACATTTTTTAGCATTTTTAGAATAAGGCTGTAATGTAACAGTTTATTTAGTAAATATTTTTGTAACTCTTATTTTTCTTAACTATGTTAGGATTTACCTAGGGGTCATGATTGGGGCTGTACAAATGTTTGGTGTATAAGAATAATTGATTATGCTTATGTTATATTAATAGAAGGGGAGGGGTTAAAAGACCCCTCCCTCCTTACATTTATAGGGTTTTAGACTACTGATTAACAATAGATATAGTCATTGTAGAAGTTTAGTATTGTTCTACATTTGTATTTTAGTTCTCTCTCTCTTTTTCTGCCTCATGATAAAGAGGAGATAACACGAGGTAAACATTCCACAATAGGTCAACTTTGGGGGAAGGGGACATTTACTGCTAAGTGTTTAGCTAACAATAAGGGCCTTGTTTATACAGCTTTGTAGGCATGGTTTTGGTCCCAGGAGTAGATGATGATATAGGCAGTGAAGTCACCAGGGAGCGACTTAGGGTTTAATAAAACCACTGGAGACCTTTTGTTTGATGCAGAACTTACTCAGAAACATGCGTGCTATGTTCCTGTTTGTCAACTTCTGTCTGCAATTGCATTGATAAAGGTTTTTGAATGATTTAATTAAATATATTGTCATAATGCTAATTTCACCAATGAACCAATGATTGACAAAGAAGGACGTAAGGAACGAACCCTAACAACTACATTGTTGGTTAAGAGCTTGTAAGTAAGCATTTCACGGTAAGGTCTACACCTTTTGTATTCGGCGCATGTGACAAATACAGTTTGATTCGAGGCTGGCATTCTGAAGAGTAATTAAAGGGTCCACATGGGCGAATTCCTACAGCTGCTCCCAGAGTGAGAAGAGGTTCTCCCGCCAGCACCAGCTGAAGGTCAACATGGGAGAAAGGGTTCTCAGCTAGGAGATACATTAGGATACACCAGCAGAAAAAGCACATGGCACATGCACACAGTGTACAAAACATTGGGAACACCTGCTCATTTCATGAGACTGACCAAGTGAAAGCTACCGTCCCTTATTGATGTCACTTGTTAAATCCACTTCAATCAGTTGGGATGATGGGGAGGAGACAGGTTAAACAAGGATGTTTAAGCCTTGAGACTATAGAGCCCCAGTGGAAGTGTCATAATACCCATAAAACCTAGCAGTCAAACAGGGAAATGGTTCCAATTGTTTTCCCACCAATTTTCCCATAGGGGATTTTTTAAGGGCTGTGTTTCGTGTAGGCCTACCCTGGCATGACATTTGATAACCATGTAAATCTCTCTCAGACAAGGTAACTTTTGGGGTGGCAGGTAGCCTAGTGATTAGAGCGTTGGGCCTGTAACCAAAAGGTTGTTAGATCGAATCCCTGAGTTGACAAGGTAAAATCTGTCATTCTGCCACTGAACAAGGCAGTTAACCCACTGTTCCTAGGCTGTCATTGTAAATAAGAATTTGTTATTAACTGACTTGCCTAGTTAAATAAATAAAAAATGTTTATCAATATATTGTTGCTCTATTTACTGGTTCGAAAATGCTAATTAGCATCAAAGTAGACATTATACAAAACTACAAATCCCTGCAAGCTCCTGCACGTCGTCTCTAGCTGACACCATTGCTAACAGGTATTGTGTCAATTTAAAACTTGCAAATGACAGTTCACAGAAATGTCAATTTAAAGAAATGTAGATAATTTATTAATTTCCACATTTAGCTAACATTAGATAGTTAATCCAGAGATTCTTACCTTTGCTAAATGCATCATACAAGGATGATTTCTGTATTTTGAAAATTACATTTTATAATTTGATTTCTGACAAGCAAAATATTTTGGGACTATGTCAACAATGGACTAAATTAAACAAATACCAATATATTGTTTTTGGGTGGAGTTTTCCTTTAAGGTTAAAGGGATACTTCGGGATTTTAGCTATGAGACGCTTTATCTACTTCCCCAGCATCAGATGAACTTGTGGATACCATTTCTATATCTCTGTTCAGTATGATGGAAGTTAGAGCTAGTTTCGCGAGCCAATGCAAATTAGGATTAGCGCAACGACTGGAAGTCTATGGGTATCTGTATCTGCTAGCATGCTAGTAGATACCCATAGACTTCCAGTCGTTGCGCTAACGCTAATCTTTAGTGAATATTTATCATACTTTAATAATAAGATCGTCCATTGACTATGGGTGCTTTGTATATGGTTCAGCGGCTATTACATTGCTGTTGCGCTTTGACGCAAGCGAGGGCACGCAGTATGTGCAATGGTGCCTTTTAAAACTACACCGGTTGAGGCTTTACAATTACATTCTTGAGAAATGCCACTATCCCTTAGACGAGTTAAGATAGCCTGTAGATACTATCCTGGCAGTATTGGAAGACTGCTGGGAATATGAACAATATCAAAAGAGGGAGCCCCAGAGATTGGGAAAAGGGTTGATGAATATAGACTCGGGGACCTTTGTTATACGGCCATCTGTGGCAATAGGAAATGTGCCACTGGGGTTTTATACAAGACTATATGTTGATCTTAGCCTGATTTAAGAAAATAAAGTAATTTATCTGTATATTCAACAGAAATGGTTGTGATAATTGTTGGGTTGCAATGGATAGGAGGAGGTGCAACCAAGAAGAGGAGTAATATGTAGAAAGAGAAGGAAGGGAAGTGCTACTAAGGTACACAATAGTACATTTTGGTAGACAGAAGGTGCTCTTTGGTAAAAGGGGTAAATTGGTCATCAATAAGAAAGGTGGACCAAGGCACTCTTCATATAATGAATTAAAATGCCTTTATTTGTATGGCATGTTCAATAGAAACAAGGTTTTAAAAATCTGACGCGTTTAGGCTGCATGGCCTTCGTCAGGGAGTACAAAGAAATAATACAATGTCCTCTTTTGAACAGCTTTTCCAATTAGCCCTAATTTGAAGAGGGAGTGGTTACAAAATTGATTGGCAAACATCATCAATATAGCGTCCCCACCATATAATCCAGTCAAAGAAATTGTTATTAGAAGGATCCAAAATGAAGTCATTTTCCCATGTAAATGGGAAGTCAGTTAAGAACAAATTATTATTTTCAATGATGGCCTTGTTCAGGGTCCGGACGACAGATGTGTACCTTGTCAGCTCGGGGATTCGATCTTGCAACCTTTCATTACTTGTCAAACGCAGACAGTGTCGTAATTGTAACAGAAGGGAGGAAACTTTGTTGTATAGGATGAGATTGGGGCATACAGAATTTAATTCTTCTTTGAAACTGATAGGGGAAAATGGTACTGGAATGTGTGTATGGTAGACAAAATGGTTTAACATGTATTATTATTTTGTGAAATGTATGATGTAGAAAGGGAGTTTATTTGATTAGGGTGGGATCGGGTTGGGAGCAGTGGGGTTTGTAGGGATTTATTTTATTAGAAATCCAAATCTGTTTTCGAATACTGTATATGTAACAGATGTGAAATGGCTAGCTAGTTAGCGGTGGTGCACGCTTGTAGCCTTTCAATCGTTACATCACTTGCTCTGAAACCTTGAAGTAGTGGTTCCCCTTGCACTGCAAGGGCCGCGGCCTTTAACGATGCTTCTTGGGCAACCGTTGTTGTGTGCAGAGGGTCCCGGTTCGCGAGGGGACGCCATAAAGTTATACTATTAGTTAATTGTAGTATACTGCAAACAAACTAGTTGAGCTTCACCTGTCCACCGGAAGTTGATGCTGTTGCTATGCATCATTTTCCTAGCTTGTTAGCATACCAAATGACTAAACATTTTACGATTTCGGTTATTTGTAAATTCAATCTGGAACACCAGAGTGCGGTCTGGGCGTTCGTAAATCCAGAGCCTTGTCAGAATGTCCGTTCATAAATTCGGAGCGTTCAGAGCGCACACTGGACGCTCTGGCGCGAGGAGTAGGGTTGATCTGAGCATTCAACCGCGGTCAAGCTAACGATGGCTAGATGGAGAACACCTCACTCTGACCATTTTACTCGCCCTAGCAGAGCTGGTTAGGCCATTTATGTTATCTAGAGCGTTGGTGACTAACTGTGCTGCTGGCATCAATTGAATTACCTTTTTTTTTTGCCGACGTTTACTGACACTGGCCATATTCAACCAGTGTTGAGCATTCGTAAATTCATCAGTTATTCTGCGCGAGAATGCTCTGAAATCGGAGTAGTAAATAATACTGCATGGCAAATTCTATGTATTAGTAGCCAACTAATGCTGGGTAGATGGCTAACATACAGGTACCAACTGCTATAATGCTAGACGGTTTGTAAGAATAGCGTAGCTAACAAATTGTCAGCCAACGTAACGTAAGTTATTTTAAGTCATTACATTGCTCAACATTTTTTTACAATTTGTCATAATTAAAACAATGAATTTGTATTCGCCTTCGGCTGCATATTTTCCGGCATATCTACAAATCTGAAAGCGTGAAGCCACGCCCATTTTCGGAAGAATTGCATTATGGGTCCTAAAAGCACGGAAAGTGTCCCCTGCATGTATACTTCGTATTTTGGCCAATTTAGCACGACTTTCGGGAACTTTTGACATACTAACTATATCCATACTATGACCATACTCAATTCACGTCACAAATAGTGCGGTTAGTAGCTGAGTATTCGAACACAGCTCAGGTTTAGTGAAGAGAATAATAGTAGGGAGGTTTCACACTCCAGTACAGTAGGTGGCGGTGTATGCACCTTTCAGTTGGTTGCGATCCGAAAATACAAATGTAAATAAGTAGTAAACGGAAGTGAATAGTGATCAAGAACAATTTTCACGTTAGCGTTTTTGTTTTGTTATTTTCACATGTATTAACATCCTGGAACTCAATGCGATTCATTTTAACTGCACAACGTCACATACTTAACTCCGGTATTCTTTAATTCGCGTTGGAGACAGGACTTGGTTGATGTATGTTATTTAGGTAACGCTAGCTAGGTGCTAACGTTAGTTAACAATAGCTAACGGTATGGTTTTTCACACTCAAATAGCCTCGATTATGGAGGTGCTAGCGAATGCAGCCGTGGCAGAGATCTGTAAAGTCGTAGACGACGACTATGCAGTGTTTCGTTTGGAAATAACTCATAGCCAAAAAGAAAACAGGGGATTGCGGAGGAAACTACAGCTGCTGGAACTGAAGGTGGCACGGGAGCGCGCAGAGAAGACAATACGAGAGCGCGTCCTCGCCAGTCGTCCCAGTAGTGTCAAGATCCTCGATCGATACAGAGGAATGGCAAGAGGTACATTTTGTAGGACGCCCCGTTACCTTCTGGACATGTGTTCTGATGTGTTACCCAGAATTGGGTCTTGGTCAGTTTTTGGATAATATACAATACTTACCCTGATTATTAAGCTATCTTGCAATATTTTATTTATGTTTACTTTCATTTGACCAAGCAGGTCAATTAAGAAAAATATATTATTGCACAGAGACACGCTGGCCATTTTTCCCAAATACCCATACTTGCGTTGTAAATAGTAGGTTGTTAGGGGTCAAAATGAATCTGTTTCTGGTCTTATACTTTGTATTCCATGTTATAGAGAAGCTTCTCAGGATCACAACACTTTATTTCATGAGGATAGGACTTATTATTGCTAAAATATCTTATTTTCCAAAGTCAAAGGTTGCGGACTGGTCAAGGTTAATCCCTAGTCCAGGGGTTTCAATTAAGCCCTAGACAGCTAATTAGTGACCTTAATTAATCAATTAATTAAAAGGGAGTAGCGGAAAACCCCGCAGCCACTCTGCACTCCATGGAATGAGTTTGACACCTGTGCCCTAGTCAATAATGACACCAAGTCACCTGCCTGGATTCTTAATTTCAACACACTTGGTCTAATATCTCAAGATCGGGGGTGCGCAACTCAATATTATGAAGGTGTTCTTAATGTTTTGTTAACACGGTGTATATATATATTATTTTAATTTAAGGGATGGATCAGCCTTAATATTGAGGATGGATTGTTGCTTCTGCATAATTTCCAATCCCCCATATATTTTTTGGTAAATATACATATATTTTAAAAAAATTGGTAAATACATACACATTCATATGCACACTTTTTTTTTGAATATACCTTTATTATTTCCTGCAAACCCTACCACCCCTCCCCCAATTGGAGTAAACTAATAAACAATAGCACTTAGGCTTCTACCTTCAGTTTATACATATTATACACATTTTATACATATTATACAACCCATCGTGGGCATCTCGCTCTCATCAAATATCAGTATGTAGGTGCATTAATATGGTACATAGTGCAGCAAGGGTGACTTATATGGTCATAAGTGTACAGTAACAGTGCAAACATGATGAGCAGTAGCAGCATTGGTAACAAGTTATATACATAGAATACGTAGTGTACAGTGCTGTATGCATTAGTATTTAAGAATGTTTACACTACGGAGTAAGATGCCATGCACACACTTACACCAGGGGTAATAAGAGTACATATAATTGGGATTACATAATCCTGAACAAAAATCAGGTTAACTATTTACCAATTAGTAAGAGTTAGTCTATATAGCACAGTTATGTTCTATTCAGTAGCCTAACTGATTAGGTCTAACTGATTAGGCCTAGTGTGTCAAATAATATGCCCAAACTTGTGCCGTGCTACCTACACACACACATCCCACAGACACAAACTTCCCCACATACACACACACACACACAGCCTAACACAGACACACATTTCTCACTAAGTCTGAACTGTAACGCAGAAGGTTGCCCTACAAGTCTAAAAACACAGCTTACTTCTAAGGTAGGGCTACACCTGAGTTGGGTTACATTGCAATGTTATGTTTGGTCTTGATGAGTTACTCTAGTGATGGGAGGGTAAACTGCACCGTTTCCAGCAAATAATTAGCCTAGGCTGAGACAGTGAGCTTCCTGCTAGCCACCTGCACAGCAAGATGGATGGGACACATTTTAAATTCACGGGTATTTAGCTTTTATCGATTGTATGCCTGTAGCCACTGAATTCTGGTAGTTTACACTTGAAAAAATAAATACAAAAATAAACATCAATCACAAAATTCCCGGTTTGCACAATACAGACTCGGCAGAGCAGAGACCAACAGATGCATATCTGTATTCCCAGTCATGTGAAATCGATAGATTAGGGCCTAATGCATTTATTTCCATTTACTGATGTCCTTATATGAACTGTAATTCAGTAAATCTTTGAAATTGTTGCATTTTGTGTTTTTATATTTTTGTTCAGTATAGACCTCTCGCATAGCGTCCATTGTTTGTCTCGTCACATAACATCCGATAAATAGTAGGCATTTTAGTTGGCAAAAATAGCTGATAATCAAATATGGGATGTGCTACCAAAATGAACGAATGGCGGAGAACAGCGCAATTGCGCATTAGATGAAGCATTGACAGTATGGATGAACCTAGTACATTGGTATTTGTTGTTTAGGGCATTCATTTTTACTAAACAGTACATTTTAAATAGTATGATTAGTATACAGTATGAAGTTTAAGTAAGAAGTAGGGAAGCAAGATGGCCCGTATCAAATTCTAACCAGATTCTTGATTTACTGATTTTCCTATTGTCATAATAAATAAAAAATAATGTGATGCATGGAACATAACACTTCTCATAACTATTTATTGATTATCTTGCATCCTTGCCAATTGTAGACAGTGTCAATAGTCTACAATATAGTGTTGAACATTGACAGTACCTAACCACCGCTTTTCCCCCAATCACTCTCTCAGGTGAAGGACATCTCACTGGAGGCCACAGGAGCTTTGTGAAGCCAGCGGGACACAATACATGGAGAGATGACCAACCAATAACTGTTGATGAGGGGAGTGGAACCTCAACCCAGCACGTTGTCATGATAGAGGTTAGTTTAATAGTGTAACATTTAGTAATTACAGTACATCAAATGTGGCCTGTTTATTTCAGAAAGGGTCCACTCAGCTATTAAAATCAAATAACATTTTATTTATCACATGCGCCGAATACAACGGGTGTAGACTTTACCATGAAAATAGTAACACAAGAGAGTACAATATGCTAGAATGGAGCTATATACAGGGAGTACCAGTACCAGATCAGTGTGCAGGTACAAGATATTTGAGGTGTAGTATGTACATGAAGGCGGGGTAAAGTGACACGGCATCAGGAGAGATAATAATATTATTATTGTTAATAGAACAGAGTAGCAGAAGAATATGATAAGTGTAAAATGTTGTAGTTAACTTGGTGTGTGTGAGTGTCCGTTTTAGTTTGAGTGTGTGTATTTACAGTGGAGTCTGAAATGATTGACACCCTTGATAAAGATGAGCAATACTGACTCTATAACAAAAAAACTGAGCTGTATTGTCTGCAACATTATTTGGGGGGGGGGGGGGGGGGGGGGTTATATTATTTTTATACTAATACAATTGCTCAGAGAATCCTGGTAGCATCCACATAAATGTAGAAGTGTTTATAAACATATTATATTCTTATTTACAATGAATGTGACTCCATAATTACATTTACATTTTTACATTTAAGTCATTTAAGCAGACGCTCTTATCCAGAGCGACTTACAAATTGGTGCATTCACCTTATGATATCCAGTGGAACAACCACTTTACAATAGTGCATCTAACTCTTTTAAGGGGGGGGGGGGGGGGTTAGAAGGATTACTTTATCCTATCCTAGGTATTCCTATAATGACAATACATGATTTACCATTCATTTCTTTCTGGCACAAAATAATCTGAAACACAACCAAAACTAACTGCAAATGCCTCCAGCAAGTATGTAGGGTTACAAGCTTGATGTAGTAATTGTTTGCTAGGAATATGGGACTAAATACTAAACTTGTGACTACTTTATTTCTAAGAATCTTTAGGGGTGTTAATTTTAACCCCTACCTTTTTAAGAAAAAAATATTACTTGTTAAACGATCTCTTTCTCCAAGCAATTTTATTAGTTTAAAATAATATAATAAAAAAAAAAAAAATTTAAGCATACAATACATAGCTCGGCATTTGAATTATTTATTTTATACAGTTATTATTGCTCATTTTTATCAAGGTTTCCAATCATTTCGATCCCCACTGTATAGTCTCGTGAGTGTGCATAGAGTCAGTGCAAGATAGTCCGGTAACCAATTAATTAACTATTTAGCACTCTTATGGCTATTTAGCAGTCTTGTGGCTTGGGGGTAGAGTATTGTTGAGCCTGTTGGTTCGAGAGCCGATGCTCTGTTACAGTTTACAGACTATGGCTCGGGTGGCTGGAGTCTTTGGCAATATTTCGGGTCCTCTGTAGCGCTTTCCGGTCATGACAAATCTTTTAAGTCTCCTGAGGGGGAAGCCGCGCTGTCGTGGACCATGTTAAGTCGTTAGTGATGTGGACGCCAAGGAATTTGAAGCTCTCAACCCGCTCCGCTATGGCCCGTTGATGAGGGTGGGGGGGCGTGCTCTACCCTCTTTCTCCTGTAGTTTATTATCAGTTCCTTGCTTTTGCTGACGTTGAGGGAGAGGTTGTTGTCCTAGCACCACACCGCTAAGTCTCTAACCTCCCTGTAGGTTATTCTCATCGCCGTCAGTGATCCGGCCTACCACTGTCATGTCGTCAGCAAACTTGATGATGGTGTCGGAGTTGTGAACAGGAAGTACAGGAGGGGACTAAGCACACACCCCTGAGGGGCCCCCGTGTTGAGGGTCAGCGTGGCAGAGGGTCTCGGGTATGTGTAATTTTAACTGACTTGTCCTGAAGGATCCAAATGTGACTGCTGCGGAGAGAGAGAGAAATGTATGCATCTGCTCTTTGCTTTTCACGAAGGTGGCGCATGTAACTTGTTGGTCAAACATAAGTCATCAAAGCGGCAGTAGGTTACAGTCATAGTCTCTCTGTGTGGGGCAAAAGTTAGGAGTTATCTAATCAATAGAAGATGGAATTAAAATGCTGGAATTAAAAGTTGAAGGACAAGGATAGGCTACAACGACCAAGAGCCAACAGGTAGGCTGCTACTTAATATTCTGAATGGAGTTATTTTTGTTTGTAACTGTAGGATGAGAAAGCGCATGCAGCCTAGCTAGCTTAACTAGCTTCTCCCGGTTTGATGCAGTCAAGACAGGTAGCCACTATGAAATAAATAACCTAGCTATGGCAGCTATTAGTTCGGAACGGGTCTTTATATTGAAAAATAATTTTTGCATATCAGGTCTGGATGGATTAGCCCCAGGTCCAATTCGGAAAGGGTCCAACTTTTTAGACCCATGAAGGTCTCTAGTCCCAGGGTCCCCACTTTGGGGATTATCTTGGAGGGGACTATGTTGTTGAATGCTGAGCTGTAGTCTATGAACCACATCCTCACATAGTTATTTCCCATCTTGTTCAGGTGGGAGACGTCCGTGTGAAGTGCAATTGAGATTGCGTCATCTGTGGATCTGTTGGAGTGGTATGTGAATTGGAGTGGGTCCAGGTGGTCTGGGATGATGGTGTTTATGTGTGTCATGGCCAGCCTTTTAAAGCACTTCATAATTACAGATGTGAGTGCTACAGGACGGTAGTCATTTAGGCAGGTAACCTTGAGAATCTTGGGAACAGACAATGGTGGTCAGCTTGAAACATGTTGGGATTACAGACTGGGAAGGAAAATGTCTGAAGACACTTGTAAACTGGTCTGCGCATGCTTTGAGAACACGCCCTGGTATTCCGTCTGGCCCGGAGGCCTTGCGATTGTTGCCATGTTTAAAAGTTTTACTCGCATCAGCAACGAAGCGCGAGATCAATCAGTCATCTGGAACAACTGGGGTTTTCACACAAGACTCAGTGTTGTATTCCTCGACGTGAGCATGAAAGGTATTTAGCTCTTTTGGAAGTTCCGCATCACTGGGTGTCTCACAGCTGGGTTTCCCTTTGTAATCCGTAATCATCTGTGAGCCCTGCCACATACGACGAGCACCGGAGCCGGTGTAATAGGATTCCACCTTCCTCCTATATTGTCCTTTTGCATGTTTAATGTCTCATCCAAGCTCATAGCCAGCTTTCTTGTATGTGTCCGTGTCCCATCCATGTAAGCAGTAGCTCTAGCCTTTATCCCAGCGCAGATATTGTATGTAATCAATGTTCTTTTGGTTTGGATACGTTCGTATGGCCACTGTGGAAACGACTCCTGAATGCCATCAGATGAATCCCGGAACATATCCCATATCCAAATTTGCTTACATGTACATCCTAATTTATCAGGCATAGGGGAGCTTGTGAGACTTCTCTACGGCATTGTTATCCAAAACAACTGATGTAGCAATAATAACCTCCTCTCTTGTGTCAGTCTGCAGATGCAGAGGCTGCAGGTCCTGGAGGATCGTCTCTGGTCAAGAAGGAGAGGACTGAAGGAGAGGAGGACCCACGGCACAGCGGAGACATCCAGACTGGAGCAGTGGCTACAGTGGCACCTCCTGTAGCCATGGAGGACCTCACAACTGCCGCGCCACCCAAGCCCAGGACCGGACACAGCATCACGGAGGTCAGTGGAACGCCGAACGCCGTCCTCAAGTCAGAGACAGATACAGAGACTTTAACTGTAACACAAAGGCTATTATCCACAGGATCTGACCACAAATCAGACCCAGACAGACTAGGGCTGGGGAAACTGGGCTGTCCTCCTGCTCCTGGCGCAGAGTATTTACCGGTATTTCACCAGAGCCAGAGGATGGTTTATTCCCGTGGTGATGGTGACGCGTTACTCTCTGGCGGTGATAATCCGTCTTGTTCTTACGCTACAGAGATGGACCCTGGCAACATATCCTTGGGTTTAGAGACACAGACTGATCTGTCTAGAGGGTACTGGAACCAGTACAGTAGTAGTGTATACTCTGAAGGGTGCCTAGATAAGAAAGGGGAGGTTACAGTGGTAGATGAGGTGAAAGAAGAGGGCGACGCTCCACTGACATGGAATGTAGAAGGACACTCACAAGGCAGAGATTTCTTAGATTACAGGGGAATCTTAGAGACAAATCAAATTGTCGCCACCAACTCCCCTTTACACGCTTTCAGGGATCGCGACCCAGTGTCCACATCATTGGCACCTTCCGATTCACATGGCAGTGTCCTTTTCAATCAGGTATTGAACTCAGAGGACCAAAGGGCCAAGGCGTGGGGAGGGGGACCAACTTCAGGCAATAGTAAAGATAAACGGTTCCTCTGCATGTTCTGTAACAAAGGCTTCAGCTGCCCCCAGAAGGTGGAGATCCACCAGAGGGTCCACACAGGGGTGAAACCCTTCAGCTGCCCCCAGTGTGAGAAGAGGTTTTCCCAGTCTGGTGACCTGAAGAGACACCAGAGGGTCCACACAGGGGAGAAACCCTTCAGCTGCCCCCAGTGTGAGAAGAGGTTCTCCCTGGCTGGCAACCTGAAGATGCACCTGAAGGTCCACAAGGGAGAGAGACCGTTTGCTTGTACACACTGCGGGAAGAGGTTCTCAGAGAGGAGCTACCTCAGGCTACACCAGCAGAAAAAACATTTTACTCTATAACATAGAAAATAACCATTCCACTCGATAGCTTCTGACATTTAGATCAAACCCTGCATTAAAGACAAATATATATATATTTTTTAAGATCCACAGACGCATTTGGAATAACGAGAGTAACAGATTTCAGTGTTGAATATTCCTGGGTAGAATATTTCATACAGATGTTGTGTGATATATATATAAGGCATACACTGAGTGTACAAACCATTAAGAACAGCCTCAATTCGTCTTTTCCATTGACCCTCAATGGCACTCATACACAATCCATGTCTCAAGGCTTAAAAATTCTTTGACCTGTCTCCTCCCCTTCATCTACACTGATTGATGTGTATTTAAGTAAGGAGTCATAGCTTTCACCTGGTCAGTCTGTCAAGGAAAGAATGAGTATTCCTAATGTTTTCTACATAGTATTTAAGCTTAATAAGACTGTTACATATTGTGTTTGTACTCTGCTATATGATGTTCACAAATGCCTATTTCATTACTACCATTCAACTACTTAATTTTTTTCCCCCCAGATACTTTTAATGAGAAAATGAATGGAGTGTATCAAGTTCGTGCAGAGTTTTAGCTGAGACATTACATTTAAGTAATTTAGCAGATGCTCTTATCCAGAGCGACTTACAATTAGTTAATTCATCTTAAGATGGCTGGGTGAGAACCACATATCAAAGTCGTAGTAAATCAGAGCTCGACATTAAGGGGGAATTGCACCCGCAGATTTCGTCTCGCTCTTTGGCT
Organism: Salvelinus fontinalis; assembly: GCF_029448725.1. Classification (NCBI taxonomy): domain Eukaryota; kingdom Metazoa; phylum Chordata; class Actinopteri; order Salmoniformes; family Salmonidae; genus Salvelinus; species Salvelinus fontinalis. The sequence continues at coordinate 19,654,064 of NC_074706.1, forward strand.
TGCTCCCCAAGAAATGCTGGTGGCCATGACAGCAGCCGAATGTAAGTTGGCTTGAGGGTGTATTTTTATTTGGGTGTGTCCTTGCTACAACCACGTGTCAGAACCTTGCCTGCAGCCCCCCCCCCCCCCCCCTTCTCCTCTCAATCACAACAAACAAACCAATCTCCTGCTTGTTGAGTTCAATAACTACAGGCAGGTGGCAGATGTATAGTGGGATGCTGAAGGAAGCTTTGAATAGGTCAGTAGCCTACAGTGTAAAAAAAAAAAAAACACGACAAGAATGTGATTGCTAAATGTATGTAAATATTCTAAACTAAGTATCTTGATAACTTTCAAATGTAGTAACGCGTCCATGTAGAATAAACAACCCTTTACATAATACCATAGAAGCAGTGTTCTGCTGATATAAGAGTGTGAACCTTTGACCTTTAATTGTCATTCCCAGCTAATACTGATACTCTGCCTATCTGCATTTTGTCTGGTGGTAATGGGGCTGCCTTGGCAAACATATCAGTGGTCATACCTTTCTGTGTTGTGTCCCGTATACAACAGGAGTTCCCTGATCCTGGTGCAGAATACACAGGGTTTCTCCTTCCACATATTGACTGATACCGTTTAATTCAATAAAAAAAAAAAAGACAATACAAGTAAAAGTTGTCTAGTAACATTTTTATGCCGAGTGCCAGGTCTCTCTCCATTCAGAGACGTCAGTATCAAGCCTGTCTGTAGGTCAGGACTCCATCACATCATCTTGCAAGTCTCCCAAGTGCTGGCTCCATAGATGCAGCTGTGAACATATACACAGTCACTGTTCTATTACCAATGGCAGTTAGGATAGGTGATATCTGACACACACAGATACTATGTTGAAGTTTGAACAGGTCAGACTAAACCTACCTAATTCTCGTCTACCCATCGACAATCGTTGTTGCGAAAACGAGGTGAGGCTGGAGGTGAGGTCTTTGCCAGCGTAGATCAGCTCCTGGACCCTCATCAAAATACTGATCGGTCACATACAAACCACAGGAGGTTGGTGGCACCTTAATTGGAGAGGACGTGTTCATGGTAACAGCTGGAGCGGAATCAGTGGAATGGTATCAAACGCATGGTTTCCATGTGTTTGATGCAATTCCATTCGCGCCGTTCCAGCCATTATTATGAGTCGTCCTCCACTCAGCAGCCTCCACTGATACAAACTCACGCAGAGCACTGATTACATTATCAATGGAGGTTATGATTAGCACGGTGGAACCAACCTGATCGCTGAGTATGCCTTTCTATTTCACTTCAGATATCATGATATGTGAAGTGAAATAGAATGGTAAACGTAGCGATCAGGCTGGTTCCACCAGGCTAGGTTATGATGGTGAATTGGGGGGGGGGAAATCTCAAAACTGTTTTGACCAGGTCAAATTTGACCAACCTGATTTAAGTGTCCTCCCTGTTCCGTTTATAGGAATGCTCACAGCGAGGGAACGTCTGCGTGATGCTGAGGGTCCCCTTGCTGGTCTTCTCTATGTTGGATGTTCGGCTGCAAACTGGACATTTTCTCAAACAACTGCAGCAGGCAATCCTTATAAACAGTTTACTTCCTCATGTTATGAGGTGGTGTTGACCGGGAGGGCCTGTGACAGGGTGATACGATAGACAGCCAAGGGGTTAATTGCATTTTGTTATAAAGAAATGAGAACTCTTTTGATAATTCACTTCACAACCAAAATGATCTACTTGAATCTGCTTGGCTGGGTAATTAACCAACTAGTTTATCAAACCGGGTATTTTTGTAATACAACTTTTTACATAACACACGTTACCATTGTTGATGAAGCCGTCTGTGTCACAAGGGTAGTAACTTGGGTCAAGCTAATTCTAGGTCGTTACCACAGCCAGAAAGTCAGAAACCCAGCCTATTGCTACAATTTATCTTATTAAAATGTAATTTTAAACCTAACCTTTACCACAATGCTAAACTTTTGCCTAACCATAATCTTAAATTAAGACCAAAAGGTGAAAAGATTTAACATTTTAAATACATTTTTAAGATGAGGTTCTAAACTCCGTTTTAGACGAGGTTGACTTAATGACCAAAATGATCCTACTTACACTGTAGTCAATTTTGACACGAGAATAAATGTTTGACTCATATCAATACCACATCGGCTGTTTTCAAAGGGATTAGTTGCTTTTTAGGGGCAGTTGCTCTTTAACGCTTGTCCTTGTCTGGGAAAAGTAAAAGAAATAGTAAAAAATACTGGGACAAGTAGAATATAGATTTAAGTTGTCCAAATGGACAAGTAAAAAAATAAAAATAATCACACACACATCAAAGAATCAAACAACTACTCTGATCAGAATTGGATCAGAGCTGAATGTCTTGAGCAAATAAGTATTTAAGTCCTTTGTTATGGCAAGCCTAAATAAGTTCATGAGTACATAATAAAGTCACGTAATAAATTGCAAGGATTACTCTGTGTACAATGATAGTGTTTAACATGACTACCTCATCGCTGTACCCCACAGATAGAATTATCATCAAGGTCCCTCAGTTGAGCAGTGAATTTCAAACACCGACTCAACCACAAAGACCAGGGATGTTTACCAATACCTCGCAAAGAAGGGCACCTATTGGTAGCTGGGTTAAAAAAAAAAGCAGACATTGAATATCCCTTTGAGCATGGTGAAGTTATTAATTACACTTTGGATGGTGTACACTCAGTACACCCAATTACTACAAAGATCCAGGTTTCCTTTTTAACTCAGTTGCCGGAGAGGAAGGAAAACACTCAGGGATTTCACCATCAGGTCAATTACAGAGTTTAATGGCTGTGATCGATGAAAAACTGAGGATGGATCAACAACATTGTAGTTACTCCACAATACTAACCTAATTGACAGAGTGAAAAGGAAGCCTGTACAGAATTTTTTCATGCATCCTGTTTGCAACAAGGCACTAAAGTAATCCTGCAAAAAAAGTGTCCTTTTTGTCCTGAATACGAAGTGTTGTTTGAGGAAAATCAACACATTACTGAGTACCACTCTCCATATTTTCAAGCATAGTGGTGGCTGCATCATGTTATCGGTATGCTTGTAATTGTGAAGGACTGGGGAGTTTCGGGATAAAAAGATACGGAATGGAGCTAAGCACAGGCAAAATCCTAGAGGAAAACCTGGTTCAGTCTGCTTTCCACCAACCACTGGGAGAAGAATTCACCTTTCAGCAGGGCAATAACCTGAAACACAATGCCAAATCTACAATATAGGGCAAGACCTGAAAATGGTTGTCTTGCAGTGATCAACAACCAAGTTGACGGAGCTTGAAGAATTTTGAAAAAAACAATGGGCAAATGTTGCAAAATCCAGATGTGGAAAGCTCTTAGAGACTTACCCAGAAAGACTCAGCTGTAATCGCTGCCAAATGGGATTCTAACATGTATTGACTCAGGGGTGTGAATACCTATGTAAATGAGATTTTATTTTCAATAAAGTGGCAAAAATGTCTAAAAACATGTTTTCACTTCTCTTTCGCACTCATTATGGGGTATGATGTGTAGATGTGCAAGACAAAATCAATTTAATCCATTTTGAATTAAGGCTGTAACACAATTTTGGGGGAATAAGTCAAGAGGTATGAATACTTTCTGAAGGCATCTCTTGATCTGTTTGACATACACCCAGAAGTCATACGAGACCGAACTTACTTACCCAGAAGTCACCAAGCGCTCCCTGTCTCTCTCAAGACTGATTGGTGAGGTCGCGTGTAGAGCTCTGTCCTTTTTCTTTCACTTATTTATATTTTAACGGTGGAGGGCTAAAACATTGTGGATCCGTGCCAGGGGATTCATTTAAGATATTCTTTGAAGAGGAAGGGTTTTCGAAAGATGAGCATGGACTCTTCTGTCCTAGCTTCAGGGGGAAGCTGATTCCACCAATAGGGTGCCAGGACAGAGAAGAGTTTCGACTGGGCTGAACGGGAGCTGACACCCCCCCCCCCCCCCCCCCCCCCCCCCATCGGGGTGGGATGGACAAGACACTAGAGGTGGATGAGTGATCGATTTGGGGTGTAGGGTTTGAGCATCAGCATGAAGGTAGGGAGGGGCAATTCGCCTTGCTGCTCCGTAGGCTAGCACCATGGTATTTAGTGGATGCGAGCTTAGACGGAAAGTGAGTGGAGTGTGCGGAGAGCGGGGTGACGTGGGAGAACTTGGGAAGTTGCGGCGTACTAGATAAGTTGCAGGGGTTTGATGGCACAAACAGGGAGGCCAGCCAACAGAGATTTGCAGTTGTGTGAACAGGAGATGACCACAGCCTGGATTAGGACCTGCAGCTTCCTGTGTGAGGAAGGGTCGTACTTTACAGATGTTGTAGAGCATGAACCTGCAGGAGCGAGTCACTGCTTCGATATTCTTGCACTCTGAGAGGGGGACACCGTGGAGTTGTCAACCGTGATGGAGAGGTCTTGGAGCGGGCAGGCCTTCCCCAGGAGGATAAGCAGCTCCATCTTGTCGAGGTTGAACTTGAGGTGGCGGGCCGTCATCCAAGATAAGATGTCTGCCAGGCACGCAGAGAAACGTGTACGTGTGGTTTTCATATGGTGTATTTTAAAACTTGTTTCTGTTTAATAAACACAAAATGGGACTCTTCATTCTAAGACTTTCATTGAGACTCTCTTGAGTATACATCTGATCTCACCCTAGTCTGCATACACACATCGCTTTATAACCATTATACACTTACTAAATATACCTACACATACCCACACACTAACAAACACCTACTGTACACATCAAATAGTTTAGTCAGGTTTGTCTGATGATTACTTTTGACTTATCATAGCTGACTTATTTTTACCCACAACAACATATTTATTTCCACCATGATGGGTTTAACAACAATGAAGTCATTCTGTAACTACAGTATAGGACTCAAACCTAGTGGGGATGGATAAAGACTCCATGTTGAAAGTGTGTTTATTATCTGTGTGTATACCTACCTGAGGGAGTGTATGTCTGTGTAATCGGTATCGTCTGTGTTTTCAAGGAGGAAGATGGTCCAGAGGTGCTACTGGTGAAGGAGGAGGGGTATGAAGAGGGTTTAGGGAACACTGAGGAGGAAAACCAGACTACACCTCCTCCTGAACCCACAGAGGAACCAGCTGAGCAGCACAGGACCACACACAGTCTCACTGAGGTGAGCCCACTGTGAACTACTGTCTGAAGGGTATTAGGTCAGGGTCTGTATCCACAAAGTGTCTCAGAGTAGGAGTGCTGATCTAGGATCAGTTTAAACCCTTTAAATAATGAGTAAGACTATAGAAAGGTGGGGACCTGATCCTTGATAGGCACTCTTATTATGAGGCACTACATTTTGTCTTAAGTGTGGGACCATGACTTTGAATGACCAAACCATTAAGTGTCAAGTAATCAAGTCATTAGCACATTTGCATAGTATCAAATCAACTAGCACGTTTGCATAGTACTCATAGCAATCCCTCATTACCCAATCAGAAGATGCTCCTTAGCAGGGTGCTCATATCAGATTTCTTGATCCAACATCCTCTCACTCTGTATCTCTTACAGTCAGTCGACATGGAGGATGGGAAGATTGATCTGCTGTTGGTCAAAGAGGAGACAATAGAGGACGGACCAGAGAGCATTGATCTGCTGAGTGGACTTAAGATGGGGGAGCAAGGTAAGGGAGAAATAAATACAACCTACATACAGTAATAAATCTTCAATGGGAATAGTGATGCACCTGGCTATTGTTCTTGTCTTTATTCATAAAATGAAATCAATACAAATTATGTTTACATAGAAAAACACACATTATAATGTATGAACTTGACCAGGTAATTGACAAAAAAAAATCAATTTATGTAGAGTTATTTTCCATGTTTTTAGTCTATTTTCTAACCTCTTCCTGTAGATGTTTGGCCAGAGGCTAACAGAGGGGACTGGGCAGTCATCTTGAATTCCCAGACCCAGACGGGTGCAGCCAAAGGCCCAGGGGATGACATGACTGATCAGGCCAGAACCAGAGGTGACATAGTGGAGGTCAGTGGATGGGACAGCGTCGTCAACTCTGGGCTGGGGAACAACACTGTTAACCACAACCAGAAACAGACAGTCGAACACAAAACAACAACCAAATTTAGTCTCCATGACAACAGACTGGCTGAGACCAGAGCGAGGCATAGATTTGGCCTGCGGGGACAAGGAGGTTGGTATGCGGTGGGAGAGAACAGACACAGACTCAGCTAGCGATTCTCCGTCCTGCTCTTATAGTTGTGATTGAGAGACTGATGGCGCCTCAGGTTAACCCCCTAACAGATGCTGCCTTCAGCCTGCATTCTATAGGATCTATCAACTGGAACATGAACCCTGCAACAGCACAGACACTCCCTGGTTAGGCTGTCAACTATGCCAGGCCAGTTTTTCACACTCGTCCAACCTGAAGAGGCACCTGGAAGTCCACACAGGAGAAACCCTTAGGCTGCCCCAGTGTGAGGAATGGTTTTCCCATCAGCACGACCAGCTGAAAATGCACCTGAAGGTCCACAAGAGAGAGAGGCCGTTCGCATGTAGCTACTGCAAGTTTTCAGAGGAGCTACACTATATATACAAAAGTATGTGGACACCCATTCAAATTAGTGGATTAGGCTATTTCAGCCACACCCGTTATGACAGGTGTATAAAATCGAGCACACAGCCATGCAACCTCCATAGACAAACATTGGCAGTAGAATGGCCTTACGTAAGAGCTCAGTGACTTTCAACGTGGCACTGTCATAAGATGCCACCTTTCCAAAATGTCAATTCGTCCAATGTCTGCCCAGCCAGAGCTGTCCCGGTAAACTGTAAGCGCTGTTATTGTGAAGTGGAAACGTCTAGGTTCAGCAGCGAAGTAGTAGTAGTAGGCCACACAAGTTCACAGAACGGGGCCACCGTGTGCTGAAGTGCATAAAAATAATCTGTCCTCAGTTGCAACACTCACTACCGAGTTCCAAACTGCCTCTGGAAGCAACGTCAGCACGAGAACTGTTCCATCCGCGGATTCATGAAATGGGTTTCCATGGCCGAGCAGCCGCACACAAGTCTAAGATCACCATGCACAATGCCAAGCGTCTGCTGGAGTCGTGTAAAGCTCGCCGCCATTGGACTCTGGAGCAGTGGAAACGCGTTCTCTGGAATGAAGAATCACACTTTACCATCTGGCAGTCCGACGGACGAATCTGGGTTTGGTAGATGCCAGGAGAACGCTTCCTGCCCCAATGCATAGTGGAAACTGTAAAGTTTGGTGGAGGAGGAATAATGGTCGGGGGCTGTTTTTCATGGTTCGGGCTAGGCCCCTTAGTTCCAGTGAAGGGAAATCTTAACACTACAGCATACATTGATGACATTCTAGACCTTGTGGCAACAGTTTGGGGCCCTTTCCTGTTCCAGCAGGACAAAACCCCCGTGCACAAAGCGAGGTCCATACAGAAATGGTTTATCGATCGGTATGGAAGAACTTGACTGGCCTGCACAGAGCCATGACCTCAACCCCAGCGAACACCTTTGGGATGAATTGGAACGCCGACTGCGAGCCAGGCCTAATCGCCCAACATCAGTGCCTGACCTCACTTATGGTCTTGTGGCTGAATGGAAACAAGTCCCAGCAGAAATGTTCCTCATCTAGTGGAAAGCCTTCCCAGAAGAGAGGAGGCTGTTATAGCAGCAAAGGGGGGACCATCTCCATATTAATGCCCATGATTTCGGAATGAGATGTACCTCTGGATACACCAGCAAAAATGCACACGTCCCATGTATAGAGTATAGTGACATGTAATGTAGGTGAATTGAGGAAAGAATGAGTATGATGAAGCAGAGTAGATGATGTAGTGATGGTTGGTGTGATGCTGTCTGTAAAAATTCTACACTATTGAAAAATGACAACCCTGACCTATTGTTTGATGCTGGTGTTTTATAATGAGGAAATTATACTGCCTTAATTTGTGTTTACTTGACATGAAGTAGTGAAGCTGTGTGTAACGTTGAACCTTTTCCAAAGTATTCTAACATTTTATCAAAGTGAGGGTACCAGATTTACAGAAAAAGTCAAGTGTTACCATAGTGAGAAAAGTTATTATTTTTGTCACTTATCGTTTTTCTGCAATAAAAGTACTGTACTTCAAAGTTATGTGATTGTATGACCATTCTGTTGAAATGAAATACAAAATGAACTCTGTGCTGACTGACTTGGTTATTTTTGTATCATTGCAGGGACTAAGTTTCCCTTATCTCAGTCGAACCAAAACGTTAAACTTAATTCTTGAATCAACGCATATAGACAGTTTTTATAATAAACTCCAATGGCTCCATACTGTTAGGTACTTGCATCAGTGTCAGAGACAGATTTGACTGTGGTTAACGTTTAATAATTATCATGTCATGTTTCTGTTTGTACAGCTAAAAGTTTCTTTAATAAACATTTTATATGCACTTCTGTACAATTTGTGTTTACAGTCTGCAGTCCATGAAGACCTGAGAATATCTGGTGTTGCTGGCAGGAGAGACTGGGCCTCTGAGGTGGCTGGTCACAAACCCTGGCTCCTGATCAGGACCCTGAATCAGGAGCCGTCGCTCTTCCTTCCCGAGTCGGAACGGGGACCGAATCGAGAGGGGCTGAGACTCCACCAATACACAGAACACAATCAGTGGACAGGTGGACTGAACAACAGTCCTGGTGGTCATCAGAGAGACAGAGACTCCAGTCAGGGATCCAGTCTGCAGCCCAGACCCTTCTCTTCACAGTCTCAGTGCAGGGATGAAGCAGGGCCTGGGGCTGATAGAGATAAACCCTCCTGTTCCTATGATACAAACACCACAGCATCCATGATGAATAGAGCAGGTCACCCTGGGCTTCAGCCTTCACGGAGAGTGGTGGGAGACCCCCCCGGTGATAGTCTAGCAGCAAGTCTGTCTTCTCCTTCAGGATCTTGTCTAATGCCTGTTGACTGGGTTCATAGAAGTCCTGGACCTGGGTCTAGCCTTCCTCAGCTACCTCATGGTTACCCCACCAATACAGACAGGGCCAGGATTGGCGTTCACCACAAGAGGTACCTAGCCTATAACACAGCACACAATCCCAACAACACCCAAACAATGGTTAGAGGTCAAGGAAGGAGCTCAAACACTAACCCCCTGAGGGTGGTGGCTTCTGCTTCTACCTCCTCTGGTGTCATTGGGTCACAACGTGGGAGGCCGAGTATTAGGACGGACGAAGAAAAGCCATACACCTGCCCCACGTGTGGGAAATGCTTTGCTAAGGCGACCTATGTGAAGAAGCACCAGACTATTCACATCAAGGAGAAGCCCTTCAAGTGCAAACTATGTTACAAGAGCTTCTCATTCCTGAGTTACCTTATCAGACATAGGAGTGTCCACAACAGGGAGAAATCATAGCATTGTGTCTTGAGATGTACACAGGGGATATCTGGAAACAATTATTTAGCTGAAATATTATATTTCACATGTGAAATGTCCTGGAGTTTTGGGGGGGATTACCAAGTCCCTCAGTTGAGAATCTGGGTGAACTCACATTCTCACATGATACAGACATGTTGTTTGGTGTGCTGGCATAGCCAAAACACTGTCATGTTACTGAAGAGTTACTATATTCCCCCTCTATTCATGTTACTATGTTACTATATTCCCCCTCTGAATTTGGTTTTGCCTATGTTCTATTCATAATAAATATGTCCCTCTTTTTTTATAACTGTTATAATACCCCCAAACACAATCAGGTTGTACCTGTTCCTTTATTTACAAAAAATAGGTGATCAAAATACACCCTCTTTTTATAACACCTTTATAACAAGCCAGGTCTGCTGAGATGATCATTTCTTACCAGTTAGTATCAAAGCCAATGATGAATTTTCAAAATGCCGCTTTACCCATGTGTGTTCTGGCTTTGGCCCAACCCATCAGTTTCTGGGGCCAATCAGAACAGTTAGAATGTGTTTGCGTTTTAGTAATTGTCAGGGAGGTACTCAGATCCACACTCATTGTGGAGTGTTTGGCCGAGTTTGGGTAGCCAGGCAAAGCAAGTCACACTCAAAGTTATCTGTATTTATACTGATGTACGTCACCATGTCAGTAGCCTGAAGGCTTAAGGCAGGGGTGTCAAACTCATTCCACGGAGGGCCTAGTGTCTGCAGGTTTTTGGTTTTTCCTTTCAATAAAGCCCTAGACAACCAGGTGTGGGGAGTTCCTAACTAATTAGTAATGTAATTCATCAATCAAGTACAAGGGAGGAGCGAAAACCCGCAGACACTCGGCCCCCCGTGGAATGAGTTTGACACCTGTGGCTTAAGGTCTTGTGATGACTGGGGTAAAATATTAAACATGAACGAATGTGCACCTGTACTTGAGATTGCAGAGTGACTGGATGGCTCTTCAAACTGTTTAGGATGGTAATTAACCACATGCCCCTCATTAACCCTTTGTTAACTTGTCATTTGAAATGGGTTTGTGTGAACTGTTTTCAGAGACAGTAATCTCAGGCTAGAACAAGGACAGTTGAATATTTACCTTACTGAGGTGATGTAGATGGAATAAAGTAATAACATTTGTGTTCTACTATGTTCTTGCTAACACACTGTTCTTTCTAAACAATTCTGCTCTGAGCTTGAAAGATACTGTAGTTATCATGAAGAGGATTTTTTGATTTATTATTAGGATCCCCATTAGCCAACACCAATGGCGAAAACTAGTCTTACCGGGGTCCAACACAACGAAATAGACATTACAGACAAAATACAATTTGCGTGCGTGCATTAATCAGTTACACACGTCAATACATCCACACAACAGGTAGGTGACATGGGGGAGAGGCGTTGTGTCGTGAGGTGTTGATTCAGTCGTTTTTTGATAACCAGGTTTGCTGTTCACTTGCGCTGTATGAAATTGAATGGAGTTCCATGCAATCCCGGCTCTGTATAATACTGTACGTTTCCTTGAATGTGTTCTGGACCTGGGGACTGTGAAAAGAACCATGGTGGTATGTCTGGTGTGGTAAGTGTGCGTGTGTCCGTGCTGTGTGTAAGTTCACTATGCAAACAATTTGGAATTTTGTTACACATTCATGTTTGTTATAAAAACAAGAAGTGATGCAGTCATTCCTCAACTCTTAGACAAGAGAGACTGGCATGCAGAGTATTGATATTAGCCCTCCGATTACAATGAAGAGCAAAAAGTGCCACTCGGTTTAGGGCTTAACTAGGTCGTTCTTTGCAGCACTTGACCATATAACTGGACAATAATCAAGATAAGATCAAACTACAGCCTGCAGGACTTGTTTTGTGGAGTGTGGTGTCAAAAAAACAAAGCATCTATCACAAACAGACCACTCTCCATCTTTGCAACCATTGAATCTATATTTTTGGACCATGACAGTTTACAATCTAAGGTAACACCAAGTTTACTGAACAGCAATATAAACGCAACATGCAACAATTAAAAAGATTTGACTGAGTTACAGTTCATGTAAGGATATCAGTCCCAAAAATGTATTTAAATGTGGATTTAACATGACTGGGAATACAGATATGCATCTGTTGATAACAGATACCTTTAAAAAAAGTAAGGGCGTGGATCAGAAAACCAGTCAGTATCTGGTGTGACCACCAGTTTCCTCATACAGCACAACAGCTCCTTCGCATAGAGTTGATCAGGCTGTTGATTGTGGCCTGTGGAATGTTGTCCCAATCCTCTTCAATAGTTGTGTGAAATTGCTGGATATTGGCGGGAACTGGAACACGCTGTCAATGAGTATGCATACTCAATGAGTGAGTATGCAGGCCATGGAAACTGGGACCCTTTCAGCTTCCAGGAATTGTGTACAGGTCCTTCCGACATGGGGCTGTGCATTATCATGTTTGTTATAACAACAAGTTGATGGAGGTGGATGAATGGCACGACAATGGGCCTCAGGATCTCGTTACAGTATCCCTGTGCATTCAAATTGCCATCGATAAATGCAATTGTGTTGTCCGTAGCTTATGCCTGCCCATAGCATTACCCTACCGCCACCACGGGGCACTCCGTTCACAACATTGACATCAGCAAACCGCTCGCCCACACGATGGTTTGTCTGAAATCTGCCTGGTACAGTTGAAACCAGGATTAATCTGTGAAGAGCACACTTCTCCAGTGGCCATCGAAGGTGAGCATTTGCCCACTGAAGCAGGTTATGACGCCGAACTGCAGTAAGGTCAAGACCCCGGTGAGGACGACGAGCACGCAGATGAGCTTCCCTGAGGCGGTTTCTGACAGTTTTTGCAAACCCACTTGCAAACCCACAGTTTCATCAGCTGTCCGGGTGGCTTGTTTTAGACAATTCCACAGGTGAAGAAGCCAGATGGGGAGGTGCTGGGCTGGCGTGGTTTTTTAATAAAAAATATTTATTTTATTTAACTAGGCAAGTCAGTTAAGAACAAATTCTTATTTTCAATGACAGCCTAGGAACAGTGGGTTAACTGTCTTGTTCAGGGGCAGAACGACAGATTTGTACCTGGTCAGCTCGGGGATTTGAAATTGCCCAACGCTCTAACCACTAGGCTACCCTGCCGCCCCACTGCGTTTGTAAGGCCGGTTAGACATACTGCCAAATTTTCAAACACAACATTGGAGTTGGCTTATGGTAGAGAAATGAACATTCAATTCTCTGGTAACAGCTCTGGTGGACATTTCTGCAGTCTGCCAGCTAATTGCACGCTCCTTCAAAACTTGAGACATTTGTGGCATTGTGTTCTGTGACAAAACTGCACATTGACAAGTGTGGCCTTTTATTGTCCCAAGCACATGGTGCACCTGTGTAATAATCAAGCTGTTTAATCAGCTTCTTGATATGCCACACTTGTCAGGTGGTAGATTATCTTGGCAAAGGAGAAATGCTCACTGACAGGGATGTAAACAAATTTTGGCACATTTGAGAGAAATAAGCTTTTTGTCTGTATGGAACATTTCTGAGATCTTTTATTGCAGCTTATGAAACATGGGACCAACACTTTACATGTTGCGTTTATATTTTTGTTCAGTATATATGGTTTTGCTCAACTGAAACTGGATACTTACATTCTGTTTTGGATTTGAACGCGTTTCATTTTTTAAACATAATTGAATGAAAAAATACAAGTATGTTTAAAAAATGTTTTTGGGTTGTTTGTATGAATATCTCCCCCCCAACATCGGTTCAGTTTTTTTTTCTCCCCTGCTTCTATCCCACACAGTAGGTGGCTAACTAAATTAAGCGCTCGTATTGCGTACAGATTTCTAGCACCTGAAACATGCCGCACAAGATGAAAATACATCCACGAGATCGGGCACGTGTTTACATGGTTCTGTATTACCAGCGCTTTGAAAAGTTGATGTAATTATACTTTTAGGTGGATATATTGTTTCCAGTGGAGATTTTAGCATGTAAATCTTGGTTGGGCAAAAAAAAGAGAATAGAAGCAGACAATGAAAGCTCTTACAATATTTGATGATTACATTTCTCTAAAACAGGTTATAGGCTACATGTGCACCACCAAGTCAGAACAGTAGGCTAAATTATGAGGGGGAAAAGGGACCAAATTATTAGGGTGAGGCACATAGGCTACTAACAGCTTACTACACAAGAATTACTTATGTATACTGTACAGTAGCTAAGAAAGTAATACTATCTACCTGGCATATTACATAATTTATGCATCAGCATACAAGACATTTTTGGACTCACCTTGTTGTGCTGTGCTCACTTGAACAGGAAGGTGGCGCGGCGGTCTTTCGTGGAAAACGTTTGTCATCAAACTTTGTCATCAAAGTCTGGCATTCTCTGGATTTATGGTGCTTTCAAGACAACTGGGAACTCTTAAAAAAACAATGTTGAATCATGATGACATCAGTGATCTTCAGGTTGGTGCTCTAGAAAGATGCCCGAGTTCCTGACTTGCAATTCTGAGTTGGATGACCATTCAAAACGTATTTTCCCAGTCGGAGCTCGTTTTTTCCCGAGTTCCCAGTTATCTTGAACTCTGAAGTCTGATATTTCCCTGTTCTGAGTCTCCAGCGGGGCAGAAGTCATGCTGGATTGACAGAATGGCCAATGTTGAATATTTATAATTTTAAGCTTGGTAAAGAGACCCTTAAACCCAGACTTGGACCACACACCCACTCCACTAAATAGCAGGCTAGTGATTGCTTTGCAATGCTTGCAGTTAGCCACTGATTCCTTCCAAACCACTAATTGTTGAATTTGCAATTTTCCAACTTGTTGAGTAATGTTTATGTCCAATGGCCAATGAGCACCGATAAGTTTTATCTATAATTTCTCTTTATATGAGCCTTCTTGGATGGGCACTTCTAATGTAACTCTATTGCAGCACCCAAGGGGCTTGCATTTTCCAGCTCTACCCTTAGATTTTGTGGTGATGTAGTATCCCCATGAGTGACAGAACACTGAGCCAATCACGGCGCAACTAGAGAACATTACCCCTACGCTCCGTATTTTCCGCTGGCTGACCAACCATCACAGAAAGCACTGAGCTAGGCTGAAACACCTGCATTTTGGAGCTGCCTTACTCAAGAAAGCAAAAAAGAGACCATGTTTGTATGCGGCTTTTTTAACTAAATTATTTATTTATTTTACATTGTTTGCAAACTGATATGTGACATGAATTAATGCCAAAATAACATGCAAAACAGGCACAAAAAAAGAGCTCCAACTGTTTTTGCTAAACGAAACACTGCATAGTCGTCGTCTACGAGTTTAGAGATCTCTGCCACGGCTGCATTCGCTTGCACCTCCATGATGGAGGCTATTTGAGTGTGTAAAATCATACAGTTAGCCAACGTTAGCAGACCACTGAGAAGCCAGCAAGAATAAGCATGACCTAGCAAGATTAATGCAGCATTCAGGTCCTAGTCGGAACTTGGAAACTCTGACATTTCCGGCTTACTAACTCATTGTAGAAAGATTATCCACACCCAACTCTCGTATCCCTTGCTGGTATCTAACAGCATGTTGCAATACAATGCAAAACAGCAACAAATTACATATTCAGATAGTTGAATTTGCTAAATGTACTGCATTTCAGCTTCATTTCAGCAGAGCATGTGGTCATGAAAGAGATTTAGTTCACATTCCTCTGTTGTAGACAACAGATCCCACGGGATTTTCCCCAATTAGAAAAAGGAGATAAATAGACAGTCAACGGACTTAACTGGGCTGTGAAGGGCGAACTGGCGGGGCTGGAACTACGCGGTATACCAACGATAGCCTACACTGCTATTATGACAAACAAAGAAAAGGACAGTGTCATGCTTACGCAGGTGAAAGATCTTTTAAAAACCAACAAAAATTATTCTACAAGGAGCTGTTACAACTGAAGGAAAATAGCTTCAAAAGCTTTGTCCAAATACTGGTAGATTCAAGAATGGACGATCTGACCAGAGAGGTCCCCGACCTGAAAAACAGCCTGCATTTCTCCTAGGGAGAGCTTGATGAGTTGAAACAAAGACGGCAGCAACATAACTAACTCTGAGTCCAAGAGAAAAGACAACAACACTGTCTGTGAATAAATGTTAATAATGACAGGGAAACGGTAGTACCTAGAAGGACAATCAAGGCAAAATAATCTCTACTTTGCAAATTCCTCCACTGCAAATCTACCATTCCAGTGTTTTTACTTGCTATATTGTATTTACTTCGCCACCATGGCCTTTTTTTGCCTTTACCCCCCTTATCTCACCTCACTTGCTCACATTGTATATAGACTTATTCTTCTACTGTATTATTGACTGTATGTTTGTTTTACTCCATGTGTAACTCTGTGTTGTTGTACATGTCGAACTGCTTTGCTTTATCTTGGCCAGGTCGCAATTGTAAATGAGAACTTGTTCTCAACTTGCCTACCTTGTTAAATAAAAAAATATATTACAATTTTTTGCATAATAGCAAAGTTAACAAGCATATTGGTGTCGAGAATAATGCAGGAGGCAGCAGCAGAACGAGGAGATGAGAAAACAGCCCTTGCCTTATTGTCTTCAGAAAAGTGAGGAGAGGAAACCCGAACTTAATTAGGTTTATAATCAATAGCCTAACTGTTAAATGTGCCTGGCTTTATAAATCATCAATATACCTACAGAAATAAGACAGAGCCTGCTTTTGTTTCCGGTTTGACTGTTTGTTTAATAGCCTAATGGCACTCAATTCAAATAAAATAATTTGCTGTCATGTTAACAAAGATATATAACCTAAAAACAGGAAAGGTCAAAGTAAAATGGACATTATGGAATGGACTATCAGCAGCATACCACCCTGCATACCACTGCTGGCTTGCTTCTGAAGCTAAGCAGGGTTGGTCCTGGTCAGTCTCTGGATGGGAGACCAGATGCTGCTGGAAGTGGTGTTGGAGGGCCAGTAGGAGGCACTCTTTCCTCTGGTCTAAAAAATATCCCAATGTCCCAGGGCAGTGATTGGGGACACTGCTCTGTGTAGGGTGCTGTCGTTTGGATGTGACGTTAAACGGGTGTCCTGACTCTGAGGTCATTAAAGATCCCATGGTACTTATCGTAAAAGTAGGGGTGTTAACCCCGGCGTCCTGGCTAAATTCCCAATCTGGCCCTCAAAACATCACCGTCACCTAATAATCCCCAGTTTACGATTGGCTCATTCATCCCCCTCCTCTCCCCTGTAACTATTCCCCAGGTCATTGCTGTAAATGAGAATGTGTTCTCAGTCAATTTACCTGGTAAAATAACAGAAATAAATATCACAACTGTTGTCCTGGAGTTTCACCCCATTATCATGATCAGTATAAGTAAACATGAATTAAGGCATTATCATTTCCTCATCAAAACAACAGGACAAGGTTGTACCACTCATCAATGAAGCATTTATAGTATACCCCAACCATGACCATATCATCTACTCCAGGGGTAGGCAACTAGACTCAGCTGCGGGCTGAATCTTTCTCGGAGCGAATGGTCAAGGGGATGGAAAATAATTATAATTTGTACACTGCAAAATGACCACAACTAAGCCCAAAGAGATTGTATTGAAAAATAACAAGAATTTCATACCTTGATTACATTGAGATACTTTTTATTTTATTTGTGGGAATACTTTAAGCTGAATTCCTGGTCTTTTTTTTTTATTTGTGGGAATACTTTAAGCTGAATTTCCTGGTCTTTTTTTTAAAACCAAAAACAAATCCCCTAAATCCTGTTGCTAAACCCTGATCTTCTATGTCTCATTATTTCTTCAGTTCAGTTCAGTTCAGTTCACCTCGTCCACTTCCCTACTATATCCAAAACCAACAGAATTAGTACTAAGTAGTAGTACTACGTTACATGTCACTATATATGGGCCGTGTGCATTTTCTGTTGGTGTACCCTGAGGTAGCTCCTCTCTGAGAACCTCTTCCCGCAGTGTGTACAGGTGAATGGCCTCTCTCCCGTGTGGACTTTCAGGTGCATCTTCATATGGTGCTGGCGGGAGAACCTCTTCTCACACTGGGGGCAGCTGTAGGGTTTCTCCCCTGTGTGGACCCTCTGGTGCCTCTTCAGGTTGGACGAGTCTGAAAAACTGGCCCGGCACAGGTGGCAGCTGAAAGGTTTCTCCCCTGTGTGCATCCTCTGGTGGATCTCCACCTGTTTGGGCAAACGGAAGGCTTTCCCACAAAATGAACACGGAAAGCGTTTCTCTTTGGCGCTGTCACTTTTACCGATTTCGTCTCTACTACTCTCATTTGTCA
The DNA here is from genome assembly GCF_029448725.1 of Salvelinus fontinalis. Taxonomy (NCBI): domain Eukaryota; kingdom Metazoa; phylum Chordata; class Actinopteri; order Salmoniformes; family Salmonidae; genus Salvelinus; species Salvelinus fontinalis. Next base: position 19,671,840 of record NC_074706.1, read on the forward strand.
ATGGGCTTGTGCAGCCATTTAATGTTGAGGCACTGGCATTGTCTGAGGTCTGGTTTAACATTATAAGAGTGTGAGGAGGATGAAGGCCAGGGAGTGTCTGTGTTGTCTCAGGATCCATGTTCCAGTTGATAGATCCTATAGAAGGCAGGCTGAAGGCAGCATCTGTTAGGGGGTTAACCTGAGGCGCCATCAGTCTCTCTGAATCACAACTATAGGAGCAGGACGGAGCATCGCTAGCCAAGTCAGTGTCTGTTCTCTCCAGCTGCATACCGACACCTCCCCGTCCCCGCAGACAAAATCTACGCCTCGCCCTGGTCTCAGCCAGTCTGTTCTCACGGAGACTAAATTCGGTTGTTGTTTTGTGTTCGACAGTCTGTTTCTGGTTGTGGTTAACAGTGTTGTTCCCCAGCCCAGAGTTGAAGACGCTGTCCCATCCACTGACCTCCACTATGTCGCCTCTAGTCCTGGCCTGCTCAGTGATGTCGTCCCCCGGGCCATTGACTGCACCCGTCTGGGTCTGGGAATCCAAAATGGCCGCCCAGTCTCCT